>NC_080377.1:41978278-42303237 GCF_014773155.1 Arachis stenosperma
ATCGTTCATGAATGACTGTGACGTGCTTCAAACTTTAACCTGCTGGGCGTTAGTGACAAACGCAAAAGAGGGATTCTATTCCAGTAGGAGCGGGAACCAACCGGTGATTGGCCGTACTGTGACAGAGTGCGTGCATTAGCTTTCACTGCGAGGATGGGATGTAGCTATCAACCATGGGTGATGCCTCCAGACTGGTTAGCTGTGCGAGTGACAGCCGCACAGGTTATTTCCCCGAGAGGAATGAAAGTAGCCCCGCTGATAGTGAACCCCTATACAAAGCTTGCCATGGAAAGGAGTAAGAAGGATTGAGTAGAAGCAATGGGAAGGCAGGCGTCCGAGAGCTCTACAGCATCTCCATTCCGCTTATCTGAAATTCCCACCAATGAATCTGCATAAGTATCTCTATCCCTTTTATTATTCCTTTTTATTAGAACAATCCAATTATCACTATTACAAATGTTCAATCCGCCTAACTGAGATTTGCAAGGTGACCATAGCTTGCTTCATACCAACAATCTCTGTGGATTCGACCCTTACTCACGTAAGGTATTACTTGGACGACCCAGTACACTTGCTGGTTAGTTGAACGGAGTTGTGAAGAACATAAACAGTGCCAATTTCTAAAATCCAATTACAATGAATCAGATCCAAGAATAAGAATCACAATTTCGTCCACCAAGTTTTTGGCGCCGTTGCCGGGGAACAATCAATTTCGAACAACAATTCAAACAATTGTTTCCAATCCACAATGGTGCCAAGTTTTTAATCCGGCAACAACACCAAGTTTTTGGCGCCGTTGCCGGGGATTGTTCGAGTATGGACAATTGACGGTTCATCTTGTTGCTCAGATTAGGTAATTTTCTTTTCAAAAATCTTTTTCAAAATTTTTCTTTTTAATTTTCGTTTTTCTTCACATTATTTTCGAAAATAATTAATAAAAAAATCCAAAAAAAATTAGAAAATCATAAAAATCAAAAAATATTTTGTGTTTCTTGTTTGAGTCTTGAGTCAATTTTTAAGTTTGGTGTCAATTGCATGCTTTTAAAATTTTTCTTGCAATTTTCGAAAATCCCATGCATTCATAGTGTTCTTCATGATCCTCAAGTTGTTCTTGATAAGTCCTCTTGTTTGATCTTGATGTTTTCTTGTTTTGTGTTGTTTGTTGTTTTTCATGTGCATTTTTGCATTCATGTTTTCCATGCATTAAAGATTTCTAAGTTTGGTGTCTTGCATATTTTCTTTGCATCAAAAATTTTTCAAAATTATGTTCTTGATGTTCATCATGATCTTCATAGTGTTCTTGGTGTTCATCTTGACATAGCATTCTTGCATGCATCTTGTGTCTTGATCCAAATTTTCATGTTTTGGGTCATTTTTGTGTTTTTCTTTGAAAATTCAAAAATCAAAAATATCTTTTCCTTATTTCCCTCCACAATTTCGAAATTTTGGGTTGACTTGGTCAAAAGATTTTTAAAATTAGTTGTTTCTTACAAGTCAAGTCAAAATTTCAATTTTAAAATCTTATCTTTTCAAAATCTTTTTCAAAAATTATATCTTTTTCATTTTTTTATTTATTTTCGAAAATTTCAAAAATCTTTTTCAAATTATTTTCAAATCTTTTTCTTATCCTTATATGTAAGTTTCGAAAATTCACTAATAATTAATGTGATTGGTTCAAAAATTGAAGTTTGTTACTTTCTTGTTAAGAAAGGTTCAATCTTTAAGTTCTAGAATCTTATCTTGTAGTTTCTTGTTAGTGAAGTAAATTTTTAAATTTTGAATTAAATCTTTTTATCTTTTATGTTATCTTTTTCAAAAACTTATCTTTTTTCAAAATTTGATTTTAAAATATCTTATCCAACTTACTATCTTCTTATCTTTTTCAAATTTGATTTCAAATCTTTTTCAATCAACTAACTACTTTTTGTTTGTTTCTTATCTTTTTCAAAACCACCTAACTACTCTCTCTCTCTATTTTCGAAATATCTCTCCTTTTTCAAAAAGTTCTTTTTAATTAATTAATTGTTTCATGTTTTAATTTTAATTACATTTTATCTCTAATTTTCGAAAATCTCTAACCCCTTTTCAAACATTATTTTCGAAATTCCTCTTCTCTTTTCTTATTCTATTAATTATTTAATTACTAACACTTCTCTTCACCTCTCTTCATCCATAATCCGAACCCATTCTTCATTCTTCTACCACCTTTCTTTTTCTACTAACAAAGGAATCTCTATACTGTGACATAGAGGCTTCCTTTTCTTTTCTTGTTTTCTTTTCTTTCATATGAGCAGGAACAGGACAAAGGCACTCTGTTGAAGTTGATCCAGAACCTGAAAGGACTCTGAAGAGAAAATTAAAAGAAGCTAAATTACAACAATCCAGAACAACCTTTTAGAAAAATTTCGAACAAGAGGAAGAGATGGCCGAAAATAATAATGATAATGCAAGGAGAATGCTTGGTGACTTCACAAAGCCAACATCCAAGTTTGATGGAAGAAGCATCTCCATTCCTGCCATTGGAGCCAATAACTTTGAGCTTAAGCCTCAACTAGTTGCATTAATGCAACAAACTGCAAGTTTTATGGACTTCCATCTGAAGATCCTTATCAGTTTTTTAACTGAGTTCTTGCAGATCTGTGACACTGTAAAGACAAATGGAGTTAATCCTGAAGTCTACAGACTCTTGCTTTTCCCTTTTGCTGTAAGAGACAGAGCTAGAGTATGGTTGGATTCACAACCCAAGGATAGCCTGGACTCATGGGATAAGCTTGTCACTGGCATTCTTAGACAAGTTCTTTCCTCCTCAAAAGCTGAGCAAGCTGAGAGTGGATGTTCAAACCTTCAAACAAAAAGATGGTGAATCCCTCTATGAAGCTTGGGAAAGATACAAGCAGCTGACCAAGAGATGTCCATCTGACATGTTTTCTGAATGGACCATATTAGATATTTCTATTATGGTCTCTCTGAATTCTCGAAAATGTCATTGGACCACTCTGCAGGTGGATCTATTCACCTGAAGAAAACGCTGAAGAGGCTCAAGAACTCATTGACATGGTTGCAAACAACCAGTTTATGTACACCTCTGAGAGGAATTCCGTGAACAATGGGGTACCTCAGAAGAAAGGAGTTCTTGAAATTGATGCTCTGAATGCCATATTGGCTCAGAACAAAGTGTTGACTCAACAGTCAACATGATCTCTCAGAATCTGAATGGACTGCAACATGCATCCAACAGTACTAGAGAGGTAGCTTCTGAAGAAGCTTATGATCCTGAAAACCCTGCCATGGCAGAAGTTAATTACTTAGGTGAACCCTATGGAACACCTATAATTCATCATGGAGAAATCATCCGAATTTCTCCTGGAAGGATCAACAAAAACCCCATCAAGGTTTTAACAATGGTGGACGTGCAAGGCTGAATAATAGTAAGCCATATCCATCATCTTCTCAGCAACAGACAGAGAACTCTGAACAAAACAATTCTAATTTAGCCAACATAGTCTCTGATCTGTCAAAGGCCACTTTCAGTTTCATGAATGAAACCAGATCTTCCATTAGAAATCTGGAAGCACAAGTGGGCCAGCTGAGTAAGAAAGTTATTGAAACTCCTCCCAGTATTCTCCCAAGCAATACAGAAGAAAATCCAAAAGGAGAGTGCAAGGCCATTGATTTAATCAAAGAGGCCGAATGCACTAGGGAGGAGGAGGACGAAAATCCTAATGAGGAAGACCTCCTGGGACGTCCCTTAAGCAAGAAGGAGTTTCTTATTAAGGATCCAAGGGAATCTGAGGCTCATCTAGAGACCATAAAGATTCCATTAAACCTCCTTCTGCCATTCATGAGCTCTGAAGAATATTCATCCTCTGAAGAGGATGAAGATGTGATTGGAGAGCAAGCTGCTCTATATTTAGGAGCTATCATGAAGCTGAATGCCAAACTATTTGGTAATGAGACTTGGGAAAGTAAACCTCCCTTACTCATTAGTGAACTAGACACTTGGATTCAGAAAACTCTACCTCAAAAGAAACAAGATCCTGGCAAGTTCTTAATACCTTGCACCATTAGCACCATGAGCTTTGAAAAAGCTCTATGTGATCTTGGGTCAGGGATAAATCTTATGCCACTCTCTGTGATGGAGAAGCTGGGAATCATTGAGGTACAACCTGCCTTGTTCTCATTACAATTGGCAGATAAGTCCATAAGACAAGCTTATGGGTTAGTAGAGGACGTGCTAGTAAAGGTTGAAGGCCTTTACATCCCTACTGATTTCATAATCCTAGACACTAGGAAGGAAGATGATGAATGCATCATCCTAGGAAGACCTTTCCTAGCCACAGCAGGAGCTGTGATAGATGTCAACAGAGGTGAATTAGTCCTTCAATTGAATGGAGAATATCTTGTGTTTCAAGCACATGGCTATCCCTCTGTGACAAAAGAGAGCAAGCATGAAGAGCTTCTCTCAGTTCAGAGTCAAGAAGAGCCCACACAGTCAAACTCTAAGTTTGGTGTTGTGAGGCCACAACCAAACTCTAAGTTTGGTGTCCAAACCCCATATCCAAACTCTAAGTTTGGTGTTGGGAATACCACACTTAAATTGACCTGATCACCTTGTGGCTCCATGAGAGCCACTGTCAAGCTATTGACATTAAAGAAGCGCTTGTTGGGAGGCAACCCAATTTTATTCATCTAATTTTATTTTATTTTGTTTCTTTGTTATTTTGTGTTTTATTAGGTACATGATCATGAGGAGTCACGAAAAAAATCAAAAAAATTAAAAACAGAGTCAAAAACAGAAGAAAAAAATTTTTCACCCTGGAGGCGCACGGGCTGGCGTTCAACGCCCAGAAGGAGCAACAACCTGGCGTTTAACGCCAGGATGCGCACACAGAGGACAATCTGGCGCTGAACGCCAGAAACAAGCATGAAACTGGCGTTCAACGCCAGAAACGTGCATAACATGGGCGTTTAACGCCCAGAACTAGCATCAATGGGCGTTTGAACGCCAGAATGATGCATCAAGGCATGTTACATGCCTATATGGTGAAAGAATGGTATTGTTTTCACCTCAGATCTGTGGACCCCACAGGATCCCCACCTACCACATTCCTTTTAATCCTAATCACACTCTTCTAATCCAAATCTCATTCTCAATGTCACACTTCCCAAAAACCTTCACCTATCACCTCAATTCCTCTTCCCAATTACCCCATTCACCATTCACATCAACCCCTCTTCCCCATACACCCCACCTACCCCCACTACTTTCAAATTCAATTTCCCACCCTTTCCCACCCAACATGGCCGAACCTATACCCCCCCTCCCTATAAATACCCTCTTTTCTTTTACATTTTCACACAACACAACCCACATTCTCCCACATAACCGAACCCTCTCTTCTCCCTCTCTCCATATTTTCTTCTTCTTCTTCTACTCTCTTTTCTTTTTGCTTGGGGACAAGCAAATTTTAAGTTTGGTGTGGTAAAAAGCCTAAGCTTTTTATTTTTCATTCACCATCAATGGCACCCAAGGCCGGAGTTTCCTCAAGAAAAGGAAAAGGGAAGGCAAAAGCTTCCACTTCCGAGTCATGGGAGAAGGAGAGATTCATCTCCAAGAGCCACCAAGACCACTTCTATGATGTTGTGGCAAAGAAGAAAGTGATCCATGAGGTCCCTTTCAAACTCAAGAAGAATGAGTATCCGGAAATCCGACTTGAAATTCAAAGAAGAGGTTGGGAAGTCATAGCCAACCCCATACAACAAGTTGGAATTTTAATGGTTCAAGAGTTCTATGCCAATGCATGGATCACTAGAAACCATAACCAAGGTATGAACCCAAGTCCGAAAAACTATATCACCATGGTTAGGGGGAAATACTTGGATTTTAGTCCGGAGAATGTGAGGTTGGCATTTCATTTGCCTATGATGCAAGGTGATGAACACCCCTACACTAGAAGGGTCAACTTTGATCAAAGGTTGGACCAAGTCCTTAGGGACAATTGTGTGGAAGGCGCCCAATGGAGAGTTGACTCCAAAGGCAAGCCAGTCCAACTAAGAAGACTGGACCTCAAGCCTGTAGCTAGAGGATGGTTGGAGTTCATTCAAAGATCCATCATCCCCACAAGCAACCGATCTGAAGTTACTGTGGATCGGGCCATCATGGTTCATAGCATCATGATTGGTGAAGAAGTAGAGGTTCATGAAGTCATAGCCAATGAACTCTACAAAATAGCTGACAAGCCTTCATACATGGCACGGCTAGCATTCCCTCACCTCATATGCTATCTATGTTATTCAGCCGGAGTTATCATAGATGGAGATGCCTCCATAGAAGAAGACAAGCCCATCACCAAGAAAAGGATGGAGCAAACAAGGGAAGTTCCTCACGGCCCTCAAGAAGAACATGAGGAAGTGCATCATCAACAAATGCCTCATGGAATGCACTTTTCTCCCAACAACTATTGGGAGCAACTTAGCACCTCCTTGGAAGATTTGAGCCATAATGTGGAACAACTAAGGGTGGAACACCATGAACACGCCCTCACTCTTCAAGAAATAAGAGAAGATCAAAGAGCAATGAGGGAGGAGCAACAAAGGCAAGGAAGGGACATAGAAGAGTTGAAGAACATCATTGGTCCTTCAAGAAGAAGACGCCACTAGAGGTGGATTCATTCCTTGTTCTTTATTTCTTTCTGTTTTCGGTTTTTAATTATTATGTTTATCTATGTTTTGTGTCTTTATTCATGATCATTAGTATGTAACCATGCCTTAAAGCTATAAATAAATTCCATTAGTCCTTCACCTCTCTTAAAAGAAAAATGTTTTAATTCAAAAGAACAAGAAGTACATAATTTTCGAAATTATTATTGAATTTAGTTTAATTATTTTGATGTGGTGACAATGCTTTTGTTTTCTGAATGAATGAATGAACAGTGCATATGTCTTTGGATCTTGTTGTTTATGAGTGTTAAAATTGTTGGTTCTTGAAAGAATGATGAACAAGAGAGATGTTATTGATGATCTGAAAAATTCATGGAATCGATTCTTGAAGCAAGAAAAAGCAGTGGAAAAAAAAAAAAAGAGAAGAGATCTAAAAAGAGTATATAGAAAAAGAAGGAGCAATAGAAAAAGCCAATAGCCCTTAAAACCAAAAGGCAAGGGTAAAAAGGATCCAAGGCTTTGAGCATCAATGGATAGGAGGGCCCAAGGAAATTAAATCCAGGCCTAAGCGCTAAACCAAGCTGTCCCTAACCATGTGCTTGTGTCATGAAGGTCCAAGTGAAAAGCTTGAGACTGAGTGGTTAAAGTCGTGATCCAAGGCAAAGAGTGTGCTTAAGAGCTCTGGACACCACTAACTGGGGACTCTAGCAAAGCTGAGTCACAATCTGAAAAGGTTCACCCAGTTATGTGTCTGTGGCATTTGTGTATCCGGTGGTAATACTGGAAGACAAAGTGCTTAGGGCCACGGCCAAGACTCAAAAGTAGCTGTGTTCAAGAATCAACATGCTTAACTAGGAAAGTCAATAACACTATCTGAAATTCTAAGTTCCTAAAGATGCCAATCACTCTGAACTTCAAAGGAAAAAGTGAGATGCCAAAACTGTTCAGAAGCAAAAAGCTACAAGTCCCGCTCATGTAATTAAATTAATATTCATTGATATTTTGGACTTTATAGTATATTCTCTTCTTTTTATCCTATTTGATTTTCAGTTGCTTGGGGACAAGCAACAATTTAAGTTTGGTGTTGTGATGAGCGGATAATTCATACGCTTTTTGGCATTGTTTTTATATAGTTTTTAGTAAGTTTGAGCTACTTTTAGGGATGTTTTCCTTAGTTTTTATGTTAAATTCCCATTTCTGGACTTTACTATGAGTTTGTGTGTTTTTCTGTGATTTCAGGTAAATTCTGACTGAAATTGAGGGATTTGAGCAAAACTCTGAAAAAGGCTGACAAAAGGACTGCTGATGCTGTTGGATTCTGACCTCCCTGCACTCGAAATGGATTTTCTGGAGCTACAGACCTCCAATTGGCACGCTCTCAACGGCGTTGGAAAGTAGACATCCAGGGCTTTCCAGCAATATATAATAGTCCATACTTTATTCGAAGAATGACGACGCAAACTGGCGTTGAACGCCAAGTACACGCTCCTTTCTGGAGTTAAACGCCAGAAAAACGTCATAATCCGGAGTTGAACGCCCAAAACACGTCATAACCTGAAGTTTGACGCCAAGAAATGCCTCTACACGTGGATTGATCAAGCTCAGCCCAAACACACACCAAGTGGGCCCCGGAAGTGGATTTATGCATCAATTACTTACTCATGTAAACCCTAGGAGCTAGTTTATTATAAATAGGATGATTTACTAATGTATCAATCATCTTTTGATCTCAGTTCTGTTTTATTCTTCATCTTAGGAGATCATTGATCACGTTTAGGGGGCTGGCCATTCGGCCATGCCTGAACCTTCTTTTACTTATGTATTTTCAACGGTGGAGTTTCTGCACACCATAGATTAAGGGTGTGGAGCTCTGCTGTACCTCAAAGATTAATGAAGTTCTATTTCTTTATTCAATTCTCTATCTTATTCTTATTCCAAGATATTCATTCGTACTCAAGAACATGATGAATGATGATGAGTTAGATAACCCTCATTATTATTCTCACTGATGAACGCGCGTGATTGACAACCACTTCCGTTCTACATGCAACAAAGCTTGAATGTGTATCTCTTAGATTCCCCAACAGAATCTTCGTGGTATAAGCTAGATAGATGGCGGCATTCATCTGGATCCGGAAAGTCCAACCTTGTCTGTGGTGTTCCGAGTAGGATCCTGGGAATCCGGAAAGTCTCACCTTGTCTGTGGTATTCCGAGTAGGATTCCGTTCATGAATGACTGTGACGTGCTTCAAACTTTAACCTGCTGGGCGTTAGTGACAAACGCAAAAGAGGGATTCTATTCCAGTAGGAGCGGGAACCAACCGGTGATTGGCCGTACTGTGACAGAGTGCGTGCATTAGCTTTCACTGCGAGGATGGGATGTAGCTATCAACCATGGGTGATGCCTCCAGACTGGTTAGCTGTGCGAGTGACAGCCGCACAGGTTATTTCCCCGAGAGGAATGAAAGTAGCCACAGCTGATAGTGAACCCCTATACAAAGCTTGCCATGGAAAGGAGTAAGAAGGATTGAGTAGAAGCAATGGGAAGGCAGGCGTCCGAGAGCTCTACAGCATCTCCATTCCGCTTATCTGAAATTCCCACCAATGAATCTGCATAAGTATCTCTATCCCTTTTATTATTCCTTTTTATTAGAACAATCCAATTATCACTATTACAAATGTTCAATCCGCCTAACTGAGATTTGCAAGGTGACCATAGCTTGCTTCATACCAACAATCTCTGTGGATTCGACCCTTACTCACGTAAGGTATTACTTGGACGACCCAGTACACTTGCTGGTTAGTTGAACGGAGTTGTGAAGAACATAAACAGTGCCAATTTCTAAAATCCAATTACAATGAATCAGATCCAAGAATAAGAATCACAATTTCGTCCACCAATTTTCAACGGTGGAGTTTCTACACACCATAGAATAAGGGTGTGGAGCTCTGCTGTACCTCAAGTTTCAATACAATTACCATTACTTTCTATTCAATTCTCTTTTATTCTTATTCCAAGATATACGTTGCACTTCAACTTGATGAATGTGATGATCCATGACACTCATCATCATTCTCACTTATGAACGCGCGTGACTGACAACCACTTCCGTTCTACTTTAGGCCAGGCGCATATCTCTTAGATTCCCCAACAGAATCTTCGTGGTATAAGCTAGATAGATGGCGGCATTCATGGGGATCCGGAAAGTCTAACCTTGTCTGTGGTATTCCGAGTAGGATCCCGGGAATCCGGAAAGTCTAACCTTGTCTGTGGTATTCCGAGTAGGATTCCGGTATTGAATGACTGTGACGAGCTTCAAACTCCTGAAGGCTGGGCGTTAGTGACAGACGCAAAAGAATCAAGGGATTCTATTCCAGCCTGATTGAAAACCGACAGATGATTAGCCGTGCCGTGACAGAGCATTTGGACCATTTTCACTGAGAGGATGGGATGTAGCCATTAACAAGGGTGATGCCTCCAGACGATTAGCCATGCAGTGACAGCGCATAGGACCATTTTCCCGAGAGGATGAAAAGTAGCTATTGAAGACGGTGATGCCCTACATACAGCTTGCCATGGAAAAGAGTAAGAAGGATTAGATGAATGTAATAAGAAAGTAGAGATTCGAGAGGATTCTAGCATCTCCACACGCCTATCTGAAGTCCCCACCATTAATTTACATAAGTATTTCTATCCTATTTTATTTTCTGTTTATTATTAATTTTCGAAATCCATAACCATTTAATCTGCCTAACTGAGATTTACAAGGTGACCATAGCTTACTTCATACCAACAATCTCCGTGGGATTGACCCTTACTCACGTAAGGTATTACTTGGACGACCCAGTGCACTTGCTGGTTAGTTGAACGGAGTTGTGTCCACACATAGCAAAGAGCCACAATAATGATTCCATACAATAACAAAGAGTACTACATTGATGTGATCACAATTTCGTCCACCAAACGCCCAAAAGAAGCATCTACTGGGCGTTCAACGCCAGTAAGGATAGCCATCTGGGCGTTAAACGCCAGAAAGAAGCATCTTCTAGGCATTGAACGCCAGAAAGAAGCACCTTCTGGGCGTTTAACACTAGATTTACAACGTCCTGGGCGTTCAGAAAAATGCCAAGTGACAAAGGAGTTCCTGGCCTTTAACGCCAGCCAGATGCTACAGCTGGGCGTTAAACGCCCAGGATTGTGGGAAGGAGAATTTTCGAAATTGCCTCCCCTTCTATTCCTCTCCTTTACTTTCTTTTTCTTGAGGACAAGCAAACCTCTAAGTTTGGTGTATTTTTCCGTGATCACTGAGTGAAAACTTATCAAGATCATGGCACCTAAGGGAAAACAAACCACTTCAAGAGGCAAGAAAGAGAATATTCCAAAACCATTTTGGAATCAAGAGAAGTTCTTAACCAAAGAACATGCAGACCATTACCACAAAATAATGGGTCTGAGATCAGTGATCCCGGAAGTTAAATTCGATCTGAAAGAAGATGAATATTCGGAGATACAGAAGCTGAAGAGCCAGAAGCTGTCTCTTAAAGGACCAGATACCCCACATGTTGAAGGAGCACTCATCATCTTCCAAACTAAAGGTTGTTGAGTTCTAATCTTAGCCTTAACTCTGTGATAATTGTTCTTATTAGGAATTTACCTTAGAAGTTATCTATGAGTAGTAGTAATTAGTATATCTATTTTGATTTTATCTCAAATTAAGCTATAATTTATTTTACTCATCATCATCAAACATGAATAAAATAGTAGATTTTTAGAATAAAGGGGCAATATTTTTTTTCAAGTTCTTAATAAGGAAAATTCTAATTATTTATATGTGGTGGCAATACTTTTTGTCTTCTGAATGAATGCTTGAACAGTGCATATTTTTTATATTGAATTTTATGAATGTTAAAATTATTGGCTCCTGAAAGAATGATGAACAAGAGAAATATTATTGCTGATCTGAAAAATCATAAATGATTCTTGAAGCAAGAAAAAGCAGTGAAAAAAATAAAAAAAAAAAAGCAAAAGCAAAAGAGGTAGAAAAAGCCAATAGCCCTTTAAACTAAAAGGCAAGGGTGAAAAGGATCCAAGGCTTTGAGCATCAATGGATAGGAGGGCCCAAGGAAATAAATCCAGGTCTAAGCGGCTAAATCAAGCTGTCCCTAACCAAGTGCTTGTGGCATGCAGGTCCAAGTGAAAAGCTTGAGACTGAGTGGTTAAAGTCGTGATCCAAAGCAAAAGAGTGTGCTTAAGAACTCTGTATACCTCTAATTGGGGACTCTAGCAAAGCTAAGTCACAATCTGAAAAGGTTCACCCAGTTATGTGTCTGTGGCATTTATGTATCCGGTGGTAATACTGGAAAACAAAGTGCTTAGGGCCACGGCCAAGACTCATAAAGTAACTGTGTCCAAGAATCAACATACTAAACTAGGAGAATCAATAATACTATCTGAACTCTGAGTTCCTATGGATGCCAATCATTCTGAATTTCAAAGGATAAAGTGAGATGCCAAAACTGTTCAGAAGCAAAAAGCTACTAGTCCCGCTCATCTAATTGGAATCTGAGCTTCACTTAAAACTCTGAGATATTATTGCTTCTTAATTTCTTTTTATCCTATTTTATTTATCTAGTTGCTTGAGAACAAGCAACAGTTTAAGTTTGGTGTTATGATGAGCGGATATTTTATATGCTTTTTGGGGGTAATTTCATATATTTTTTAGTATGTTTTAGTTAGTTTTTAGTATATTTTTATTAGTTTTTAGGAAAAATTCATATTTCTGGACTTTACTATGAGTTTGTGTGTTTTTCTGTGATTTCAGGTATTTTCTGGCTGAAATTGAGGGAGCTGAGCAAAAATCTGATTTAGGCTGAAAAAGGACTGCTGATGCTGTTGGATTCTGACCTTCCTGCACTCGGAATGGATTTTTTGGAGCTACAAGAGTCCAATTAGCGCGCTCTCAATTTGGCTAGAAATTAGACATCCAGGGCTTTCCAGCAATATATAATAGTTCATACTTTGCGTGAAGATAAATGACGTAAACTGGCGTTGAACGCCAGTTCCATGTTGCATTATGGCGTTCAGCGCCAGAAACCGGTTGCAAGTTGGAGTTAAACGCCAGAAACAGGTTACAACCTGGTGTTTAACTCCAGAAACAGCCCAGGCATGTGAGAAGCTCAAGTCTCAGCCCTAGCACACACCAAGTGAGCCCTAGAAGTAGATTTCTGCACCATCTATCTTAGTTTACTCATTTTCTGTAAACCTAGGTTACCAGTTTAGTATTTAAACAACTTTTAGAGACTTATTTTGTATCTCATGACATTTTTAGATCTGAATTTTGTACCTTTTGACGGCATGAGTCTCTAAACCCCATTGTTGGGGGTGAGGAGCTCTGCAGCGTCTCGATGAATTAATGCAATTATTTCTATTTTCCATTCAAACACGCTTGTTCCTATCTAAGATGTTCATTCACGCTTCACTATGAAGAAGGTGATGATCTGTGACACTCATTACCTTCCTCAATCAATGAACGTGTGCCTGACAACCACTCCATTCTACATTAGATTGAATGAGTATCTCTTAGATTCCTTAATCAGAATCTTTGTGGTATAAGCTAGAACATTTTGGCAGCCACTTTTGAGGATCCGAAAAGTCTAAACCTTATCTGTGGTATTCCGAGTAGGATTCAAGGCTTGAATGATTGTGACAAGCTTCAAACTCATGATTGTTGGGCGTGATGACAAACGCAAAAGAATCAATGGATTCTATTCCGACATGATCGAGAACCAACAGATGATTAGCCGTGCTGTGACAGAGCATTTGGACCATTTTCACTAAGAGGATGGGAAGTAGCCATTGACAACAGTGACGCCCTACATACAGCTTGCCATGGAAGGAGCCTTGCATGTTTGAAAGTGAGGAAGCATTATGTTACAGGAATTCAGAAGACAAAGCATCTCCAAAACTCCAACATATTCTCCATTACTGCATAATAAGTATTTATTTCATGCTCTTTTACTTTTTACAATTAAAACCAAAAATTATTATTGATATTATATCCTGACCAAGAGTTATAAGATAACCATATCTTGCTTCAAGCCTACAATCTTTGTGGGATCGACCCTTACTCACGTAAGGTATTACTTGGATGACCCAGTGCACTTGCTGGTTAGTGGTACGAGTTGTGAAAAGTGTGATTTGCAATTTCGTGCACCAATACCATAAAGAAAAATATCTCATAAGGTAGTGGCAATTGTACATGTTCAATAAGCACATCCATAGATAAAGTAACTACTCAAAGCCTACAACTATAAGAAAATCGTTTATAGCCTAAATTCATTCACATTCAACCAATTACCCCATGATGCATTCTTTGATTTTTTTTCTTTTTCGTTTGCTGCTTATATCTTTGATTAATTGAACATAGGCAATATGAACTCCTCCTAGCGCTAACGGACAACAAGCTTGAAATTTACAAAAGGGAAAAGCACTCTACACAATAACAGCCAAATGAAATATAGAAATTCAACTAATATAAACAATTTTCTGAGGAGTAAATACAATTATGTTACTCACTTTACTAAGCAATCCAATTACGGTAGGAAGAAGACGATCTTTGAGATAAGTAGTTTCTTCTTCTTCCAACTTTACCTGGTTGTGAAATACATCTAGAGGTTAGATCAAAAACAGCAGCAATCTCAATAGAAATAACAATTCACACAGCACAATAATTTTAGAAGGAAAAAAAAAGTAGAGACAAGAATAACATAAGGAAAAACAACAATAAATTCACTATAAATTATAAAACTTTATACTTTGTGAAATTTAGAGTTGCCCAAGCTAACTGCTATAACATGCAACAATTAAAATTATATAAATAGAACATCAAGGTGCCTTTGAATTTTTACTTAATTCAACTCATTTACATTCCAACACAAAGAATATTATTAAGATAGAGAAAATAATGCAAGAAAATAGAAGATACTAAATCTCCTAATTATCAGACCCATTTCGAACTCCCTAACACTCCTCTAAGCTCAGGTTTTCCAAAGGACACAACTCTTTAATAGCTTTGATGAAAATAATGACATTTTATGTGCAGGTCTACTCAGAAAGAGAAGCGCAATTAATTTCTGCACTGCAAAGTGGGTGCTTGACATAAAAAGATTTGTTTGGCAATTTTCTAGTGTATGTGAAGAAATTTCTTCACAAGCAATCAGGTTTTTGGAGAGTATCAATCATTTATATGAATGCCATATGCGTTATTTCACATTTTGTTTCACCTCCAAGGTGAATTTCTTATCCTGATCAAAATCACACATCCTTCCTTCCAAAAAATAATACACCTCTTATGTAAACAACAAAGAGAACAACAGTAGTGTGAGCGCATTTAACAATGCACCACATGGAAAAGGTTTAAGTATGTTACAATTTAGAGTTCGATGCAGTTACAAATATGAATAATTGAACATACATTTTTATATGTTGTGAAGTGTTAACTTACGTACGAACTCCATCAGGTAATATTATATCTAAAGTCCATTGGGCAAGTTACATAAAGAAGCAGCTCATTTGGCTATATGCTTATAAGTCCCTTATTTCTAGGAGATAATACCCACAATTATAGCATACCACAAAAAGTTTGGAAGATTTCCAGCACAAAGGTCATTGAATATAAAAGAAACACAAGATAAGAAGGATGAAGAAAGAAAAGCCTAAAGTAAAAGTAAATGAAAATACAATCTTACTTCATTATCTTTTCCATTCACAGAAAGGGAAGCCCTTGCTTTGGCTTTAGATAAAATTCCCACATCTGTTTCCAAGGCATCATGTATGGAAGTTCGAATAAATTCTATTGAAAGAATGCTACAAAAATATACAAAAATTATTAAGCATTTGGTGCTATTAAGGTTTTATTGTTACTCTTATTATATTATTAAACATAAAAAATTGACCAATCATTTATTTGAAAAGGGCGGAATTCATATTCAACTAAATTCCTATTGAGATAATAATGTTTTGCATTTCATGAAAGAGAATAATTCAATTTAGCTAAATATATATTCTATAACAAAACTCAAGACTAAAAGTTCAAAATAACAATGGTCAATGAAAACAATCATAATGTAAGCAAGAGTTTTAAAATATTTAAAGCAAGTCGAAAGGAATGGAATTACTTGACGAGAAATAGTTCAAATAAAAAAGTTTTATAGGATAGAATTAGACATTTTGCTTTATGGTGTAAAGCTCATGATATCCAAAGGTCTTTCCCTCTTTCTACAGTTTAGGAGATTCGGAAGTTGTGCTTCAGTAATCTTTAGTTATTTGTACATCGGTACAAATATGACTAACTTTTGAATCACCAACTTCTGAAGCACTAAATCTATGCTTATATACATAAAGAAGAAGCTTGTTCCGAAAGCTAGTGCAAAGGGTAGAATAATCGTTACATGCTTAAGTTAGTTAGGGGATTCTATCCGCTAAATTGTTTGTAATTCTTCTAGAATCTTCTAGACTTTCGCTCAACTCATTCTATTAATGTTTAATTATTAATTGTCATAATAATTAACTGAATGATTAATTATGTACAATAAAAATATTACCTCATTCTTCAAACATTAAAGTCAAGAAGTAGAAAACACTTTCAAATAAATTTTTAGTGTAGGTTAATTGTACAATCAATCTAAACGCAATCGAGCATATAATATATTAGTTAGATTTTAGCACATAGGGTGTACCTGTTTATAGATTCTATAAAACCTATTACATGATCTCTAATATGACGAAAGCAATGCTGACGAGTCAGCTCATCTCCATCTTGGAAGTTGAAGGAAATGAACAAGATAGAAATTAGTGTATAATGTTCTCCATTATCATGTATTGCCATCTGATGTTAAATAGTAGAACAAAAATAATAAAAATGGCATTGCGCCATGCAATAAACAGACTTCAAAAGGAACTTTCTACCTCCACTGATATTAGCTAAGCATTAATTTCTAGTCTTTAAACCACTGTTTAATGCAACCAGTCAATGCAAAAACTGCAGCATTTTCTTCAAGACATCGACTAGTGAACCACTGGGACCTTAGTGTCTAAACATGTTGCGGGCTAACAAACCACAACACAAAGTCAGTACAAGACCAAAAAAACACACAAAACTAACGTACAACTCAGCAGCACAATTTCATCTTTATCAGGAATTGTACCGTCATAATTCTAGAAACATTCTTTTTGTCTTGCTGTACAGAAAAGACGTTGCCATTCATAGAATTACCCAAGTTTCACCATTCAATAATGAGCTGTAATTTCAGCCTTTATTGTATATATATAGCTACCATTCCCATTTGCAATACAAGTAGAATATCACATTCTCTTCACCTTTTTGTCATTGTCTTTTGCTGTCTTTGTTTTTTCTGCACATTCAGTGTTTTGTCTTTGATGGTATAAGAGCTCCAACAGGGGCCTTGCTGCACATCCATACCATGTCTCAAAACAACCAAGAAAAAATTGATGTCACCCAATCACCATCCCATCCATATTACATTCACCCAAGTGAAACACCTTCTACCATCCTCGTCTCTCCACCACTCTCCGGCGACAACTTGCTTTCTCCATTGCACTTATCTCAAAGAACAATGTAGGTTTCCTGGATGGAACCATCCCAACTCCAGCCACCGACGCCCCCCTTTTCCCTTCTGGTATAGATGCAACACATTGGTCTCCGCCTGGATTTCAATTTCCTCTCAGTACCCATTGCTCAGAGCGTCATTTATTTTGACTATGTAGAAGCGATCTGGGAAGATCTCCACAATAGATTCTCACAAGGAGGCTTGCTCCGTGTTGCTGAGCTACAAGAATAGATTTATGGCCTCAAGCAAAGATCCATCTCCGTCACTCAGTACCATACTGCCCTCTGGGCACTATGGGAAGAGCACAACACTTACTGCTCTGTCAAACCCTGCATATGCCCGACACGAACTTACCACGACCAAAATTTCATCATTTGGTTCCTCAAAGGCCTAAACAACCGCTTCTCTATCGTCAAGTCCCAAATCTTGCTCCTTGAGCCCCCTCTCGCTGTAAAGCAAAGTCTTCAACATGGTCATTCAACACGAATGCCAACTCCAAGGAGGCGGTAGTTTTCTCGACGAGCCCATCTCCCTCACCAACGCCGTCATCACGCCACAACAGTGCCCACCACTTGGGCGCAGTCGAGGATGCAACACCAATGGCGGACGGGGTGGAGCCGAAAAATTATGCGTCTACTGTGGGCGAACTGGCCACACCATCGACGAGTGCTACAGCAAGCACGGCTATCCACCTGGCCACCCACGCTACCCTGGCCGTCCTCGGTTCAATGATCGCAGCAGCTCTTACACCTTCTACACCAATGCCGCTACAGCCAACCCTAATTCTCCACATCAACAACAACTCAGCATAACCTGATCAAGCAAAGATGAGACCTACCCAACTTCTGAGCCTAGTTTGTAACAAGCCCAATATCAATCTCTCTTAGCTCTCATTCACAATGTTCATGGACAACACTTTGCAGACAAAACCAGGCTCTGATACCATCAAAGATAAAACACTGAATGTGCAGAAAAAATAGAGAGAGTAAAAGACAATAACAAATAGGTGAAGAGAATGTGATATTTTGCTTGTATTGCAAATGGCAATGGTAGCTATATATATACAATAGGGGCTGAAATTACAGCTCATCATTGAATGGTGAAACTTGGATAATTCTATGATTGGCAACATTTTTTCTATACAACAAGGCAAACAATATATTTTTATAATTATGATTGTACAGTTCCTGATAAGGATGTAATTGTGCTGTTGAGTTATAGGTTGGTTTTGGGTGATTCTTTCTTTTTGTCTCGTACTGGCTTTGTGGTGTGGTTTCTTAACAAAACCATACCATAAAGTCAACATGGGTCATCTAAGGCCAAGTCTGGTACCACTATTACACATACAAACACTACATATTGTTTCACCCATTTATCACCTAACACACCTTCTATAAACTCACACAGCAAGGGCAAATGGATACTAGATTCAGGAGCCACTGACCATATATGTTCCTTACTATCATATTTTTAAATGCACCACAAGATCAACCCGATACATGTTTACCTCCCAAACAATTCCATTATCATTGCACACTATTATGGGTCAATAAATTTCTCACACCTAACTTTGCACAATGTTTTATTTATTCTAGGTTTCACATTCAATATTTTATCTATCTCCAAACTAATCACAACTCTCTCATGTCAATTGCTCTTTTATGAATTTTTCTGCCAAATACAAGATGTGAAGTCCTTAAAGATGATTGATTCGGCTGAATTGAGAGATGGATTGTACTACCTAGCCGACAAGTTGCAACTATAAAAACCCATTAGGGCCAACAGCTCCACCAACTTAGCCAATGTTAAAAACTTTATCACAGCCCCAATCACAAATAGCTATGTATGGCATTGTAGGTTAGGCCACCTCTCTAACCAAAGATTAAGAGAACTCCATCTTCAATTTCCTTTCATTAATCTACATATCAATGAATTTTACGATGTTTGTCATATGGCAAAACAAAAGCGATTATCTTTTCTCTTGAGTATAAATAATGCATCCAAACCTTTTGGATTAATACATTTAGACATTTGGGGGTCTTTTTCCAAAATATCCATACACGGGCACAAATATTTTCTAACTGTTGTTGATGGTTTTAGTAGATTCATTTGGACAATCTTATTAAAATCAAAAGGAGAAGTTGGCACAAAAATTCAGAACTTCATCGTCTTAGTCAAAAACCAATTTGACACCAATGTCAAACCATTAGATCCGACAATGACCCTGAATTCCTTCTTAATAATTTTTATGCCGAAAAAGACATTCACCACCAAAAGTCTTGTGTCGAAACACCAAAACAAAATGGAAGGGTAGAACGCAAACACCAACACATACTCAATGTCGCTAGAGCCTTAATGTTCTAATCAAGCCTCCCTCTATCCATTTGCTCCTATGCCGTAAACTATGTTATCTTCTTAATAAATAGAGTTCCCTCACCAATCACTCAAAACAAAATTCCATTTCAACTCCTCTTCCACAAACCACATGACTTTCACTCACTCAAAATTTTTGGATGCCTATCCTATGCTTCCACCCTCGCCAACCACCGCTCAAAATTTGATCCTCGTGCTAGAAGAGGTGTATTTTCTTAGGATTCAAAACCAGCATAAAAGACTTAGACACCCGTGAGATTTTCATCTCCAGAAATTTCCAATTCATTGAGTCATGCCTCCTTTTTCACAAACAAACTCAACCTGACCAAAACCTCCAACCTTCCTAACATCCTTCCCCAATCACCCACCATCTTTGGAGAACCTAATCAATAACAACCAGACTTAGTAGCAGCCCAACCTTCACCAAGCACAATTCAAACACCCACAACGGACCAAACCAACAACGAAGGAACTTTCATCCCCCAAACAAACACAAGTCCAATTCCTTTTCCAATGACTTCCCCACCCTAAACCACCTGGTCCACTCTTCCCACAACCCCAACCGTACTACCAATTCCCACTGCACTCTACCGCTCCAGTAGAACCCATCTACTGCTGCGTAATGTAATACCCTAATTAGCCTAAGCCTTAGCTCACATCATAAAGCAAAGGTTAATCAGAGATTACGACAGTTCTATGCTCATACATATGATATATCGAAGGAATTATTAATATCTAGAAGCCCGATGAAGAATATAGCTCAAAATAGGATTTAAAAGCGCAAAGCGTACTATCAGATACTAACTTAAAGTACAAGATATAGAGATGATATAACAAAATAATAGAGTGTAATATCATAAGAAACTAGCCACGACTCGCAGAGTTTAAGCTGGCTAGCCATATACAGACCATACAGAAACCTGACAGTTTGAAAATAGCTTAAACAAGTTTTGTTCTCTCAAATACATGCCTCTAGGCAAAACAAAATACAAAAGGAGAGATGTATAAACAAAGTAAACCAAAAAGACTCCAAAAGAATCAAAGATCCTCCGCTTCTGCCACCATCCAAAGCAACTCACCAAGGTGGGTTGTGACCTGCATCTGAAAAACACAACAACAATATGGTATAAGAACCGGAGGTTCTCAGTATGGTAACAGTGTCCAGTGATGTAGGATATAAGACCCCGGGATGCCAAAGGCAATCCTAAGCTCCATATCCAATATGGTAACAAGTTGTGCTAGCGCTGTAAACATAACACACCTCTCTGTCTGTGCGTGCACACAGGTGTGTGCGTCTGCACATATCAAAATTTTCGCAGGGTGTGCGCCCGCTGGTGCACGAAATTGCAATCACACTTTTGCAATCTGCACAACTAACCAGCAAGTGCACTGGGTCGTCCAAGTAATACCTTACGTGAGTAAGGGTCGAATGCCACGGAGATTGTTGGCTTGAAGCAAGCTATGGTTATCTTATTAATCTTAGTCAGGATACCAATTATAGTTATCAATTGACTTGCAAATAAACAAGAGAGCATGGATTAAATAATACTTATTATGCAGTAATGGAGAATATGTTGGAGTTTTAGAGATGCTTTGTCTTCTGAATTCCTGCAACATAATGCTTTCTCACTTTCAAACATGCAATGCTCCTTCCATGGCAAGCTGTATGTAGGGTGTCACCGTTGTCAATGGCTACTTTCCATCCTCTCAGTGAAAATGGTCCAAATGCTCTGTCACAGCACGGCTAATCATCTGTCGGTTCTTGATCATGTCGGAATAGGATACATTGATCCTTTTGCGTCTGTCACTACGCCCAACACTCGCGAGTTTGAAGCTTGTCACAGTCATCCAATCCCTAAATCCTACTCGGAATACCATAGACAAGGTTTAGACTTTCCGGATTCTCAGGGATGCTACCAATGGATTCTAGCTTATACCACGAAGATTTTGATTAAGGAATCTAAGAGATACTCATTCAATCTAATATAGAATGGAGGTATTTTTCAGGCACATGTTCATGGGTTGAGGATGGTGATTAGTGTCACGGATCATCACATCCATCACAGTTAAGTACGAATCAGCATCTTAGATAGAAACAAGCGTGTTTGAATGAAAAACAGAAATCATTGCATTAATTCATCGAGACGCTGCAGAGCTCCTCACCCCCAACAATGGAGTTTAGAGACTCATGCCGTCAGAGAATACAAAATTAAGATCTAAAATGTCATGAGATACAAAATAAGTCTCTAAAAGTTGTTTAAATACTAAACTAGTAACCTAGGTTTACAGAAAATGAGTAAACTAAGATGGATAGTGCAGAAATCCACTTCTGGGGCCCAGTTGGTGTGTACTGGGGCTAAGACTTAAGCTTCTTATGTGCCTGGGCTGTTTCTGGAGTTAAACACCAGGTTGTAACCTATTTCTGGCGTTGAACTCCAACTTGCAACCTGTTTCTGGCGCTGAACGCCAGAATGCAACATGGAACTGGCGTTAAACGCCAGTTTACGTCATTTATCTTCGTGCAAAGTATGGACTATTATATATTTCTGGAAATCCTTGGATGTCTACTTTCCAACCCAATTGAGAGCGCACCAATTGGACTTTTGTGGCTCCAAAAAATCCATTCCGAGTGTAAGGAGGTCAGAATCCAACAACATCAGCAGTCCTTTTTCAGCCTAGATCAGATTTTTGCTTAGCTCCCTCAATTTCAGCCAGAAAATACCTGAAATCACAGAAAAACACACAAACTCATAGTAAAGTGTAGAAATATGAATTTTACCTAAAAACTAATAAAAATATACTAAAAACTAACTAAAACACACTAAAATCTACATAAAATTACCCCCAAAAAGCGTATAAAATATCCGCTCATCACAACACCAAACTTAAACTGTTGCTTGTCCCCAAGCAACTAGATAAATAAAATAGGATAAAAAGGAATTAAGAAGCAATAATATCTCAGAGTTTCAAGTGAAGCTCATATTCTAATTAGATGAGCGGGACTAGTAGCTTTTTGCTTCTGAATAGTTTGGCATCTCACTTTATCCTTTGAAATTCAGAATGATTGGAATCCATAGGAACTCAGAATTCAGATAGTATTATTGATTCTCCTAGTGTAGTATGTTGATTCTTGAACACAGTTACTTTATGAGTCTTGGCCGTGGCCCTAAGCACTTTGTTTTCCAATATTACCACCGGATACATAAATGCCACAAACACATAACTGGGTGAACCTTTTCATATTGTGACTTAGCTTTGCTAAAGTCCCCAATTAGAGGTGTCCAGAGTTCTTAAGCACACTCTTTTGCCTTGGATCACGACTTTAACCACTCGGTCTCAAGTTTTTCACTTGGACCTACATGCCACAAGCACATGGTTAGGGACAACTTGATTTAGCCGCTTAGGCCTGGATTTATTTTCTTGGGCCTTCCTATCCATTGATGCTCAAAGCCTTGGATCCTTTTCACCCTTGCCTTTTGGTTTAAAGGGATATTGGCTTTTTCTACCTCTTTTGCTTTTTTTTTTCACTGCTTTTTCTTGCTTCAAGAATCAATTTTATGATTTTTCAGATCAGCAATAATATTTCTCTTGTTCATCATTCTTTCAGGAGCCAATAATTTTAACACTCATAAACTTCAATATAAAAAATATGCACTGTTCAAGCATTCATTCAGAAGACAAAAAGTATTGCCACCACATATAAGTAATTAGAATTTTTCTTATTAAGAACTCGAAAAAATTATTGCCACTTTATTCTAAAAACTACTATTTTATTTATGTTTGATGATATTGAGAAAAATAGATTATAGCTTAATTGGAGATAAAGTCAAAATAGATATACTAATTACTACTACTCCTATATAACTTCTAAGGTAAATTCTTATAAGAACAACTATCACAGAGTTAAAACTAAGATTAGTACTCAACAACCTTTATTTTGGGAGATGGATATTCCTCTAGTTTATGGGGTGCTTGGTCCTTCAAGAGATAGCTTTTGATGCTTCAGTTCCTTCAAGTCACATCTTTGTTCTTCTTGTTCCCCAAGCAGTTTGTAAAGCATGCTATTTTGATTTTTCTGTTCTTCCTTTATTTGGTCCATAGCTTCTTGCAACTTGGTAACAGATGCTTCAAGATGCTCCCAGTATTCAATTTGAGGGATTTTTGGGAGGAATTCCTGTGCTCTTCTCTTGACAGGGTCGTCCTGCACTTGTTGTCTCTCCATTGATATCTTGGTGATTGGTCGCATGCATCATGAAGATATTTGTGTGGTTTACAATAGGAGCTTGAGAAAAGTCGACCTCCCCCAAGTGCACTATTCTGTAGCCTTCGTGCAAACGTTTTGGTTGTCACAAGTAACAAACCCCTAAATAAATTGATAACCGAAGTATTTAAACCTCGGGTCGTCTTCTCAAGGAATTGCAGGGAGGTATGTTCTTATTATCGGTTATGAGTTTTGTAAATCAGGGGTTTTGAGAATGAAGATCAGATATGATAAATGACAAGTAAACTAAATAAATGACTGTAAAATAAACTCTTGGCAAGGTATGAAAATTCGGAAGTCCTATCCTAGTTATACTTATCAATTATGATGAGAATTAGAGTTTTCTCCTACTTTGTTAACCTCTAACTATGAAGGTAAGTTAAGTAGATGAATTAATTCGAATCCTCAAGTCCCAGTCTTTCATTGGGAAAAGTTAGAGTTATTGGATCTCGAATCAATTCTTGAAGAATTCCAATTTTCAATCAACAATGAGTTTGATAACCCAAGAGTCACCAATTAATCAACCAAAGCCAAGAATGTAGAAAGCTAAATTAAAATCATAAATATCTGGAATACCTCAATTAACATACATTCGAAGCAATGAAATCTAACATGGAAAAGTTCATAAGCCAATTGGGCAACATAAATCAAATACAAATAAAAGCATTAAAAGTATCTCAAAGTAGAAGAGAAGTCAAAATAAAGAAATATTGAACCTGATGTGAAGATGAGATAAATTCCTAATTTCTAAAAATCCTAATCCTAAATTCTAAGAGAGAGGAGAGGCCTCTCTCTCTAAAAACTACATCTAAAACTAAAATTGTGAATTATGAGAGCCTAATCTGAATGGATGCATTCTCCCACTTTATAGCCTCTAATTTGTGTGTTCTGGGCTGAAAACTGGGGTAAAAACAGCCCAAAAATCACTCCCAGCGCTTTCTGGTCCTACAGGTCATGGAAGAGTGACGCGGAGGTGTCGTCCACGCGTTAGCGTGGGTTGTGTTCCTGCCAGGTCACGCGGCCGCGTGATCCACGCGTTCGCGTTGCTTGGCGTCAAGGCAGCTATAACAAATTATATATCGTTGCGAAGCCCCAGATTTTAGCTTTCCAACGCAACTGAAACCATCTCATTTGGACCTCTTTAGCTCAAGTTATGGTCGTTTGAGTGCGAAGAGGTCAGGCTGGACAACTTAGCAATTTCTTTAACTTCTTGTATTCCTTCCACTTTTGCATGCTTTCTTTCCATCCTCTGAGCCATTCATGCCCTGTAATCCCTGAAATCACTTAACACACATATCACGGCATCTAATGGTAATAAAAGAGGATTAATATTAACAAATATAAGACCAAAGAAGCATGTTTTCAATCATAGCACAAAATCTGGAAGGAAAACGTAAACTCATGCAAATAGTATGAATAAGTGGGTAAAGAGTTGATAAAAACCACTCAATTGAGCATAAGATAAACCATAAAATAGTGATTTATCAACCTCCCCACACTTAAACAATAGCATGTCCTCATGCTAAGCTCAAGAGAAACTATAAAGAGATGAAGAGGAATGATAGAATGTATGAGATGCAACCTATGAATGCAACTAAATGCAAAATGTTTCTACCTACTTGGTTAAAAATAAATAAGTTCTCCAAGACAAACATATATCAGATTTCACTAATTCGAATCATACAGTGAAAACAAGTAAACTTGTAAGAAGATAGCTCATGAAAGCAGGGAACATAGAATCAAGCATTGAACCCTCACTGGTAGTGTATATGTGCTCAAATCTCTCAAGTGTCTAGGGTCAATCTCTCTACTCTTCTCTAATCATGCTTTTTAAAACTTTGTTCTTCATCTAACCAATCAACAAATATTTAGTATACTAATGCAAACATCATGAGGTCTTTTCAGGGTTGTAATGGGGCTGAGGTAAAGGTAGGGATATGTATATAAGGCTAAGTGAACTAATTAAGTGAATCCTTGATTAGTCTAAGATCTCACCTAACATACATACTTTGTAAAGCAAAGCTTCTTTACATATTCTCCCATATTTTTCCCACTTTTGATGTTACATGCTCATGCATTAGCTTTAATTTTGTTCCATGTGCATTGCTTTATTTTGTATTTGGGGAATTCTTTTGTATCCCCTTTATTCAAATACTGAATTATATATATATATATATATATTTATGCACATGGTAATTCAATTATTTTGATTTCACACGCATGAGCATGCTTCCCAAAAATTTTATTTTGAATTATTTCATTCTTTTCAACTTCCTACCCTTTGTTTTTTTATCATCCATGTTTCCAATAAGTTTTCCACACTTAAACAATTACACAATTTCTATCTTAAGCTAACCAAGGATTCAACTTGGGATTTTAAATTTGTTTTTCTGCTTAAGGCTAGTGTTGTGGTTTATAAAATAAGAGGAAATTAAAGGCTCAAGGGGGCTAACAAGGGTGATGTAAAAGGTAGGCTAATTTTGGGATAAGTGAGCTAGAATCAAACAATGGCCTCAATCATATGCAAGCATGTAAATATATTAAATATTGGACATATAGAATGGAACAAAGCAAAGATTGCAATCATAGAGAAGAAAACACACAAGAATAAAAATTTATGGTTAAATAATGTAACCATGTAAATAAGCTCAAAATCTCACAGGTTGTGTGTGTTCTTTGGCTCAAAAACCATGTTCCAAATACAACTTCTGAACAAGTTTAACACAAAATTTTCAATCTAAATTAGTGAAATACTATAAAAATTTCTTGAAAAAGAAAATATTACTTCAACCAAGTAGTGGCTAAATGCACAAAATCAAATAAATATGCAATCAAATATGCGGATGCAACAACTAACAAGAAAAATAAACCATTGGTGTTGAGATAGAAGAGTAACTAACCCATGGAGATCGGTATCGACCTCTGATGAGCGGATAATTTATACACTTTTTGGCATTGTTTTTAGGTAGTTTTTAGTAAGTTCAAGCTACTTTTAGGGATGTTTTCATTAGTTTTTATGTTAAATTCACATTTCTGGACTTTACTATGAGTTTATGTGTTTTTCTGTGATTTCAGGTAATTTCTGGCTGAAATTGAGGGACTTGAGCAAAACTCTGAAAAAGGCTGACAAAAAGGACTGCTGATGCTGTTGGAATCTGACCTCCCTACACTCAAAATGGATTTTCTGGAGCTACAGAATTCCAAATGGAGCGCTCTCAACGGCGTTGGAAAGTAGACATCCAGAGCTTTCCAGCAATATATAATAGTCCATACTTTATTCGGAAATTGACGACGTAACTTGGCGTTGAACGCCAAGTACATGCTGCTGTCTGGAGTTAAACGCCAGAAAAACGTCATGATCCGGAGTTGAACGCCAGAAACACGCTATAACTCGGCGTTCAACTCCAAGAAAAGCCTCAGCTCGTAGATTGATCAAGCTCAGCCCAAGCATACACCAAGTGGGCCCCGGAAGTGGATTTATGCATCAATTACTTACTCATGTAAACCCTAGGAGCTAGTTTATTATAAATAGAACTTTTTACTATCATATTATCATCCTGGATTGTATTTTGAATCCTGTGACCACGTTTTGGGGGCTGGCCATTCGGCCATGCCTGAACCTTTCACTTATGTATTTTCAACGGTGGAGTTTTTGCACACCATAGATTAAGGGTGTGGAGCTCTGCTGTACCTCAAGTTTCAATACAATTATTATTACTTTTTATTCAATTCTCTCTTATTCTTATTCCAAGATATACGTTGCACAACACTTTGATGAATGTGATGATCCGTGACACTCATCATCATTCTCACCTATGAACGCGCGTGATTGACAACCACTTCCGTTCTACCTTAGGCCGGGCGCATATCTCTTAGATTCCCCAACAGAATCTTCGTGGTATAAGCTAGATAGATGGCAGTATTCATGAGGATCCGGAAGGTCTAACCTTGTCTGTGGTATTTCGAGTAGGATCCTGGGAATCCGGAAAGTCTAACATTGTCTGTGGTATTCCGAGTAGGATTCCGGTATTGAATGACTGTGACGAGCTTCAAACTCCTGAAGGCTGGGCGTTAGTGACAAACGCAAAAGAATCAATGGATTCTATTCCAACCTGATTGAGAACCGACAGATGATTAGCCGTGCTGTGACAGAGCATTTGGACCATTTTCACTGAGAGGATGGGATGTAGCTATCAACCAAGGGTGATGCCTCCAGACGATTAGCCGTGCAGTGACAGCGCATAGGACCATTTTCCCGAGAGGATTAAAAGTAGCCATTGATGATGGTGATGCCCTACATACAGCTTGCCATGGAAAGGAGTAAGAAGGATTGAAGGAAGAGCGAGTAGTGAAGCAGAGTTTCAAGAGGAACACAGCATCTCCATACACCTATCTGAAATTCCCACCATTGATTTACATAAGTATTTCTATCCTTTTTTATTTTCTTTTTATTATAAATTTTTGAAACCATAAACCAATTTAATCTGCCTAACTGAGATTTACAAGGTGACCATAGCTTGCTTCATACCAACAATCTCTGTGGGATCGACCCTTACTCACGTAAGGTTTATTACTTGGACGACCCAGTACACTTGCTGGTTAGTTGAACGGAGTTGTGAATTCAAATAGAGACAATTATTAAATTTCATACAAGTACAAAGACAATAGATCACAATTTCGTCCACCAAGTTTTTGGCGCCGTTGCCGGGGATTGTTCGAGTATGGACAACTGACGGTTCATCTTGTTGCTCAGATTAGCTAATTTTCTTTTCAAAAATCTTTTTCAAAATTTTTCTTTTCTTTTTCTTTTTTCCTAACATTATTTTCGAAAAAAATTAATAAAAATATAAAAAAAATTAGAAAATCATAAAAACTAAAAATATTTTGTGTTTCTTGTTTGAGTCTTGAGTCAAATTTTAAGTTTGGTGTCAATTGCATGCTTTAAAAATTTTTCTTGCATTTTTCGAAAATTCCATGCATTCATAGTGTTCTTCATGATCTTCAAATTGTTCTTGATAAGTCTTCTTGTTTGATCTTGATGTTTTCTTGTTTTGTGTTGTTTGTTGTTTTTCATATGCATTTTTTGTTTGTTAGAGTCCATGCATTAAAGATTTCTAAGTTTGGTGTCTTGCATGTTTTCTTTGCATCTAAAATTTTTCAAAACTATGTTCTTGATGTTCATCATGATCTTCAAAGTGTTCTTGGTATTCATCTTGACATTCATAGCATTCTTGCATGCATTCATTGTTTTGATCTAAAAATTTCATGCATTGAGTATTTTTGTTGTTTTTCTCTCTCATAATTAAAAATTCAAAAATCAAAAAATATCTTTTCCTTATTTCCCTCCAAATTTTCGAAATTTTGGGTTGACTTGGTCAAAAATTTTCAAAATTAGTTGTTTCTTACAAGTCAAGTCAAAATTTCAATTTTAAAAATCTTATCTTTTCAAAAATCTTTTTCAAAAATTATATCTTTTTCAATTTTTTATTTCTCGAAAATTTCAAAATTATTTTTCAAAATATTTTCAAAATCTTTTTTTTATCTTTATATCATATTTTCAAAAATATTCTAACAATTAATGTGATTGATTAAAAAATTTGAAGTTTGTTACTTTCTTGATAAGAAATGTTCAATCTTTAAATTTTAGAATCTTATCTTGTAGTTTCTTGTTAGTTAAGTCATTTTAAAAATTAAATTTTTTTCAAAATATCTTTTTCTTAAAATTTTATCCTATCTCTCATCTTATCTTTTTCAAAATTTTATCTTTTTCAAAAATTGATTTCAAAATATCTTATCTAACTTCTTAACTTCTTATCTTCTTATCTTATCTAACTTCTTATCTTCTTATCTTTTTCAATCAACTAACTAACTTTTTGTTTGTTTCTTATCTTTTTCAAAACCACCTAACTACTTTTCCTTCTCTAATTTTCGAAAATACCTCTTTCTTTTTCAAAAATTATTTTTAATTAATTAATTGTTTCAAATTTTAATTTCAATTATATTTTATCTTTAATTTTCGAAAATTACTAAACCCTTTTTCAAAATTATTTTCGAAATTTCTCTTTTCTTTTCTTCTTCTATTTAATTATTTAATTACTAACACTTCTCTTCACCTCTCTCCATCTAATTATCCGAATCCCCTCTTCTACATTCTTCTCCCCTTTCTTCTTCTACTAACATAAAGGAATCTCTATACTGTGACATAGAGGATTCCTCTTTCTTTTCTTGTTTTCTTCTCTTTCATATGAGCAGGAACAGGGAAAAAGGCACTCTTGTTGAAATAGATCCAGAACCTGAAAGGACTTTGAAGAGGAAATTAAGAGAAGCTAAATTACATTATTCTAAAGGTAACCTTTCAGAAACATTAGAACAAGAGAAGGAGATGGCAGCCGAAAATAATAATAATGCAAGGAGAATGCTTGGTGACTTCACAAAGCCAACGTCCAAGTTTGATGGAAGAAGCATCTCCATTCCTACCATTGGAGCCAATAATTTTGAGCTTAAGCCTCAACTAATGGCTTTAATGCAATAAAACTGCAAGTTTTATGGACTTCCATCTGAAGATCCTTATCAGTTTTTAACTGAGTTCTTGCAGATCTGTGAGACTATAAAGACGAATGGAGTTGATCCTGAAGTCTACAGACTCATGCTTTTCCCTTTTGCTGTAAGAGACAGAGCTAGAATATGGTTGGATTCACAACCTAAGGATAGCCTGGATTCCTGGGATAAGCTGGTCATAGCCTTCTTGGATAAATTCTTTCCTCCTCAAAAGCTGAGCAAGCTGAGAGTGGATGTTCAAACCTTCAAACAAAAAGATGGTGAATCTCTCTATGAAGCTTGGGAAAGATACAAGCAGCTGACCAAAAGATGTCCAGCTGACATGTTTTCAGAATGGACCATATTAGATATATTCTATTACGGTCTATCTGAATTTTCGACAATGTCATTGGACCATTCTGCAGGTGGATCTATTCACCTAAAGAAAACGCCTGAATAGGCTCAAGAACTCATTGATATGGTTGCAAACAACCAATTCATGTACACTTCTGAGAGGAATTCTGTGAATAATGGGATACCCCAAAAGAAAGGAGTTCTTGAAATTGATACTCTGAATGCCATATTGGCTCAGAACAAAGTGTTGACTCAACAGGTCAACATGATCTCTCAAAATCTGAATGGATGGCAACATGCATCCAACAGTACTAGAGAGGCAGCTTCTGAAGAAGCTTATGATCCTGAGAACCCTGCCATGGCAGAGGTTAATTACATGGGTGAACCTTATGGAAACACCTATAACTCATCATGGAGAAATCATCCAAATTTCTCATGGAAGGATTAACAAAAGCCTCAACAAGGCTTTAACAATGGTGGACGCAATAGGCTGAGCAATAGCAAGCCATATCCATCATCTTCTCAGCAACAGACAGAGAATTCTGAACAAAACACCTCTAATTTAGCCAATCTAGTCTCTGATCTGTCAAAGGCCACTTTCAGTTTCATGAGTGAAACAAGATCCTCCATTAGAAATCTGGAGGCACAAGTGGGCCAGCTGAGTAAGAAAGTCATTGAAACTCCTCCCAGTATTCTCCCAAGCAATACAGAAGAGAATCCAAAAGAAGAGTGCAAGGCCATTGATTTAGTCAATATGGCCGAATGCACAAGGGAGGAGGAGGACGAAAATCCTAGTGAGAAAGACCTCCTGGGACGTCCCTCAAGCAAGAAGGAGTTTCCTATTAAGGATCCAAAGGAATCTGACACTCATATAGAGACCATAGAGATTCCATTAAATCTCCTTCTGCCATTCATGAGCTCTGAAGACTATTCTTCCTCTGAAGAGGATGAAGATGTAACTGGAGAGCAAGTTGCTCAATACTTAGGAGCTATCATGAAGCTGAATGCCAAGTTGTTTGGTAATGAGACTTGGGAAAATGAACCTCCCTTGCTCATTAGTGAACTGGATACTTGGATTCAGCAAATTCTACCTCAAAAGAAACAAGATCCTGGTAAGTTCTTAATACCTTGTACCATAGGCACCATTACCTTTGAAAAAGCTCTGTGTGATCTGGAGTTAGGGATAAATCTTATGCCACTCTCTTTAATGGAGAAGCTGGGGATCATTGAGGTACAACATGCCTTGTTCTCATTACAATTGGCAGACAAGTCATTGAGACAAGCTTATGGATTAGTAGAGGACATGTTAGTAAAGGTTGAAGGCCTTTACATCCCTGCTGATTTCATAATCTTAGACACTAGGAAGGAAGAGGATGATTGCATCATCCTTGGAAGACCTTTCTTAGCCACAGCAGGAGCTGTGATAGATGTCAACAGAGGAGAATTAGTCCTTCAATTGAATGGGGACTACCTTGTGTTTAAGGCACATGGTCATCCCTCTGTGACAAAAGAGAGTAAGCATGAAGAGCTTCTCTCAGTTCAGAGTCAAGAAGAGCCCACACAGTCAAACTCTAAGTTTGGTGTTGTGAGGCCACAACCAAACTCTAAGTTTGGTGTTAAGATCCCATATCCAAACTCTAAGTTTGGTGTTGGGACTATACAACATTGACCTGATCACCTTGTGGCTCCATGAGAGCCATGGTGCACGAAATTGTGATCACTACAACTTCGCACAACTAACCAGCAAGTGCACTGGGTCGTCCAAGTAATACCTTACGCGAGTAAGGGTCGATCCCACGGAGATTGGTGGTATGAAGCAAGCTATGGTCATCTTGTAAATCTTAGTCAGGCAGACTCAAATGGATATGGTGATGAACGAAAATAACATAAAAGATAAAGATAGAGATACTTATGTATATCATTGGTGAGAGCTTCAGACAAGCGTATGAAGATGCCTTCCCTTCCGTCTCTCTGCTTTCCTACTGCCTTCATCCAATCCTTCTTACTCCTTTCCATGGCAAGCTCGTGTAGGGTTTCACCATTGTCAGTGGCTACCTCCCATCCTCGCAGTGAAAGCTAATGCTCATACACTCTGTCACAGTGCGGCCAATCACCGGTTCGGTTCCCGCTCCTACTGGAATAGAATCCCTCTTTTGCGTCTGTCACTAACGCCCAGCAGGTTAAAGTTTGAAGCATGTCACAGTCATTCAATCATTGAATCCTACTCAGAATACCACAGACAAGGTTTAGACCTTCCGGATTCTCTTGAATGCCGCCATCAGGTCCTGCCTATACCACGAAGATTCCGATTAAAGAATCCAAGAGATATTCACTAGAGCCTTGGTTGCTTATAGAACAAAAGTGGTTGTCAGTCACCTTATTCATGAGTGAGAATGATGATGAGTGTCACGGATCATCACATTCATCAAGTTGAAGAACAAGTGATATCTTAGAACAAGAACAAGCGGAATTGAATGGAAGAACAATAGTAATTGCATTAATACTCGAGGTACAGCAGAGCTCCACACCTTAATCTATGGTGTGTAGAAACTCCACCGTTGAAAATACATAAGAACAAAAGTGATCATTGGTTTCGGCCCCAGAGAGGGAACCAGAAGAACCCAGATGTCAAATACAATAGTACAAGGTCCTATTTATAGAAAACTAGTAGCATAGGGTGTACAAAGATGAGTAAATGACATAAAAATCTACTTCCGGGCCCACTTGGTGTGTGCTTGGGCTGAGCAATGAAGCATTTTCGTGTAGAGACGTTTTCTGGAGTTAAACGCCAGCTTTCATGCCAGTTTGGGTGTTTAACTCCAAGTTTTATGCCAGTTCCGGCGTTTAACGCTGGAATTTCTTGAGGTGACTTTGAACGCCGGTTTGGGCCATCAAATCTTGGGCAAAGTATGGACTATCATATATTGCTGGAAAGCCCAGGATGTCTACTTTCCAACGCCGTTGAGAGCGCGCCAATTGGGCTTCTGTGGCTCCAGAAAATCCACTTCGAGTGCAGGGAGGTCAGAATCCAACAGCATCTGCAGTCCTTTTCAGTCTCTGAATCAGATTTTTGCTCAGACCCCTCAATTTCAGCCAGAAAATACCTGAAATCACAAAAAAACACACAAACTCATAGTAAAGTCCAGAAAAGTGAATTTTAATTAAAAACTAATAAAAATATACTAAGAACTCAACTAAAACTACTAAAAACATACTAAAAACAATGCCAAAAAGTGTATAAGTTATCCGCTCATCACAACACCAAACTTAAATTGTTGCTTGTCCCCAAGCAACTGAAAATCAAATAAGATAAAAAGAAGAGAATATACTATAGACTCCAAATTATCAATGAAACATAGCTCCAAATTAGATGAGCGGGACTAGTAGCTTTTTGCCTCCAAACAGTTTTGGCATCTCACTTTATCCTTTGAAATTCAGAATGATTGGCTTCTTTAGGAACTCAGAATCTAGATAGTGTTATTGATTCTCCTAGTTAAGTATGATGATTCTTGAACACAGCTACTTATTGAGTCTTGGCCGTGGCCCAAAGCACTCTGTCTTCCAGTATTACCACCGGATACATACATGCCACAGACACATAATTGGGTGAACCTTTTCAGATTGTGACTTAGCTTTGCTAAAGTCCCCAATTAGAGGTGTCCAGGGTTCTTAAGCACACTCTTATTGCCTTGGATCACAACTTTATTTCTTTCTTTTCCTTTCTTTTTCTCTTTCTTTTCGTTTTTTTTTTCACTTGCTTTTCTCTCTTTTTTTTTTTTTTGTATTCACTGCTTTTTCTTGCTTCAAGAATCATTTTTATGATTTTTCAGATCCTCAGTAACATGTCTCCTTTTTCATCATTCTTTCAAGAGCCAACAATTTTAACATTCATGAACAACAAATTCAAAAGACATATGCACTGTTCAAGCATACATTCAGAAAACAAAAAGTATTGTCACCACATCAAACTAATTAAGCTAGTTTTAAAGATGAATTTGAAATCCTGTACTTCTTGTTCTTTTGTAATAAAAACAGTTTTCATTTAAGAGAGGTGATGGATTTCATAGGACATTCATAACTTTAAGGCATAGACACTAAGACACTAATGATCATAAGACACAAACATAGATAAACATAAGCACTAAAATTCGAAAAACAGAAGAATAAAGAACAAGGAAATCAAGGAACGGGTCCACCTTTAGTGATGGCGGCTCTTCCTTCCTCTTGAAGGTCCTATGGAGTGCTTGAGCTCCTCAATGTCTCTTCCTTGCCTTTGTTGCTCCTCCCTCATGATTCTTTGATCTTCTCTTATTTCATGGAGGAGAATGGAGTGTTCTTGGTGCTCCATCCTTAGTTGTCCCATGTTGGAACTTAATTCTCCTAGGGAGGTGTTTAGTTGCTCCCAATAGTCTTGTGGAGGAAAGTGCATCCCTTGAGGTATCTCAGGGATCTCATGATGAGAGGGGTCTCTTGTTTGCTCCATCTTCTTCTTAGTGATGGGCTTGAGGTCATGCCTTCTCAGTTGAACCGGCTTTGGATGCCATAAATGGTTATGGAAAAACAAAAAGTAATGCTTTTACCACACCAAACTTAAAAGGTTTGCTCGTCCTCGAGCAAAAGAAGAAAGAAGAGAGTAGAAGAAGAAGAAATAGAGGAGAGGGAGATGGCCTTGTGGTTCGGCCAAAAGGGGAAGAAGTAGTGGTTTGAATTTGGATGGTGAGGTAAGTGGGGTTTTATGGAGGTGAGTGGTGAAGAGAAAGATGGGATTTGATAGGTGAGGGGTTTGTGGGGATCCTGTGGGGTCCACAGATCCTTAGGTGTCAAGGAAAAGTCATCCCTGCACCAAATGGCACTCAAAATCACGTTTTGAGGCATTTCTGGCGTTAAACGCCGGGCTAATGCCCATTCCTGGCGTTTAACGCCAGGTTTTAGCCCTTTTCTGGCGTTTAACGCCAGTCTGGTGCCCCTTTCTGGCGTTAAACGCCCAGAATGGTGCCAGACTGGGCGTTAAACGCCCAACTGCTAGGCTTACTGGCGTTTGAACGCCAGCGGCATCTTCCTCCAGGGTGTGCTATTTTTCTTCCTGTTTTTCATTTTGTTTTTGCTTTTTCAATGGATTTTGTGACTTCTTATGATCATCAACCTACAAAAAACATAAAATAACAAAAGAAACTATAAAATATAATCATTGGGTTGCCTCCCAACAAGCGCTTCTTTAATGTCAGTAGCTTGACAGAGGGCTCTTATGGAGCCTCACAGATACTCAAAGCAATGTTGGAACCTCCCAACACCAAACTTAGAGTTTGAATGTGGGGGTTCAACACCAAACTTAGAGTTTGGTTGTGGCCTCCCAACACCAAACTTAGAGTTTGACTGTGGGGGCTCTGTTTGTCTCTGATTTGAGAGAAGCTCTTCATGCTTCCTCTCCATGATGACAGAGGGATATCCTTGAGCCTTAAACACAAAGGATTCTCCATTCACTTGAATGATCAGTTCACCTCTATCAACATCAATCACAGCCTTTGCTGTGGCTAGGAAAGGTCTGCCAAGGATGATGGTTTCATCCATGCATTTCCCAGTCTCTAGGACTATGAAATCAGTAGGGATGTAATGGTCTTCAATCTTAACCAAAACATTCTCTACAAGTCCATAAGCTTGTTTTCTTGAGTTGTCTGCCATCTCTAGTGAGATTTTTGCAGCTTGTACCTCAAAGATCCTTAGCTTCTCCATTACTGAGAGAGGCATGAGGTTTACACTTGACCCTAAGTCACACAGAGCCTTCTTGAAGGTCATGGTGCCTATGGTACAAGGTATGGAAAACTTCCCAGGATCTTGTCTCTTTTGAGGTAATTTCTGCCTAGACAAGTCATCTAGCTCTTTGGTGAGCAAAGGAGGTTCATTCTCCCAAGTCTCATTTCCAAATAACTTGTCATTTAGCTTCATGATTGCCTCAAGGTATTTAGCAACTTGCTCTTCAGTGACATACTCATCCTCTTCAGAGGAAGAATACTCATCAGAGCTCATGAATGGCAGAAGTAAGTCCAATGGAATCTCTATGGTCTCATTTTGAGCCTCAGATTCCCATGGTTCCTCATTGGGGAACTCAGTTGAGGCTAGTGCACGCCCATTGAGGCCTTCCTCAGTGGCGTCCACTTCCTCTCCTTCCTCTCCAAATTCGGCCATGTTTATGGCTTTGCACTCTTCTTTTGGATTTTCTTCTGTGTTGCTTGGGAGAGTACTTGGAGGGAGTTCAGTAACTTTCTTGCTTAGCTGTCCCACTTGTCCTTCCAAATTCCTAATGGAGGACCTTGTTTCATTCATGAAACTTTGAGTGGTTTTAATTAGATTAGAGACCATGGTTGCTAAGTCAGAGGGGTTCTGCTTAGGATTCTCTGTCTGTTGCTGAGAAGATGATGGAAAAGGTTTGCCATTGCTAAACCTGTTTCTTCCACCATTATTATTGAAACCTTGTTGAGGTCTCTCTTGATTCTTCCATGAGAGATTTGGGTGATTTCTCCATGAAGAATTATAGGTGTTACCATAGGGTTCTCCTAGGTAATTCACCTCTTCCATTGAAGGGTTCTCAGGATCATAGGCTTCTTCCTCAGATGAAGCCTCCTTAGTACTGCTTGGTGCATTTTGCATTCCAGACAGACTTTGAGAAATCAAATTGACTTGTTGAGTCAATATCTTGTTCTGAGCCAAAATGGCGTTCAGAGTATCAATCTCAAGAACTCCTTTCTTCTGACTTGTCCCATTGTTCACAGGATTTCTCTCAGAAGTGTACATGAATTGGTTATTTGCAACCATTTCAATGAGCTCTTGAGCCTCTGTAGGCGTCTTCTTCAGATGAAGAGATCCTCCAGCAGAGCTATCCAAAGACATCTTGGACAGTTCAGAGAGACCATCATAGAAAATACCTATGATGCTCCATTCAGAAAGCATGTCAGAAGGACATTTTCTGATCAATTGTTTGTATCTTTCCCAAGCTTCATAGAGGGATTCTCCATCCTTCTGCCTGAAGGTTTGGACTTCCACTCTAAGCTTACTTCATCTTTGTGGTGGAAAGAACTTTGCCAAGAAGGCATTGACTAGCTTTTCCCAAGAATCCAGGCTTTCTTTAGGTTGAGAGTCCAACCATATCCTAGCTCTGTCTCTTACAGCAAAAGGGAATAGCATCAGTCTATAGACCTCAGGGTCTACCCCATTAGTCTTGACTGTGTCACAGATTTGCAAGAATTCAGCTAAGAACTGATGAGGATCTTCCATTGGAAGTCCATGGAACTTGCAATTCTGTTGCATTAGAGAAACTAATTGAGGTTTAAGCTCAAAGTTGTTTGCTCCAATGGCAGGGATAGAGATGCTTCTCCCATAAAAATCAGGAGTAGGTGCAGTAAAGTCACCCAGCACCTTCCTTGCATTGTTAGTATTGTTGTTATTTTCGGCTGCCATGAGTTCTTCTTCTTTGAAGAATTCGGTCAGGTCCTCTGAAGAGAGTTGTGCTTTGGCTTCTCTTAGCTTTCTCTTCAAGGTCCTTTCAGGTTCAGGGTCAGCTTCAACAAGAATGCCTTTGTCTCTGCTCCTGCTCATATGAAAGAGAAGAGAACAAGAAGATATGGAATCCTCTATGTCACAGTATAGAGATTCCTTGAGGTGTCAGAGGAAAAGAGAAATAGAAAGAAGAAGGAGAAGAAGAATTCGAACTTTACTTAGATAAGGTTCGAATTGTGCATTGAGAAGGAGTGGTACTCCATAAATAGAAGGATGTGGGAAGAGGGGAAGAAGATTTTCGAAAATTAATTAAAATATTTTGAAAACATTTTTGAAAAACATTAATTGATTTTCGAAAATCAAAGTGGAAAAGAAACCAAGTGATTTTTGAAAAAGATTTTGAAATTAGAAATTAAAAAGATTTGATTGAAGACTTATTTTGAAAAAGATGTGGTTGAGAAGATATGATTGGTTTTAAAAAGATGTGATGAAAAGATATGATTTGAAAACATTTTAAAAAGATTTGATTTAAAAAAAATTTAAAAAAAAGATTTGATTTTAAAAATTAATGACTTGCCTAACAAGAAAAGATATGATTTGAAACATTTAAACCTTTCTCAACAGAAAAGGTAACAATCTTGTGATGTTTCAATCAAATCATTAATTGTTAGTAAGTATCTTTGAAAAAGGAAAGAAATTAATTTTGAAAACATTTGATTGAAAAGATATGATTTGAAAAAGATTTGATTTTGAAAAACTTTGAAAACTTGAAAAAAATTGATTTTGAAAACAAAATCTTCCCCCTAGCACCATCCTGGCGTTAAACGCCCAGAATGGTATACATTCTGGCGTTTAACGCCCAAAATGCACCCTTTTTGGGCGTTAAACGCCCAACCAGGTACCCTGGCTGGCGTTTAAACGCCAGTCTGCCTTCTTCACTGGGCATTTTTGAATGCCCAGCTTTTTCTGTATAATTCCTCTGCAGTATGTTCTAAATCTTCAATTCTTTGTTTTATTGACTTGAAAAGACACAAATTAAAAATATTTTTGGATTTTTTTTTTTATAATCAAAATGCAACAAGAATCAAATAACAATGCATGCAAGACACCAAACTTAGCAGTTTGTATACTACTGACACTAACAAGATGATAATGCACATGAGAAACAACAAAACACTCAAGTCAATAGAATTCTAAGATCAAAACAAGGAAATCATCAAGAACAACTTGAAGATTAATAAAGACACATGCATAAATTCGAAAAATGCAAGAAGAACAGAAACACGCAATTGACACCAAACTTAAGATGAGACTCTAGACTCAAACAAGAAATATTTTTGGTTTTTATGATTTTGTAATTTTTTTTTGGATTTTCGAAAATTAAGTGGAAAAAGATATCAAAATTCTTAATGAGAATTCCATGAATCATGCAATGTTAGTCTAAAACTTTAGTCTAAAGGAATTAGACATAGCTAGCTAAGCTTCAGCAAGACATTGCATTCAAGAGCTAAATTGATGATGATCAATCAGCTTTGGTGATGATAAGAACATCACCTTGAAACACTAGAATTCATTCTCAAGAACTCTGAAAAAAATAAATACCTAATCTAAGCAACAAGATGAACCGTCAGTTGTCCATACACAAGAACAATCCCCGGCAACGGCGCCAAAAACTTGGTGCACGAAATTGTGATCACTACAACTTCGCACAACTAACCAGCAAGTGCACTGTGTCGTCCAAGTAATACCTTACGCGAGTAAGGGTCGATCCCACGGAGATTGGTGGTATGAAGCAAGCTATGGTCATCTTGTAAATCTTAGTCAGGCAGACTCAAATGGATATGGTGATGAACGAAAATAACATAAAAGATAAAGATAGAGATACTTATGTATATCATTGGTGAGAGCTTCAGACAAGCGTATGAAGATGCCTTCCCTTCCGTCTCTCTGCTTTCCTACTGCCTTCATCCAATCCTTCTTACTCCTTTCCATGGCAAGCTCGTGTAGGGTTTCACCGTTGTCAGTGGCTACCTCCCATCCTCGCAGTGAAAGCTAATGCTCATACACTCTGTCACAGTGCGGCCAATCACCGGTTCGGTTCCCGCTCCTACTGGAATAGAATCCCTCTTTTGCGTCTGTCACTAACGCCCAGCAGGTTAAAGTTTGAAGCACGTCACAGTCATTCAATCATTGAATCCTACTCAGAATACCACAGACAAGGTTTAGACCTTCCGGATTCTCTTGAATGCCGCCATCAGGTCCTGCCTATACCACGAAGATTCCGATTAAAGAATCCAAGAGATATTCACTAGAGCCTTAGTTGCTTATAGAACAAAAGTGGTTGTCAGTCACCTTGTTCATGAGTGAGAATGATGATGAGTGTCACGGATCATCACATTCATCAAGTTGAAGAACAAGTGATATCTTAGAACAAGAACAAGCGGAATTGAATGGAAGAACAATAGTAATTGCATTAATACTCGAGGTACAGCAGAGCTCCACACCTTAATCTATGGTGTGTAGAAACTCCACCGTTGAAAATACATAAGAACAAAAGTGATCATTGGTTTCGGCCCCAGAGAGGGAACCAGAAGAACCCAGATGTCAAATACAATAGTACAAGGTCCTACTTATAGAAAACTAGTAGCCTAGGGTGTACAAAGATGAGTAAATGACATAAAAATCTACTTCCAGGCCCACTTGGTGTGTGCTTGGGCTGAGCAATGAAGCATTTTCGTGCAGAGACGTTTTCTGGAGTTAAACGCCAGCTTTCATACCAGTTTGGGCGTTTAACTCCAAGTTTTATGCCAGTTCCGGCGTTTAACGCTGGAATTTCTTGAGGTGACTTTGAACGCCGGTTTGGGCCATCAAATCTTGGGCAAAGTATGGACTATCATATATTGCTGGAAAGCCCAGGATGTCTACTTTCCAACGCCGTTGAGAGCGCGCCAATTGGGCTTCTGTGGCTCCAGAAAATCCACTTCGAGTGCAGGGAGGTCAGAATCCAACAGCATCTGCAGTCCTTTTCAGTCTCTGAATCAGATTTTTGCTCAGACCCCTCAATTTCAGCCAGAAAATACCTGAAATCACAGAAAAACACACAAACTCATAGTAAAGTCCAGAAAAGTGAATTTTAATTAAAAACTAATAAAAATATACTAAGAACTCAACTAAAACTACTAAAAACATTACTAAAAACAATGCCAAAAAGTGTATAAGTTATCCGCTCATCAAGCCACTATCAAGCTATTGACATTAAAGAAGCGCTTGTTGGGAGGCAACCCAATTTTATTTATCTAAATTTTTATTTTATTGTTATTTTGTGTTTTATTAGGTACATGATCATGAGGAGTCACAAAAAAAATCATAAAAATTAAAAACAGAATCAAAAACAGCAGAAGAAAAAATTACACCCTGGAGGACGCACAGGCTGGCGTTCAACGCCAGTAAGATGCATCTGGCCGGCGTTCAACGCCAGAACAGAGTATCATTCTGGCGCTGAACGCCAGAAACAAGCAACATTCTGGCGCTGAACGCCAGGAATGTGCCCAGAGAAGAAAAGCTGGCGCTGAACGCCAGTAACAAGCATGAAACTGGCGTTCAACGCCAGAAACATGCTTTACATGGGCGTTGAATGCCCAAAATGTGCACCACACGGCGTTTAAATGCCAGAATGGTGTGCAAAGGCATTTTACATGCCTATTTGGTGCAGGGATGGAATTCCTTGACACCTCAGGATCTGTGGACCTCACAGGATCACCTCAGGATCTGTGAACCTCACAGGATCCCCACCTACCTCGCCCTCTCTCTCTCCATTCATGGTCATCCCTTCTGTTTTTCATTCACCACCTACATCTATCCACTCTTCCCCATACACCCCACCTACCTTTTAAATTCAAATTCTCTTTCCCACCCAATCCCACCCATTTAGCCGAATAAACACATCCCTCAATCTCCTCCATATCTTCTTCTTCTTCTTCATCTCTTCTTTCTTCTCTTGCTCGAGGGCGAGCAATTTTCTAAGTTTGGTGTGGTAAAAGCATAGCTTTTTGCTTTTCCATAACCATTAATGGCACCTAAGGCCAGAGACATCCAAAAAAAAAAAGGGAAGACAAAAGCTTCCACCTCTGAGTCATGGGAGATGGAAAGACTCATGTAAAGGGTTTATAGCTTAATGGTAGAACATGTGGCTGCAAATCAAGAGATCCCTGAGATACCTCAGGGGATAAATTGTCCTCCACACAAATATTGGAAGCAACTAAGGGTAGGAACACCAAAATTACTAGGAATCATTCAACAGAAGCAAGGAAGAGACATAGAGGAGCTCAAAGAGCACCATTGGACCTTCAAGAAGGCGCCACTCTCACTCAGGTGGATTCATTCCTTGTTCTTATTTCTTTCTTCTTTTCGGTTTTTAATGTTGTGTTTATCTATGTTTTGTGTCTTTACTTCATGATCATTAGTATGTAGTAACTATGCCTTAAAGCTATGAATAAATTCCATTAATCCTTCACCTCTCTTAAATGAAAAATGTTTTAATTCAAAAGAACAAGAAGTACATGAATTTCGAATTTATCCTTGAATTTAATTTAATTATATTGATGTGGTGACAATACTTTTTGTTTTCTGAATGAATGCTTGAACAGTGCATATGTCTTTTGATCTTGTTGTTTATGAATGTTAAAACTGTTGGCTCTTGAAAGAATGATGAACAAAGAAAAATGTTATTGATGATCTGAAAAATCATGAAATTGATTCTTGAAGCAAGAAAAAGCAGTGAAAAAGAAGAAGCTTGCGAAAAAAAAAGTTGCGAAAAAAAAATAATAGAAAGAAAAAGAAAAAGCAAGCAGAAAAAGCCAATAGCCCTTAAAACCAAAAGGCAAGGGTAAAAAGGATCCAAGGCTTTGAGCATCAATGGATAGGAGGGCCCAAGGAAATAAAATCCAAGCCTAAGCGGCTAAATCAAGCTGTCCCTAACCATGTGCTTGTGTCATGAAGGTCCAAGTAAAAAGCTTGAGACTGAGTGGTTAAAGTCGTGATCCAAGGCAAAAAGAGTGTGATTAAGAGCTCTGGACACCACTAACTGGGGACTCTAGCAAAGCTGAGTCACAATCTGAAAAGGTTCACCCAGTTATGTGTCTGTGGCATTTATGTATCCAGTGGTAATACTGGAAAACAAAGTGCTTAGGGCCACGGCCAAGACTCATAAGTAGCTGTGTTCAATAATCAACATGCTTAACTAGGAAAGTCAATAACACTATCCAAAATTCTAAGTTCCTAGAGAAGCCAATCATTCTAAACTTCAAAGGAAAAAGTGAGATGCCAAAACTGTTCAGAAGCAAAAAGCTACAAGTCCCGCTCATCTAATTATAATTAATATTCATTGATATTCTGGAATTTATAGTATATTCTCTTCTTTTTATCCTATTTGATTTTCAGTTGCTTGGGGACAAGCAACAATTTAAGTTTGGTGTTGTGATGAGCGGATAATTTATACGCTTTTTGGCATTGTTTTTAGGTAGTTTTTAGTAAGTTCAAGCTACTTTTAGGGATGTTTTCATTAGTTTTTATGTTAAATTCACATTTCTGGACTTTACTATGAGTTTGCGTGTTTTTCTATGATTTCAGGTAATTTCTGGCTGAAATTGAGGGACTTGAGCAAAACTCTGAAAAAGGCTGACAAAAAGGACTGCTGATGCTGTTGGAATCTGACCTCCCTGCACTCAAAATGGATTTTCTGGAGCTACAGAATTCCAAATGGAGCGCTCTCAACGGCGTTGGAAATTAGACATCCAGAGCTTTCCAGCAATATATATTAGTCCATACTTTATTCGGAAATTGACGACGTAACTTGGCGTTGAACGCCAAGTACATGCTGCTGTCTGGAGTTAAACGCCAGAAAAACGTCATGATCCGGAGTTGAACGCCAGAAACACGCTATAACTCGGCGTTCAACTCCAAGAAAAGCTTCAGCTCGTGGATTGATCAAGCTCAGCCCAAGCATACAATAAGTGGGCCCCGGAAGTGGATTTATGCATCAATTACTTACTCATGTAAACCCTAGGAGCTAGTTTATTATAAATAGAACTTTTTACTATCATATTATCATCCTGGATTGTATTTTGAATCCTGTGACCACGTTTTGGGGGCTGGCCATTCGGCCATGCCTGAACCTTTCACTTATGTATTTTCAACGGTGGAATTTCTGCACACCATAGATTAAGGGTGTAGAGCTCTACTGTACCTCAAGTTTCAATACAATTATTATTACTTTTTATTCAATTCTCTCTTATTCTTATTCCAAGATATACGTTGCACAACACTTTGATGAATGTGATGATCCGTGACACTCATCATCATTCTCACCTATGAACGCGCGTGATTGACAACCACTTCCGTTCTACCTTAGGCCGGGCGCATATCTCTTAGATTCCCCAACAGAATCTTCGTGGTATAAGCTACATAGATGGCGGCATTCATGAGGATCCAAAAGGTCTAACCTTGTCTGTGGTATTCCGAGTAGGATCCTGGAAATCCGGAAAGTCTAACCTTGTCTGTGGTATTCCGAGTAGGATTCCGGTATTGAATGACTGTGACGAGCTTCAAACTCCTGAAGGCTGGGCGTTAGTGACAAACGCAAAAGAATCAATGGATTCTATTCCAACCTGATTGAGAACCGACAGATGATTAGCCGTGCTGTGACAGAGCATTTGGACCATTTTCACTGAGAGGATGGGATGTAGCTATCAACCAAGGGTGATGCCTCCAGACGATTAGCCGTGCAGTGACAGCGCATAGGACCATTTTCCCGGGAGGATTAAAAGTAGCCATTGATGATGGTGATTCCCTACATACAGCTTGCCATGGAAAGGAGTAAGAAGGATTGAAGGAAGAGCGAGTAGTGAAGCAGAGTTTCAAGAGGAACACAGCATCTCCATACACCTATCTGAAATTCCCACCATTGATTTACATAAGTATTTCTATCCTTTTTTATTTTCTTTTTATTATAAATTTTCGAAACCATAAACCAATTTAATCTGCCTAACTGAGATTTACAAGGTGACCATAGCTTGCTTCATACCAACAATCTCTGTGGGATCGACCCTTACTCACGTAAGGTTTATTACTTGGACGACCCAGTACACTTGCTGGTTAGTTGAATGGAGTTGTGAATTCAAATAGAGACAATTATTAAATTTCATACAAGTACAAAGACAATAGATCACAATTTCGTCCACCAACCTCCCCACACTTAAAGATTGCACCGTCCTCGGTGCATGCTAAGATGTGCAGGTGAACGGGTTGTTCCAACTGATGCTTCTCTCTAAAGATTGTGCAGATGGACTTGTCTTGTCTCCCCATGTAAACGTCTTTCGGTTTCCCTCCGGGTGGCCATCCTGAAAGAAAAAGGGAAGAAAAGTAACCCAGAAATAAAGATAAGAAAATAAATGAAGTATGGATGGGTTAATGCCAAATGATAAGGGTCTCATTTACATGGAAGCTTCAACATGTACGTGAGAACACAATAGAAGCCATGGCATGCCAGTGGTACAAAATGTACAACAATGGGGAAGAGAGTGGGTAATGAAAGACAATGTAAGTTCGTGTCAATGCAAAAGGAATACATGTATCATAAAAGATTGACATTGACAGAAAAATAGCATCACCCAACATTGTAAAACAAGTCACTAAAAATTATACCAAAAAAGATGCAACAGTTAAATAAGAAAATCAACACCAAAGGAAAAATAATAAATTTAGAAAATAAAAGAAAAATATGCACTAAATTAAAATGCAATGAATGAAATATGCAAATAAATAAAATGAAAGATAAGAAGAATGAGAAGGGAAAGAAGTGAGTAAGAAAGGAGGGAGGGAAAAGTTAGGATTGGGGAAGAAAAGATAATATATTTGGCAAATTAGGATAAGTTGTGCGACGCAAGCGACGCGGACGCGTGGGGCACGCGGTCGCGTGACTTGCGCTTTAAGTTAATCGACGCGGTCGCGTGACACGTTTTATGCTACTAGCGCGAGGGCAGCCTCGCGCTCGCACAACTTTCTGTTCAAAATCTTATTTTGCCAAATTTAGGGTGACGCAATCGCGTGGTCGACGCGATCGCGTGATTGGCCAATATGGGGATATGACGCGGACGCGTGAGCCATGCATCCGCGTGGTAAGGTTGTGCTTTCAGCACCAGTCCAGCACCACTCCAGCATAACTTTCGGCTATACACCCTTTTCACGTCGATTTTTATGGCACGCGGCCGCGTGGGTGACGCGGTCGCGTGGGAGGCCAAAGTTCCCACATGACGCGGTCGCGTGAGCGACATGGTCGCGTGGGGTCAAATCATGCTAAAAGCGCGCCTCCAGCCACGCTCTCGCGTGACTTTCTGTTCGTTTCTTTTCTTCCCATTGCACTGGTGACGCGGATGCGTCAGCGATGCTGCCACGTCGCGTGCGTGTTTTTTTTTTTTTGAATCTGAAAAAAAAATGTAGAATGCAGTGTTAATATGAATGTGATGCAAAACTCCAGGTTCAATATAATAGAATAAAATAAAACTCAAAAACAAATAAAACTAAATAAAAATGAAAAAGGAACGATCATACCATGGTGGGTTGTCTCCCACCTAGCACTTTTAGTTAAAGTCCTTAAGTTGGACATTTGGTGAGCTCCCTGTTAGGGTGGCTTATGCTTGAACTCATCCAGGAATCTCCACCAATGTTTGGAATTCCAGTAGCCTCTGGGTTCCCAAACTAGGCGCAGAAAGCCTTCAAGTAAGTTAAAGCAAGTAACAAGGCCCCAAGAGTGTTGATTTCTAGATTAAATTCCGGGGTCCCAAATCTTGCTTTTGCACCCGTCTTCTTGTTGAGAAATATTGTTTCAGCCGGGTGGCAAACAGTTTGAATTCTCACTGAAGCAGCCAGACAACTTCCTAGACCCATTCAGTTGAGCTCTACACCAACCTTTGCGTTTAAATGTTGAACCTTGCAGGATAAATCTTATCACTGACCATCTTCTTCTTACTCTTAATGCCACAGAGAGCTCTAAGTTGACCATCCGTCTCCAGTAGCCCATATTCAAGTGGAATTAGAAAGCTAAGGGATACGAATTTTACCCACTTGAATGTTGTGAAGGATGATGGCAACTTAGGGGAAGGTGTTTCTAATGAACGTGCAAGCTCCACTTCCTTGTGCTCTTCTTCGACATCTTTCACCTCTTTGTAATCTTCAATATCAACCTCTTCCTTTTGGTGAATTTCTTCCAATTTAATCTCTTCTTCATTGTTCACCAAGGGCATGGGATGTTGTGTTTCATCTTTTTTAAACTCCATATCAAGTCCAATGGAAGAGGACTCAAATGTAGATAAGAATTCATCAATGATTGAATCCATCTCTTGATCGTCTCCTTCAAAGTCTTCAACTATGATATGCTTTGGAGGTTGTACACCCTCCTCAACATCAGCTTCAAACGACTTTGAAGGGTGCTCTATAATTTGACTTTTCCATGGAGGTTCAGCATCTCCTAAGTCTTCAACCACTGCTTCCTCTTCTTCTTCAATAACTCTGGCTTCCTCCACTTGTTCCGGTACAAATTCATGCTCCTTACTGTCCACCGGAGTTTTTAATGTCTCCTTCATGCTACATTCTTCATTAGATTGTCCACATGAAGCCATGGGGGTTCCTTGAGTGTCTGAACGTTGCGAAGCTAATTTATTTATCGCTTGCTCCAGTTGATGAAGGATTGCATGAAATTGATCTACTGATTCCTTGAGGCGAGCCTGTGATTCTTGGGTCGATCCAAAAATTGGTATGGTGATTCTTGGGAGTAATTGGGGTGGAATTTAGGTGGTTCTACATCTGGTTCATACGGTTTATAGGGTGGTCGGTATGGTGGATATGGGTTAGGGTCATATGGAGGTGAATGGTGGAAAGGGGCTTGTGAGTGTGGTGGTTCAAAGTTATGTTGTGAGGATGGTCTCTGAGCATACGTTGGGGCTTGTTGGTAGCTACTAGGCGGTCCACCATATCTATCAGCTTGGTATGCATTGTAGGATGGTCTTTATCTGTGATATTTAGGAGGGTGTTGTTGCCTAAAGGGTTGATCAGATCCTCTTGGCTCCGTCCATCTTTGATTGCTTTGACCTTGATGTATATTCCTGTTATAGCTTCCATTCCTTGCAACAAAATTAAAACCAAACTCAAAGCGAGAGGGGTGAGAATTCATAATAGTTATCAGAAATAAGGGGAAAAAGAAGAAGCTAACAAACAAGTAAAAGAAAAATATATTTTTTTTTGAAAAATATTTACAATAACCAATAATAAGGCACACGTTTGCAATTCCCCGGCAACGGCGCCATTTTGACGTTAGGATTTTTGCTAGTAAAGAATTTTATAAAAATAGTCGCGTTGTAGATATAGATTCTAAACTAACAAAAATCCCTTCGTGCAAACGTTTTGGTTGTCACAAGTAACAAACCCCTAAATAAATTGATAACCGAAGTATTTAAACCTCGGGTCACCTTCTCAAGGAATTGCAGGGAGGTATGTTCTTATTATCGGTTATGAGTTTTGTAAATCGGGGGTTTTGAGAATGAAGAGCAGATATGATAAATGGCAAGTAAACTAAATAAATGACTGTAAAATAAACTCTTGGCAAGGTATGAAAATTCGGAAGTCCTATCCTAGTTATACTTATCAATTATGATGAGAATTAGAGTTTTCTCCTACTTTGTTAACCTCTAACTATGAAGGTAAGTTAAGTAGATGAATTAATTCGAATCCTCAAGTCCCAGTCTTTCCTTGGAAAAAGTTAGAGTTATTAGATCTCGAATCAATTCTTGAAGAATTCCAATTTTTAATCAACAATGAGTTTGATAACCCAAGAGTCACCAATTAATCAACCAAAGCCAAGAATGTAGAAAGCTAAATTAAAATTATAAATATCTGGAATACCTCAATTAACATACATTCGAAGCAATGAAATCTAACATGGAAAAGTTCATAAGCCAATTGGGCAACATAAATCAAATACAAATAAAAGCATTAAAAGTATCTTAAAGTAGAAGAGAAGTCAAAATAAAGAAATATTGAACCTGATGTGAAGATGAGATAAATTCCTAACTTCTAAAAATCCTAATCCTAAATTCTAAGAGAGAGGAGAGGCCTCTCTCTCTAAAAACTACATCTAAAACTAAAATTGTGAATTATGAGAGCCTAATCTGAATGGATGCATTCCCCCACTTTATAGCCTCTAATCTGTGTGTTCTGGGTTGAAAACTGGGTTAAAAACAGCCCAGAAATCACTCCCAGCGTTTTTTGGTCCGTACAGATCGCGGAAGAGTGACGCGGAGGTGTCGTCCACGCGTTAGCGTGGGTTGTGTTCCTGCCAGGTCACACGGCCGCGTGATCCACGCATTCGCGTCACCTGGCGTCGGGGCTGCTATGGCAAATTATATATCGTTACGAAGCCCCGGATGTTAGCTTTCCAACGCAACTAGAACCATCTCATTTGGACATTTGTAGCTCAAGTTATGGTCGTTTGAGTGCGACGAGGTCAGGCTGGACAACTTAGCAATTTCTTCAACTTCTTGTATTCCTTCCACTTTTGCATGCTTCCTTTCCATCCTCTGAGCCATTCATGCCCTGTAATCCCTGAAATCATTTAACACACATATCACGACATCTAATGGTAATAAAAGATGATTAATATTAACAAATATAAGACCAAAGAAGCATATTTTCAATCATAGCACAAAATCCGAAAGGAAAACGTAAACTCATGCAAATAGTATGAATAAGTGGGTAAAGAGTTGATAAAAACCACTCAATTGAGCATAAGATAAACCATAAAATAGTGGTTTATCAACCACAAAAATTGATGCGGCAGAAATTGGTGAATTAAAAATTATTAAAATATATACGTTGCAAGTATAGTTCTTAACTCACCAGAAATCCACTTATCAATTTAGAAAGGTGTCACAAAAGTTAAAATTAAAATACTAGGAGTATGAATCCCAGGTCGTCTCCCAACGAGTTGAGTAAACAAGAAATAAAATTGGAGAATTTGAATAATGTAAATAATAGCCTTGACTGGGAGTTGATTAGTTGGAAGCCCCATTATTGTTGGATTACTCTCTAGATTAATTGATAATTAAAGGTTATCCTGTTTAGTTATCTCTTACTAGGTAAGGGAAAGTCAAACAAGTTGGAATGCTATGTCCGTTCACAAGTTGCAACCCACTTAATTAAAAGGGATTGGTGTTAGTGACTAGAGGGCAATCCAACAATAAACCCAATTACAATCTTTCTTTTAAGCCTTCCAACTCAAGAGTTCCTTTCAATCAACTCTCCATCAAGTTATGGAACTACTCGCTCATTGTGAATGTAAAATATATAACATATGAAAGGGAATTGATGAAAGACATTGTAAATAAAAATCAAAATAATCAATTAAAAATGAAAGTAATCCTTGTATTAAATAATCCTAAAAATATTCCAATAGTAAAATTAACAAAGCAAAGGACATGGAAGAGTAAAGCCAAGTAAAGAAAACGAACTAGAATGACGAAGTCTTGATGAGGTAATAACTCTTCTCAGTATCCCAATGCAAAAAGTAATAGAAAAATAAATCCTAAGAACTATCAATGTCTCAAGAGAGAAAACCTAGAGGAAGAGTAAAAAAACTAGATCTAAAACTAAAACTGTGTAGAATGAATTGTTGTTCTGGTTTTTGCATGTTCTCTAGCTCTAGTCTGCTATTCTGGGCCAAAAATTGGGTCAGAATAGGGTCCAAAATGGCCCCCAGCAAATTCTGTAGATTATGCAGATCGCGCACATCACGCGATCGCGTCATCCATGCGGTCGCGTCATTCGCGTTTTTCCTTGCCGCGCGTTCGCGTCGTCCACGCTTCCGCGTCACTTGTGCTTTTCCATTCCACGCGGTCGCGTGAGCCATGCAGCCGCGTCACTTCTCGCTGGTCATCTCCTCAATTTCTCGTGTTCCTTCCATTTTTGCTAGCTTCCTTTTCAATCTCCAACTCATTCATGCCCTATAAAGCCTAAAATACTTAACACACAGATTACGGTATCGAATGGAATAACGGAGAATTAAAATGCATAATTAAAAGTCTCTAGGAAGTAGTTTTCAATCATGTAATAATTTCAGGAAGGAAGTATAAATGCATGCTAAATTAATGAATAAGTAGGTAAAGATCATGATAAAACCACACAATTAAACACAATATAAACCATAAAATAGTGGTTTATCAACCTCCCCACACTTAAACATTAGCATGTCCTCATGCTTAACTGAAGGAGATAAGATAAATAAGTATGAACATGTAGAAACTCATGCAATGCAATGCAACCTATATATATGAATGCAACTATATGATTCTTGCCCACTTGATCAAAAGTAAATAAGCTCTTCAAAACAATTACAAATCAAATTCCACTAATTCTATCATTATACAGTAAGACAGATAAAAGTGCAAGAAGATAGCTCATGAAAGCAGGGAACATGGAAATTTAAGCATTAAACCCTCACTGATGATGTATGTATGCTCTAATCTCTCTAGTGTATAGGGTAATCACTCTATCCTTCTCTAATCATGCTCTCTAACTTTTGTTCTTCTCCTAACCAATCAACAACAGTTAATATACCAATGCAAACATCATGAGGTCTTTTCAAGGTTGTAATGGGGCCAAGGTAAGGGTAGGGATACATATATGGTTAAGTGAGCTTATAAATTGAATCTTTAATTAACCCAAGCTTTAACCCAACCTATATATTTTATATAACCTTAGAATTCATTCCTAGTCACCCAAAATTCCCTTTTACATTCTATACTCATGTATCAAATTTTGTCATATGTGCATTGATCTTTGAATTTTTAATTCAGCATTGGGGTAATTTTGTCCCCTTATTTATTTATTGATGATTTTTTTTATTTTATAAAAATAAACATAGCTTATCAATGCACATAGATTTTTAATTCTTATAGTTTCACATGAGTAGGTATCCAAATTCCCATTGTATTATCATGACACCTTCCCTTAATAACTTTTGTTCCCACAAATTCCTATACTTAACTAGCATACACAATTCTATCTTAAGCTAACCAAAGATTCAATTTGGGATATACAATTATTTTTCCGCTTAAGGTTAGTAATGTGGTAAAATATAGAACAAATGGGATTTGAAGGCTCAAAGTGGTTAACAAAGGTAATTAAAAAGGGTAGGCTTAATTTGGATAAGTGAGTTTAAATAAATAAAGGCCTCAATCACATGCAAGCATATAAACATAATAAATATTGGACATATAGGATGAAACAAAATATAGATTACAATCATAGAGAAGTAAACACACAAGAATAAAATAATTATGGTTAAATAATGTAACCATGCATAAAGGCTCAAATTTTCATAGGTTGTGTGTTCTTTAGCTCAAAAATCATGTTCCAAATACAACTTCAAGCAATTTTAACATAAGAGTTTTGATTAAAATTAGTGAAATTTTGTTCCAAAAATAGCTTTTTAGAAGAAACTTATTGTCTTTTCAATCAAGTAGAACATGCATGCAACTATCCTATTACTATGCAATTTATCCTATTCTATAAAAGAAAGAAAATCTAACTAAAATATCCTAATTTATTGGTGTTAGGGAAGAGAAATTACCTCCGGAAGTCAGGTACTGACCGACCTCCCCACACTTAAGGCTTTGCACCGTCCTCGGTGCCATCTGTCAGGAACAATGGTGGGCTGGTGGCAGTGTCTCCACAGTCGGGGCCATCATGGCTCCCCATGCTGGTGAAGGAAGTAGAGTCCGGAGTGCCTGGATCGTCATCGGGTCTGTGATTGCCTGTGAGGAGCTCCTTGAGGTAGTTGAAACGGCATTGGTTGCGGCGCTCTCGGAGCTTGCCTTTCTTTTCGTGTGCTTCCAACCGCTTCAATATTTGATGCAGCAGCTGACTAGTAGATAGGGGAGGAGCTGCAGCATCCGCTGTGGACTGGCTGGTAGTGGCAAGTTGTGGCCTGAGATATCTCCCGTTAGGGACATACTGATCATTCCGTGGAAGAATGGCTTTGGTGTCTCTAGCTCTGTAGGATACTCCGACTGCTGAGATAAGATCAGAGACCAATGCGGGGAAAGGTAGGTTGCCCGCGATCTGCACATGTTCCATAGCATTTTGGATATGTCTTGGTAAATTAAGAGGCTGGTCTGTGAGGATGCACCATAGTAGAACGGCTATGTCTGCGGTGAAGGAAGACTCATGAGTACTCGGGAAGACGTAATGGGACATAATCTGCGCCCATACGTGAGCCTCTAAGGTGAGTGCGGAAGCCGAGATTCCCTTAGGACGGGAACGATGGTATCCGAAGATCTATTTGCTGCCAGGTCAAGCGATAACTCTGAGAACAGCGTCCCAGTCAAAGGTGTATGCCTGGCGCTTGATTGCGGCTTTCTGAAAGGCGTCCAATCCTTCTGGAGCAGGTGGGAGATCTAAGGCTTGCTGTATGGCCTCTTCTGTAATGGGGACTTGTTTCTGGCGTAAATAGACAGACTGCAGAGTCGGCAGGTGGAAGTTGGAGTAGAACTCAACAACCCAAGAAAGATTAACCTATCGTGGTTATCGCTGTAAGACATTGGGGATTCTTACAGAGACAGCCACGATAGGTTAATCTTTCTTGCGTTATTGAGTTCTACTCCAACTTCCACCTGCCGACTCTGCAGTCCGTCTATTTACGCTAGAAACAATTCCCCATTACAGAAGAGGCCATACAGCAAGCCTTAGATCTCCCACCTGCTCCAGAAGGATTGGATGCCTTTCAGAAAGCCGCAATCAAGCGCCAGGCATACACCTTTGACTAGGACGCTGTTATCAGAGTTATCGCTCGACCTGGCAGCAAATGGATCTTCGGATACCATCGTTCCCGTCCTAAGGGAATCTCGGCTTCCGCACTCACCTTAGAAGCTCACGTATGGGCACAGATTATGTCCCATTACGTCTTCCCGAGTACTCATGAGTCCTCTTTCACGGCAGACATGGCCATTCTACTATGGTGCATCCTCACAGACCAGCCTCTTAATTTACCGAGACATATCCGGAATGCTATGGAACATGTGCAGATTGCGGCAACCTACCTTTCCCCGCATTGGTCTCTGATCTTATCTCAGCAGCCGGAGTATCCTACAAAGCTGGAGACACCAAAGCCATTCTTCCACGGGATGATCAGTATGTCCCTAACAGGAGATATCTCAGGCCACAACTTGCCACTACTAGCCAGTCCACAGAGGATGTTGCAGCTCCTCCCCCATCTACTAGTCAGCTGCTGCATCAAATACTGAAGCGGTTGGAAGCACACGAAAAGAAAGCCAAGCTCCGAGAGCGCCGCAACCAACGCCGTTTCAACTACCTCAAGGAACTCCTCACAGGCAATCACAGACCCGATGATGATCCAGGCACTCTGGACACCACTTCCTTCACCAGCACAGGGAGCCATGATGGCCCTGACTGTGGAGACACTGCTACCAGCCCACCATTGTTCCTGATAGATGGCACCGAGGACGGTGCAAATCCTTAAGTGTGGGGAGGTCGGTCAGTACCTGACTTCCGGAGGTAATTTCCCTTCTCTAACACCAATAAATTAGGATATTTTAGTTAGATTTTCTTTCTTTTATAGAATAGGATAAATTGCATAGTAATAGGATAGTTGCATGCATGTTCTACTTGATTGAAAAGACAATAAGTTTCTTCTAAAAAGCTATCTTTGGAACAAAATTTCACTAATTTTAATCAAAACTCTTATGTTAAAATTGCTTGAAGTTGTATTTGGAACATGATTTTTGAGCTAAAGAACACACAACCTGTGAAAATTTGAGCCTTTATGCATGGTTACATTATTTAACCATAATAATTTTATTCTTGTGTGTTTACTTCTCTATGATTGTAATCTATATTTTGTTTCATCCTATATGTCCAATATTTATTATGTTTATATGCTTGCATGTGATTGAGGCCATTATTTATTTAAACTCACTTATCCAAATTAAGCCCACTCTTTTTAATTACCTTTGTTAACCACTTTGAGCCTTTAAATCCCATTTGTTCTATTTTTTTTACCACGTTACTAGCCTTAAGTGGAAAAATAGTTGTATATCCCAAATTGAATCTTTGGTTAGCTTAAGATAGAATTGTGTATCTGGTGCACGAAATTGTGATCTCTACTTTTCACAACTCAAACAATCCCCGGTAATGGCTCCAAAAACTTGGTGCTCAATACCATGGTCTAAACATAATTTCACAACTTCGCACAACTAACCAGCAAGTGCACTGGGTCGTCCAAGTAATAAACCTTATGCGAGTAAGGGTCGATCCCACGGAGATTGTTGGTATGAAGCACGCTATGGTCATCTTGTAAATCTCAGTCAGGCAGATTCAAATGGTTATGAATGATATATGAATAAAGCATAAAATAAGGATAGAGATACTTATGTAATTCATTGGTGAGAATTTCAGATAAGCGTATGGAGATGCTTTGTCCCTTCCGTCTCTTTACTTTCCTACTGTCTTCATCCAATCCTTTTTACTCCTTTCCATGGCAAGTTGTATGTTGGGCATCACCGTTGTCAGTGGCTACAGTCCCGTCCTCTCAGTGAAAATGTTCAACGCGCTCTGTCACAGCACGGCTAATCATCTATTGGTTCTCAATTAGGTTGGAATAGAATCCATTGATTATTTTGCATCTGTCACTAACGCCCAGCCTTCAGGAGTTTGAAGCTCGTCACAGTCATTCAATCATTGAATCCTACTCAGAATACCACAGACAAGGTTTAGACCTTCCGGATTCTCTTGAATGCCACCATCAATTCTAGCTTATACCACGAAGATTCCGATTAAGGGATCCAAGAGATATACATTCAAGCCTTGTTTGCTTGTAGAACGGAGGTGGTTGTCAGGCACTCGTCCATAAGTGAGAATGATGATGAGCGTCACATAATTTCATCACATTCATCATGTTCTTGGGTGCAAATGAATATCTTAGAACAAGAATAGGATGAATTGAATAGAAGAACAATAGTAATTGCATTAATACTCGAGGTACAGCAGAGCTCCACACCTTAATCTATGGTGTGTAGAAACTCCACCGTTGAAAATACATAAGAACAAGGTTCAGGCATGACCGTGAGGCCAGCCCCCATGATCTAAGAACTAAATGTCCAAAGATGATTCTCAGATCTAAAATGATCAAAAGATAGAAAATACAATAGCAAAAGGTCCTATTTGTAGAGAACTAGTAGCCTAGGGTTTACAGAAATGAGTAAATGACATAAAAATCCACTTTCGGGCCCACTTGGTGTGTGCTTGGGCTGAGCATTGAAGCTTTCATGTGTAGAGACTTTTCTTGGAGTTAAACGCCAGCTTTTGTGCCAGTTTGGGCGTTTAACTCCCATTCTTGTGCCAGTTCCGGCGTTTAACGCTGGGCAGTTTTGAGCTGATTTAGAACGCCAGTTTGGGCCATCAAATCTCGGACAAAGTATGGACTATTATATATTGCTGGAAAGCCCGGGATGTCTAATTTCCAACGCAGTTGAGAGCGGGCCAATTGGGCTTCTGTAGCTCCAGAAAATCCACGTTGAGTGCAGGGAGGTCAGAATCCAACAGCATCTGCAGTCCTTTTCAGCCTCTGAATCAGATTTTTGCTCAAGTCCCTCAATTTCAGCCAGAAAATACCTGAAATCACAGAAAAATACACAAACTCATAGTAAAGTCCAAAAAAGTGAATTTTAACTAAAAACTAATAAAAATATAATAAAAACTAACTAAAACATACTAAAAACAATGCCAAAAAGCGTATAAATTATCCGCTCATCACAACACCAAACTTAAATTGTTGCTTGTCCCCAAGCAACTGAAAATAAAGTAAGATAAAAAGAAGAGAATATGCAATGAATTCCAAAAACATCTATGAAGATCAGTATTAATTAGCTGAGCGGGGCTTTTAGCTTTTTACCTCTGAATAGTTTTGGCATCTCACTCTATCCTTTGAAATTCAGAATGATTGGCTTCTATAGGAACTCAGAATCCAGATAGTGTTATTGATTCTCCTAGTTAAGTATGATCATTCTTGAACACAGCTACTTTATGAGTCTTGGTCGTGGCCCAAAGTACTCTATCTTCCAGTATTACCACCGGATACATACATGCCACAGACACATAATTGGGTGAACCTTTTCAGATTGTGAATCAGCTTTGCTAGAGTCCCCAATTAGAGGTGTCCAGGGTTCTTAAGCACACTCTTTTTGCCTTGGATCACGACTTTATTGTTTTTTTTCTTTTTCTTTTTCCTTCCTCTTTTTTTTCGTTTTTCTTTTTTTTTGTATTCACTGCTTTTTCTTGCTTCAAGAATCATTTTTATAATTTTTCAGATCCTCAGTAACATGTCCCCTTTTTCATCATTCTTTCAAGAGCCAACATTCATGAACAACAAATTCAAAAGACATATGCACTGTTCAAGCATACATTCAGAAATCAAAAGTATTGCCACCACATCAAAATAATTAATCTGTTATAAAATTCAAAATTCATGCAATTCTTCTTTTTTCAATTAAGAACATTTTTCATTTAAGAAAGGTGATGGATTCATAGGACATTCATAACTTTAAGGCATAGACACTTAGACACTAATGACCATAAGACACAAACATAGGTAAACATAAGCATAATTTTCGAAAAACAGAAAAATAAAGAACAAGGAGATTAAAGAACGGGTCCACCTTAGTGATGGCGGCTTATTCTTCCTCTTGAAGATCTTATGGAGTGCTTGAGCTCCTCAATGTCTCTTCCTTGCCTTTGTTGCTCCTCTCTCATGATTCTTTGATCTTCTCTGATTTCATGGAGGAGGATGGAATGTTTTTGGTGCTCCACCCTTAGTTGTCCCATGTTTGAACTCAATTCTCCTAGGGAGGTGTTGATTTGATCCCAATAGTTTTGTGGAGGAAAATGCATCCCTTGAGGCATCTCAAGGATTTCATGATGAGTGGGATCTCTTGTTTGCTCCATCCTTTTCTTAGTGATGGGCTTGTCCTCATCGATGGGGATGTCTCCCTCTATGTCAATTCCAACTGAATAACAGAGGTGACAAATGAGATGAGAAAAGGCTAACCTTGCCAAGGTAGAGGACTTGTCCGCCACCTTATAAAGTTCTTGGGCTATAACCTCATGAACTTCTACTTCCTCTCCAATCATGATGCTATGAATCATGATGGCCCGGTCTATAGTAACTTCAGACCGGTTGCTAGTGGGAATGATTGAGCATTGGATAAACTCCAACCATCCCCTAGCCACGGGCTTGAGGTCATGCCTTCTCAGTTGAACCGGCTTCCTTCTTGAATCTCTCTTCCATTGAGCACCCTCTTCACAAATGTCTATGAGGACTTGGTCTAACCTTTGATCAAAGTTGACCCTTCTAGTGTAGGGGTGTTCATCTCCTTGCATCATGGGCAAGTTAAATGCCAACCTTACATTTTCTCGAATAAAATCTAAGCATTTCCCCCGAACCATTGTAAGCCAATTCTTTGGGTTCGGGTTCACACTTTGATCATGGTTCTTGGTGATCCATGCATTGGCATAGAACTCTTGAACCATTAAGATTCCGACTTATTGTATGGGGTTGGTAAGAACTTCCCAACCTCTTCTTCGGATCTCATATCGGATCTCCTGATATTCACTCTTTTTGAGTTTGAAAGGGACCTCGGGGATCACCTTCTTTATGACCACAACTTCATAGAAGTGGTCTTGATGCACCTTTGAGATGAATCTCTCCATCTCCCATGACTCGGAGGTGGAAGCTTTTGCCTTCCCTTTCCTCTTTCTAGAGGTTTCTCCGGCCTAGGATGCCATAAATGGTTATGGAAAAATAAAAAGCAATGCTTTTACCACACCAAACTTAAAAGTTTGCTCGTCCTCGAGCAAAAGAAGAAAGAAGAGAGTAGAAGAAGAAGAAATAGATGAGATGGAGATGGCTTTGTGGTTCGGCCAAAGGGGAAGAAGTAGTGTTTATGTTGTGTGAAAATGAAGGAGTGAAGATGGGTTTATATAGGGGTGGAGAGAGGGGTAGGGTTCGGCCATTATGGGTGGGTTTGGGAGGGAAAGTGGTTTGAATTTGAATGGTGAGGTAGATGGGGTTTTATGAAGGATGGATGTGAGTGGTGAAGAGAATAGTGGGATTTGATAGGTGAGGGTTTTTTGGGGAAGAGGTGTTGAGGTGAATGGTGAATGGGTGAAGAAGAGAGAGGGTGGTGGGGTAGGTGGGGATCCTGTGGGGTCCACAGATCCTGAGGTGTCAAGGAAAATTCATCCCTGCACCAAGTGGTGAGCAAAAATGCTCTTCATGCCAATTCTGGCGTTAAACGCCGGGCTGGTGCCCATTTCTGGCGTTTAACGCCAACTTCTTGCCCTTTCCTGGTGTTTAACGCCCAGTCTGGCACCATTCTGGGCGTTTATCTTCCTCCAGGGTGTGCTATTTTTCATTCTGCTTTTCATTCTGTTTTTGCTTTTTCAATTGATTTTGTGACTTCCCATGATCATCAACCTACAAAAAACATAAAATAACAAAGAAAAATAGATTAAATATAACATTGGGTTACCTCCCAACAAGCGCTTCTTTAATGTCAGTAGCTTGACAGTGGGCTCTCACTGAGCCTCACAGATGCTCAGAGCAATGTTGGAACCTCCCAACACCAAACTTAGAGTTTGAATGTGGGGATTCAACACCAAACTTAGAAGTTGGTTGTGGCCTCCCAACACCAAACTTAGAGTTTGACTGTGGAGGCTCTATTTGACTCTGTTTTGAGAGAAGCTCTTCATGCTTCCTCTCCATTGTTACAGAGGGATATCCTTGAGCCTTAAACACAAAGGATTCTTCATTCACTTGAATGATCAGTTCACCTCTGTCAACATCAATCACAGCCTTTGCTGTGGCTAGGAATGGTCTGCCAAGGATGATGGATTCATCCATGCACTTCCCAGTCTCTAGGACTATGAAATTAGTATGGATGTAATGGTCTTCAATCTTTACCAGAACATCCTCTACAAGTCCATAAGCTTGTTTTCCTGAATTGTCTGCCATCTATAGTGAGATTCTTGCAGCTTGTACTTCAAAGATCCCTAGCTTCTCCATTACAGAGAGAGGCATGAGGTTTATGCTTGACCCTAGGACACACAGAGCCTTCTTAAAGGTCATGGAACCTATCGTACAAGGTATTGAGAACTTCTCAGGGTCCTGTCTCTTTTGAGGTAATCTCTGCATAGTCAAGTCATCCAGTTCTTTGGTGAGCAAAGGAGGTTCATTCTCCCAAGTCTCATTACCAAACAACTTGTCATTTAGCTTCATGATTGCTCCAAGGTACTTAGCAGCTTGCTCTTCAGTGACATCTTCATCCTCTTCAGAGGAAGAATACTCATCAGAGCTCATGAATGGCAGAAGTAAATCCAATGGAATCTCTATGGTCTCAGTGTGAGCCTCAGATTCCCATGGTTCCTCATTAGGGAATTCATTGGAGGCCAGTGGACGTCCATTGAGGTCTTCCTCAGTGGCGCTCACTGCCTCTTCCTCCTCTCCAAATTCGGCCATGTTGATGGCCTTGCACTCTCCTTTTGGATTTTCTTCTGTATTGCTTGGAAGAGTACTAGGAGGGAGTTCAGTAATTTTCTTGCTCAGCTGTCCCACTTGTGCCTCCAAGTTTTTAATGGAGGACCTTGTTTCAGTCATGAAACTTTGAGTGGTTTTGATTAGATCAGAGACCATGGTTGCTAAGTCAGAGTGGCTCTGCTTAGAATTCTCTGTCTGTTGCTGAGAAGATGATGGAAAAGGCTTGCCATTGCTAAACCTGTTTCTTCCACCATTATTGTTGTTGAAACCTTGTTGAGGTCTCTGTTGATCCTTCCATGAGAGATTTGGATGATTTCTCCATGAAGAATTATAGGTGTTTCCATAGGGTTCTCCTATGTAATTCACCCCTTCCATTGAAGGGTTCTCAGGATCATAAGCTTCTTCTTCAGATGAAGCATCCTTAGTACTGCCTGGTGCAGCTTGCATTCCAGATAGACTTTGAGAAATCATTTTGACTTGCTGAGTCAATATTTTGTTCTGAGCCAATATGGCATTCAGAGTATCAATCTCAAGAACTCCTTTCTTCTGATTCGTCCCATTGTTCACAGGATTCCTTTCAGAAGTGTACATGAATTGGTTATTTACAACCATTTCAATGAGTTCTTGAGCTTCTGCAGGCGTCTTCTTCAGATGAAGAGATCCTCCAGCAGAGCTGTCCAATGACATCTTAGACAGTTCAGACAGACCATCATAGAAGATACATATGATGCTCCATTCAGAAAGCATGTCAGATGGACACTTTCTGATCAATTGTTTGTATCTTTCCCAAACTTCATAGAGGGATTCACCTTCCTTCTGTCTGAAGGTTTGGACTTCCACTCTAAGCTTACTCAATTTTTGAGGAGGAAAGAACTTTGCCAAGAAGGCATTGACTAGCTTTTTCCAAGAGTTCAGCCTTTCTTTAGGTTGTGAATACAACCATATCCTAGCTCTGTCTCTTACAGTAAAAGGGAATAGCATAAGTCTGTAGACCTCAGGGTCAGCCCCATTAGTCTTGACAGTGTCACAGATTTGCAAGAATTCAGCTAAAAACTGATGAGGATCTTCCAATGGAAGTCCATGGAACTTACAATTCTGTTGCATTAGAGAAACTAATTGAGGCTTAAGCTCAAAGTTGTTTGCTCCAATGGCAGGGATAGAGATGCTTCTCCCATAGAAGTTGGGAGTAGGTGCAGTAAAGTCACCCAGCACCTTCCTTGCATTGTTGGCATTATTGTTGTTTTCGGTTGCCATGTCTTCTTCTTTGAAGATTTCTGTTAGATCCTCTATAGAGAGTTGTGCTTTAGCTTCCCTTATCTTTCGCTTCAAGGTCCTTTCAGGTTCAGGGTCAGCCTCAACAAGAATGCTTTTGTCTTTGCTCCTGCTCGTATGAAAGAGAAGAGAACAAGAAAATATGGAATCCTCTATGTCACAGTATAGAGACTCCTTGAAGTGTCAGAGGAAAGGAAAATAGAAGGAAGAGGTAGAAGAATTCAAACTTATCAAGAAAGATGGAGTTCGAATTGTGCATTGAGGAGGAGTGTTAGTCCATAAATAGAAGGATGTGAGAAGAGGGGAAGATATTTTCGAAAATTAAGTAAAAAGATTTAAAAACATTTTGAAAAACACTAATTGATTTTCGAAAAATATGATTGGGAAAGAAATAAAGTGATTTTTGAAAAAGATTTTGAAATTAGAAATCAAAAAGATATGATTGAAAACTATTTTAAAAAAGATGTGATTAAGAAGATATGATTGAAAAGTTATGGTTTTAAAAAGATGTGATTGAGAAGATATGATTTGAAAAACAATTTGAAAAGATTTGATTTTAAAAAAATTAATAACCTGCCTAACAAGAAAGATATGATTCAGACATTAAACCTTTCTCAACAGAAAAGGTAACATACTTGAAATGTTGAATCAAATCATTAATTGATAGCAAGTATTTTTGAAAATGGAAAAAGATTGATTTTGAAAATATATGATTGAAAAGATTTGATTTGAAAAAGATTTGGTTTTGAAAAAATTTTGAAAACTTGAAAAAATTTGGATTAAAAACAAAATCTTCCCTCTTGTGCCATCCTGGCGTTAAACGCCCAGAATGGTGTCCATTCTGGCGTTTAACGCCCAAAGCTCTACCCTTTTGGGCGTTAAACGCCCAGTCAGGCACCCTGGCTGGCGTTTAAACGCCAGTTTTCCTTCTTCACTGGGCGTTTTGAACGCCCATCCTTTTTCTGTGTAATTCCTCTGCTGAATGTTCTGAATCTTCAGTTCTCTGTATTATTGACTTGAAAAGACAAAAATTAAAATATTTTTGAAATTTTTTTTTAATGATGAGGAATAATCAAAATGCAACTAAAATCAAATAAACAATGCATGCAAGACACCAAACTTAGAAGTTTGTACACTACTGACACTAACAAAATGAGAATGCATATGAGAAACAACAAAACACTCAAGTCAAGAGAATTTAAAGATCAGAGCAAGGAAATCATCAAGAACAACTTGAAGATCACTTAAGACACATGAATGAATGCAAGAAGAACAGAAATATGCAATTGACACCAAACTTAAAATGAGACACTAGACTCAAACAAGAAACATACAATATTTTTGGTTTTTTTATGATTTTGTAATTTTTTTTGATTTTTCGAAAATTAAGTGGAACAGAAAATAAAGATATCAAAATTCTTAATGAGAATTCCAGGAATCATGCAATGTTAGTCTAAAGCTTTAGTCTAAAGGAATTAGACATGGCTAGCCAAGCTTCAGCAGGACATTGCATTCAAGAGCTAAATTGATGAGAATCAATCAGCTTTGGTGATGATAAGAACATCACCTTGAAACACTAGAATTCATTCTTAAGAACTCTGAAGAAAAATACCTAATCTAAGCAACAAGATGAACCGTCAGTTGTCCAAACTCAACAATCCCCGGCAACGGCGCCAAAAACTTGGTGCACGAAATTGTGATCTCTACTTTTCACAACTCAAACAATCCCCGGTAATGGCTCCAAAAACATGGTGCTCAATACCATGGTCTAAACATAATTTCACAACTTCGCATAACTAACCAGCAAGTGCACTGGGTCGTCCAAGTAATAAACCTTACGCGAGTAAGGGTCGATCCCACGGAGATTGTTGGTATGAACCAAGCTATGGTCATCTTGTAAATCTCAGTCAGGCAGATTCAAATGGTTATGAATGATATATGAATAAAGCATAAAATAAGGATAGAGATACTTATGTAATTCATTGGTGAGAATTTCAGATAAGCGTATGGAGATGCTTTGTCCCTTCCGTCTCTCTGCTTTCCTACTGTCTTCATCCAATCCTTCTTACTCCTTTCCATGGCAAGCTGTATGTTGGGCATCACCGTTGTCAGTGGCTACAGTCCCGTCCTCTCAGTGAAAATGTTCAACGCGCTCTGTCACAGCACGGCTAATCATCTGTCGGTTCTCAATCAGGTTGGAATAGAATCCATTGATTCTTTTGCGTCTGTCACTAACGCCCAGCCTTCAGGAGTTTGAAGCTCGTCACAGTCATTCAATCATTGAATCCTACTCAGAATACCACAGACAAGGTTTAGACCTTCCGGATTCTCTTGAATGCCACCATCAATTCTAGCTTATACCACGAAGATTCCGATTAAGGGATCCAAGAGATATACATTCAAGCCTTGTTTGCTTGTAGAACGGAGGTAGTTGTCAGGCACTCGTTCATAAGTGAGAATGATGATGAGCGTCACATAATCATCACATTCATCATGTTCTTGGGTGCAAATGAATATCTTAGAACAAGAATAGGATGAATTGAATAGAAGAACAATAGTAATTGCATTAATACTCGAGGTACAGCAGAGCTCCACACCTTAATCTATGGTGTGTAGAAACTCCACCGTTGAAAATACATAAGAACAAGGTTCAGGCATGGCCGTGAGGCCAGCCCTCATGATCTAAGAACTAAATGTCCAAAGATGATCCTCATATCTAAAATGATCAAAAGATAGAAAATACAATAGCAAAAGGTCCTATTTGTAGAGAACTAGTAGCCTAGGGTTTACAGAAATGAGTAAATGACATAAAAATCTACTTTCGGGCCCACTTGGTGTGTGCTTGGGCTGAGCATTGAAGCTTTCATGTGTAGAGACTTTTTTTGGAGTTAAACGCCAGCTTTTGTGCCAGTTTGGGTGTTTAACTCCCATTCTTGTGCCAGTTCCGGCGTTTAACGCCGGGCAGTTTTGAGCTGATTTGGAACGCCAATTTGGGCCATCAAATCTCGGGCAAAGTATGGACTATTATACATTGCTGGAAAGCCCAGGATGTCTACTTTCTAACGCAGTTAAGAGCGCGCCAATTGGGCTTCTGTAGCTTCAGAAAATCCACTTCGAGTGCAGGGAGGTCAGAATCCAACAGCATCTGCAATCCTTTTCAGCCTCTGAATTAGATTTTTGCTCAAGTCCCTCAATTTCAGCCAGAAAATACCTGAAATCACAGAAAAATACACAAACTCATATTAAAGTCCAGAAAAGTGAATTTTAACTAAAAACTAATAAAAATATAATAAAAACTAACTAAAACATACTAAAAACATACTAAAAATAATGCCAAAAAGCGTATAAATTATCCGCTCATCAGTATGCTAGTTAAGTATGGAAATTTGTGAGAACAAAAGTTATTAAGGAAATATGTCATGATAATACAATGGGAATTTGGATACCTACTCATGTGAAACTATAAGAATTAAAAATCTATGTGCATTGATAAGCTACGTTTATTTTTATGTCTAAAAAAAATCAATAAATAAATAAGGGGACAAAATTACCCCAATGCTGAATTAAAAATTCAAAGATCAATGCACATATGATAAATTTAATACATGAGTATGAAATGTAAAAGAGAATTCTGGGTAGCTAGGTATGAATCCTAAGGCTATATAAAATATATAGGTTGGGTCAATGCTTGGGTTAATTAAAGATTCAATTTATAAGATCACTTAACCATATATGTATCCCTACCCTTACCTTGGCCCCATTACAACCTTGAAAAGACCTCATGATATTTGCATTGGTATATTAACTGTTGTTGATTGGTTAGGAGAAGAACAAAAGTTAGAAAGCATGATTAGAGAAGGATAGAGTAATTACCCTATACACTAGAGAGATTAGAGCGTACATACATCATCAGTGAGGGTTCAATGCTTGAATTTCCATGTTCCCTGCTTTCATGAGCTATCTTCTTGCACTTTTATCTGTCTTACTGTAAAATGATAGAATTAGTGGAATTTGATTTGTAATTGTTTTGAAGAGCTTATTTACTTTTGATCAAGTGGGCAAGAATCATATAGTTGCATTCATATATATAGGTTGCATTGCATTGCATGAGTTTCTACATGTTCATACTTATTTATCTTATCTCCTTCAGTTAAGCATGAGGACATGCTAATGTTTAAGTGTGGGGAGGTTGATAAACCACTATTTTCTGGTTTATATTGTGTTTAATTGTGTGGTTTTATCATGATCCTTACCCATTTATTCATTAATTTAGCATGCATTTATACTTCCTTCCTGAAATTATTACATGATTGAAAATTGCTTCCTAGAGACTTTTAATTATGCATTTTTATTCTCCTTTATTCCATTCGATGTCGTAATCTGTGTGTTAAGTGTTTCAGGCTTTATAGGGCATGAATGAGTTGGAGATTGGAAGGAAGCTAGCAAAAATGGAAGGAACACGAGAAATTGAGGAGATAACCAGCGAGAAGTGACGCGGCCGCATGGCTCACGCGTTCGCGCGAAAGAGGAGAAATCGCAGTGATGCGGCCGCATGGCTCACGCGACCATGGGGATTGGAAAAGCACAAGTGACGCGGAAGCGTGGACGACACGACCGCGTGGCAGGGAAAAACGCAAATGACGCGTCCGCATGGATGACGCGATCACGTGACGAGCGCGATCTGCATAATCTACAGATTTCGCTGGGGGCCATTTTGTTCCTTATTTTGACCCAGTTTTTGGCCTAGAACAGCAGACTAGAGTTAGAGAACATGCAGAAACCAGAAAAATAAATTCATTCTACACAGTTTTAGTTTTAGATCTAGTTTTTACTCCTCCTCTAGGTTTTCTCTCTAGAGACATTGATAGTTCTTAGGATTTATTTTTCTACCACTTTTTGCATTGGGATACTGAGAAGAGTTATTACCTCATCAAGACTTCGTCATTCTAGTTCGTTTTTTTTACTTGGCTTTACTCTTCCATGTCCTTTGCTTTGTTAATTTTACCATTGGAATATTTTTAGGATTATTTAATACAAGGATTATTTTTATTTTTAATTGATTATTTTGATTTTCATTTACAATGTCTTTCTTCAATTCCCTTTCATATATTATGAATTTTACATTCACAATGAGCGAGTAGTTCTCTAACTTGATGGGGGGTTGATTGAAAGGAACCCTTGAGTTGGAAGGCTTAAAAGAAAGATTGTAATTGGGTTTATTGTTAGCTTGTCCTCTAGTCACTAACACCAATCCCTTTTTTTAAGTGGGTTGCAACTTGTGAACGGACATAGCATTCCAACTTGTTTGACTTTCCCTTACCTAGTAAGAGATAACTAAACAGAATAACCTTTAATTATCAATCAATCTAGAGAGTAATTCAACAAATATGGGGCTTCCAACTAATCAACTCCCAGTCAAGGCTATTATTTACATTATTCAAATTCTCCAATTTTATTTCCTGTTTACTCAACTCAAACCTTTTTGAAAATATCTGATTAATAAAATAGCACACTTTTCTGCAACTCGTTGGGAGACGACCTTGGATTCATACTCCCAGTATTTTAATTTTAACTTTTGTGACACTTTTCTAAATTGATAAGTGGATTTCTGGTGAGTTAAGAACTATACTTGCAATGTATATATTTTAATAATTTTCAATTCACCAATTTCCGCCGCATCAGTCGCTCAACTGAGATATACTTATTTACTCCCATCTTCACCCCAGCCTCTTTACATAGCATAGAGATTAATCTTGGATAAGCCAATTTGGCATCTTTGGAGTTCTTGTTTGTAATTATGTAAAGTTCACACGAAATCAGTTGATGAACTTCCACTTCTCTTCCCAACATAATGCAATGGATCATTACTGCTCTTTTATTGGTGACTTCAGAACGGTTGCTAGTGGAAAGTATAGAATGCCCAATGAAGTCCAGCCAACCTCTGGCGACTGGTTTGAGATCTTCTCTCTTGAGTTGATTTGGGACGCCTTTGGTGCTGGTGGTCCACCTGGTTCTATGGAGGCATATGTCCTCTAGAATCTTATCCAAGCCCTTATTTTTTCTCATTATTCTCCTATTAAAGGAGTCTGGGTCATCTTTCAGCTGAGGTAGCTTAAAGATCTCCCTAATTTTGTCAGGGTGGATGTGAACAATCTTTTCTCTGACCAAGGTCTGATGGTTATAGAGGGCAATTCCAGATATTCTCTGCCTGTCTGTTTGCCACAAATTAGAGTAGAATTCCTGAACCATGTTTCTTCCCACCTTTGTTTCAAGATTAGCTAGGATTTCCCTGCTCCTATTTTGAATTTTCTCTTGGATCTCTGGATATTCATCTTCTTTCAGATTGAATTTGACTTCCGGGATCACTTATCTTAGACCCATTATTTTGTAGTAATGGTTTGAATGTTCTTTGGTTAAGAACTTCCCTTGATTCCAAAGTGGTTTTGGAATATTCTCTTTCTTGCCTCTTGGAGTGGTTTGCTTTCCCTTAGGAGCCATGATCTTAATGGGTATGGCTTAGTGATCACGGATAAACACACCAAACTTAGAGGGTTGCTTGTCCTCAAGCAAAAGAAAGGAAAGGAGAGGGATAGAAGGAGATCTAATTTCGAATGATGGATGAGAGGAGGGAGGCCGAATGTGGATATAAAGGGAGGGGGTGGGTTTTCGAAAATTTTGAAAAAAGATTAGATAGAAAATATGATTTGTAAAAGATAAGTAGGATAGGAAAAAGATATAATTTAAAATTAAAAAGTTATGAAAGATATTTGAAAAAAATAAATCTGAATTTTGAGAAGAAAATATGATGAGTTTGAAAAGAATTTAAAAAGATTTGAAAAGAAGTTGAAGAGGATTAAAAACATTTTGTGTTTATGAATTAAGATACATTTGATATCTTTGAAAAGGGATTTTAGAAATTAAGATTAAAAATTTTTGGAATTGAAGTTTGAAAGATGGGATTTTGTAACATGTTTATGCAAGAAATCATGAATTGAAACGTGAAAAATGGAAAAAATTTGAGTTGAAAACGAATTCACCTCCTCCCCACAATCCTGGCGTTAAACGCCCAAACGCTGCATGTTTTGGGCGTTTAACGCCCATCTGTAGCTTCTCCTGGGTGTTTAATGCCTAGCTGTTACTTCTGGCTGGTGATAAACGCCAGGAATTCCTTTGTCACTGGGCGTTTTTCTGAACACCCAGGACGCTGTAAATCTGGCGTTCAACGCCCAGAAGGTGCTTCTTTTTGGCGTTTAACACCCAGAAGATGCTTCTTTCTGGTGTTTAACACCCAGATGGCTATCTCTACTGGCGTTGAATGCCCAGTAGATACTTCTTTTGGGCGTTCAAAGCCCAAAATAGCTCTTACTGGCTTTTTCGCACCAGTGAGCTTCCTTTTTGCTGTTTTATCCTCTGAATCCTTCTGTAACTCTGTGAACTCAAGCAATTGCTATTTTACCTTGAAGATAATTGACATAAACCTGTAAAAATCAATTAATTAACAATTAAGCTTTGTTAATGGCTGGGTTGCCTCCGAGCAAGCGCTTCTTTATTGTCTTTAGCTGGACTATTACTGAGCTTTAATCAAGTCTCAGTTTTAAGCATTCTTGCTCAAAATTGCTTTCAAGATAATGTTTGACTCTCTGTCCATTAACAATGAACTTTTTGTTAGAATTATTATCCTGAAGCTCCACGTATCCATATGGTGACACACTTGTAATCACATATGGACCTCTCCATCGGGATTTCAATTTCCCGGGGAATAATCTGAGCCTAGAATTAAATAGCAGAACTTTCTGCCCTGGCTCAAAGACTCTGGATGACAGTTTCTTATCATGCCATCTTTTTGCTTTCTCTTTGTAAATATTTGCATTTTCGAAAGCATTGAGTCTGAATTCCTCTAGCTCATTTAACTGGAGCAATCGTTTTTCTCCAGCTAACTTGGCATCAAGGTTTAGGAATCTGGTTGCCCAATAGGCCTTATGCTCCAGTTCCACTGGCAAGTGACAGGCTTTTCCATACAAGAGTTGGTATGGAGAAGTTCCTATAGGAGTCTTGAATGTTGTTCTGTATGCCCACAGAGCATCATCCAAGCTTCTTGCCCAATCCCTTCTACAGTTAATCACAGTCCGTTCCAGGATTCTTTTAAGTTCTCTATTAGAGACTTCAGCTTGCCCATTTGTCTATGGATGATATGGAGTGGCCACCCTGTGGCTAACTCCATACCGAACCAAAGCAGAGTAAAGCTGTTTATTGCAGAAATGAGTGCCCCCATCATTGATTAGTACTCTAGGGTCACCAAATCTGCTGAAGATGTGTTTATGGAGGAATTTCAGTACTGTTTTAGTATTATTAGTGGGTGTTGCAATAGCTTCAACCCATTTGGATACATAGTCCACTGCCACCAGAATATAAGTGTTTGAGTATGATGGTGGGAAAGGCCCTATGAAGTCAATACCCCATACATCAAACAACTCAATCTCCAACATCCCTTGTTGAGTCATAGCGTAACTGTGAGGCAGATTGCCAGATCTTTGGCAACTGTCACAATTAAGTACAAACACTCGGGAGTCTTTATAGAGAGTAGGCCAGTAGAAGCCACATTGGAGGACTCTTGTGGCTGTTCGCTCACTTCCAAAATGTCCTCCATACTGTGATTCATGCCAGTGCCAGAGGATCTTCTATGCTTCTTCTTTAGGCACACATCTACGGATTACTCCGTCTGCACATCTCTTGAAGAGATACGGTTCATCCCAAAGATAGTACTTTGCATCCGTGATCAATTTCTTTGATTGCTGCCTACTGTACTCTTTGGGTATGAATCTTACTACCTTGTAGTTTGCAATGTCTGCAAACCATGGCACTTCCTGGATGGCAAAGAGTTGCTCATCTGGAAAGTTTTTAGAGATCTCAGTAAAAGGGAGGGACGCCCCTTCTACTGGTTCTATTCGGGACAGGTGATCTGCTACTTGGTTCTCTGTCCCTTTTCTGTCTCTTATTTCTATATCAAACTCTTGCAGAAGCAACACCCATCTGATGAGTCTGGGTTTTGAATCCTGCTTTGTGAGTAGATATTTAAGAGCAGCATGGTCAGTGTACACAATCACTTTTGATCCTACTAAATAAGATCTGAACTGGTCAATGGCGTAAACCACTGCAAGTAACTCTTTTTCTGTGGTTGTGTAGTTCTTCTGTGCGTCATTTAAAACACGACTAGCATAGTAAATGACGTGCAGAAGCTTGTCATGCCTTTGTCCCAACACTGCACCAATGGCATGGTCACTGGCATCACACATCAGTTCAAATGGTAATGTCCAGTCTGGTGCAGAGATGAATGGTGTTGTGACCAGCTTAGCTTTCAGAGTCTCAAACGCCTACAGACACTCCTTATCAAAGATAAATAGCGTATCAACAGCTAGCAGATTACTCAGAGTTTTGGCAATTTTTGAAAAATCTTTTATAAACCTCCTATAGAATCCTACATGCCCCAGAAAGCTTATGATTGCCTTAACATTGGCAGGTGGTGGTAATTTCTCAATTACCTCTACCTTAGCTTGATCCACTTCTATTCCCTTGTTCGAAATTTTGTACCCAAGGACAATTCCTTCAGTCACCATAAAGTGACATTTTTCCAGTTTAAAAATAGGTTAGTTTCTTAGCACCTCTTTAGAACAAGTGCTAGATGGTCAAGACAGGAGCTGAATGAGTCTCCAAATACTGAAAAGTCATCCATGAAGACTTCCAGAAATATTTCCACCATATCAGAGAAAATAGAGAGCATGCACCTTTGAAAGGTTGCAGGTGCATTGCACAGGCCAAATGGCATCCTTCTGTATGCAAATACTCCGGATGGACATGTGAATGCTGTTTTCTCTTGATCCTGGGGATCTACTGCAATTTGATTATAACCTGAATATCCATCCAGGAAGCAGTAGTATTCATGACCTGCCAGTCTTTCTAGCATCTGGTCTATCAATGGTAAAGGAAAATGATCCTTCCAGGTGGCTGTATTGAGTCTTCTATAATCAATACACATACGCCACCCTGTAACTGTTCTTGTAGGAACAGTTCATTTTTTTCATTATGAACCACTGTCATACCACCCTTCTTAGGGACGACTTGGACAGGGCTTATCCAGGGGCTATTAGAAATGGGATAAATAATCCCAGCCTCTAGTAATTTAGTGACCTCCTTCTGCACCACTTCCTTAATGGCTGGATTCAGCCGCCTCTGTGGTTGAACTATTGGCTTAGCGTCACCCTCTAATAGGATCTTGTGCATGCATCTGGTTGGGCTAATGCCCTTAAGATCACTGATGGACCACCCAAGAGCTGTCTTGTGTGTCCTTAACACTTGAATTAGTGCTTTCTCTTCCTGTGGCTCTAAGGTAGAGCTTATAATTATAGGAAAGGTATCACCTTCTCCCAGAAATGCATATTTCAGGGATGGTGGTAATGGTTTGAGCTCGGGTTTGGGAGGTTTCTCCTCTTCCTGAGGGATTTTCAGATGTTCTATTATTCTCTCTGGTTTCTCCAAATCAGGCTGAGCATCTTTAAAGATATCCTCTAGCTCTGATTCGAGACTCTCAGTCTATTGACCTCTTTTACCAGAGAGTCAATAATATCAATGCTCATGCAGTCGTTTGGGGTGTCTGGATGCTGCATAGCTTTGACAACATTCAACTTAAACTCATCCTCATTGACTCTCAGGGTAACTTTCCCTTTTTGGATGTCAATGAGAGTTCGTCCAGTTGCTAGGAAGGGTCTTCCTAGAATGAGGGTTGCACTCTTGTGCTCCTCCATTTCCAGCACCACAAAGTCAGTGGAAAAGGCAAATGGCCCAACCTTGACAATCATGTCTTCAATCACACCTGATGGGTATTTAATAGAGCCATCAGCAAGTTGGAGACATATCCGGGTTGGTTTGACTTCTTCAGTTAAACCAAGCTTTTTGATAGTAGATGCAGGTATTAGGTTGATACTTGCCCCAAGATCACATAGAGCTTGCTTGGTACAAGTACCTTCTAATGTGCATGGTATCATAAAGCTTCTGGGATCTTTAAGCTTCTCAGGTAAGCTTTTCAGAATGACTGCACTGCATTCTTCAGTGAGGTAAACTTTTTCAGTTTCTCTCCAATCCTTCTTATGACTTAAGATCTCTTTCATGAACTTAGCATAAGAGGGTATTTGCTCAATTGCCTCTGCAAACAGAATCTTTATTTCAAGAGTCCTGAGATAGTATGCAAAGCGGGCAAATTGCTTATCCTGTTTCGCTTGGCGGAGTTTCTGAGGATAAGGCATTTTGGCTTTGTATTCCTCAACCTTAGTTGCTGTAGGTTTATTGCCTACAGATGTGGGTCGATAAGCCTTTTTAGAGGGGTTGCTATCAGCACTTGTATGTGTCTGATCCCCCACTGGCGTTTGAATGCCAAGGGTGGAAGCTGGAGTGGCGTTAGACGCCAACTCCTTACCTGTTTCTGGCGTCTGAATGCCAGAATTGTGCTTCCCTTGGGCGTTCAATGCCAATTCCTTGCTTGTTTTGGCGTTGAACGCCAAGACTAAGCATGGGTTGGGCGTTCAACACCAGCTCTCCACCCCTTTTATGGCATTTGAGCGCCAGAATTATTCCTCTCTGGGCTCTGACTATCCTCAGAGGGATATTGGGTAGCAGTTTGTTCATTTTTTGGCTTCCTGCTGCCTTGAAGTGAGGTATTTAATATTTTCCCACTTCTTAATTGAACTGCTTGGCACTCTTCTGTTATTTGTTTTGACAATTGTTGTTCTGTTTGCTTCAACTGCACTTCCATATTCATATTAGCCATTCTTGTTTCTTGTAATATCTTCTTGAATTTGGCTAGCTGTTTTGTTAGAAAATCTAATTGCTGATTGAATTCTGTAACTTGTTCTGCAGGAATGAGTTCAGCAGTTACTGTTTTAGCTTCTCCTTTCATGGAGGGTTCATTGCTTAGGTACAGATGCTGATTTCTGACAACTGTATCAATGAGCTCTTGAGCTTCCTCAATTGTCTTTCTCATATGTATAGATCCACAAGGTGAGTGGTCTAGAGAAATCTGAGCTCTCTCTGTAAGCCCATAATAGAAGATGTCTAACTGTACCCACTCTAAAAACATTTCAGAGGGGCATTTTCTTAGCATCTCTCTGTATCTCTCCCAGGCATCATAAAGGGATTCATTATCTCCTTGTTTGAAGCCTTGGATGCTCAGCCTTAGCTGTGTCATCCATTTTGGAGGGAAATATTGATTCAGGAATTTTTCTGACAACTGTTTCCATGTCCTTATGCTAGCTTTAGGTTGGTTATTTAACCACCTCTTAGCTTGATCTTTTACAGCAAATGGAAACAGTAATAATCTGTAGACATCCTGATCTACTTCTTTATCATGTACTGTGTCAGTAATTTGTAAAAATTGTGCCAGAAACTCTGTAGGTTCTTCCTGTGAAAGACTGGAATACTAGCAACTCAAAAATACTGACTCCGATGGAGGGTACACAGATACTACTCCCATATGAAGCAGTAGTGGGGTTAGCATATGACCCTAGAGTCCTTCTAAACTGTTCATTTCCACTTAGGTCCATGATGGAGAAAGGGAGATGATGTGGATTTATTTTATTTATTTTATTATAAAAAAAGTAATTTTCAAAAAAAATGAGGAGAGAAAAAGTGGTTAGGATATTTTTGAAAAAGATGTGATTTTTTTTAAAATCTTAAAAGGATAAGATTTTGAAAATTTTTGAAATTGAAATTTGAATTTTTATAGAAAATTTCGAAAAATTTGCTTAAAAATAGTTAGAAAAGAAAATTTTTTTATTTTTGAATTTTGTGATGAAAGAGAAAAACACACAAAAGACACAAGACTTAAAATTTTTTTAGATCTAATGTTCCTTGCTTTCAAAAATTTTGGAGGAAAAACACCAAGGAACACCAAACTTAAAAATTTTAAGATCAAAACACAAAGAAAACTCAAGAACACTTTGAAAATTCACAAGAACAAAAGAAAGAACACCAAGCTTAAATTTTTTTGAAAACCAAATTAAATTTTCGAAAATTAAAGAAAATTAACAAGAGAACACCAAACTTAAAGTTTGGCACAAGATTCAATCAAAGAAAAATTATTTTTGAAAAAGTTTTAAAAAGAAGATACCTAATTGCCAAGAACATAAGCCAACGCTCTAGCCAACTGAGCTATAAATTTAACGTGTTTTAAAAAGGTAATTAATAAAAAAAATTTGAAAACTAAAAATTTGAAAAAGTACAAGAAAAACAAGAAAAGACACAAAGCAAGACAAACTAAAGTTCAAACAAGAAAAATTGACAAGAACAATTCGAAGATCAAGGAAAAACAAGAACACGCAATTCGAAAAATTGAGAGACAAAGAAAAGCATGCAATTGACACCAAACTTAGAACATGACACTAAACTCATAAAAAAAACGAAAATTCAAATAAAGAAAAATAATATTTTTGAAAAAAAAAATTTTAAAGGAATAATAGAAGATGCAATCCTAGTGACTCTAAACCAAAAAGACAAATTTTTCCTAATCTAAGTAACAAGAATCACCGTCAGTTGTTCAAACTCGAACAATCCCCGGCAACGGCGCCAAAAACTTGGTGCACGAAATTGCAATCACACTTTTGCAATCCGCACAACTAACCAGCAAGTGCACTGGGTCGTCCAAGTAATACCTTACATGAGTAAGGGTCGAATTCCACGGAGATTGTTGGCTTGAAGCAAGCTATGGTTATCTTATTAATCTTAGTCAGGATACCAATTATAGTTATCAATTGACTTGCAAATAAACAAGAGAGCATGGATTAAATAATACTTATTATGCAGTAATGGAGAATATGTTGGTGTTTTGGAGATGCTTTGTCTTTTGAATTCCTGCAACATAATGCTTTCTCACTTTCAAACATGCAAGGCTCCTTCCATGGCAAGCTGTATGTAAGGCGTCACTGTTGTCAATGGCTACTTCCCATCCTCTCAGTGAAAATGATCCAAATGCTCTATCACATCACGGCTAATCATCTGTCAGTTCTCGATCATGTCGGAATAGGATCCATTGATCCTTTTGCGTCTGTCACTACGCCCAACACTTGCGAGTTTGAAGCTTGTCACAGTCATCCAATCCCTGAATCCTACTCGGAATACCATAGACAAGGTTTAGACTTTCCAGATTCTCAAGGATGCTGCCAATGGATTCTAGCTTATACCACGAAGATTCTGATTAAGGAATCTAAGAGATACTCATTCAATCTAATGTAGAACGGAGGTGTTTGTCAGGCACACGTTCATGGGTTAAGGATGGTGATGAGTGTCACGGATCATCACATCCATCACAGTTAAGTACGAATCAGCATCTTAGATAGAAACAAGCGTGTTTGAATGGAAAACAGAAATTATTGCATTAATTCATCGAGATGCTGCAGAGCTCCTCACCCCCAACAATGGAGTTTAGAGACTCATGCCGTCAGAGAATACAAAATTCAGATCTAAAATGTCATGAGATACAAAATAAGTCTCTAAAAGTTGTTTAAATACTAAACTAGTAACCTAGGTTTACAGAAAATGAGTAAACTAAGATGGATAGTGCAGAAATCCACTTCTGGGGCCCATGAGGTGTGTGCTGGGGCTGAAACTTAAGCTTCTCACGTGTCTGGGCTGTTTTTGGAGTTAAACGCCAGGTTTTAACCTGTTTCTGGCGTTGAACTCCAACTTGCAACCTGTTTCTAGCGATGAACGCCAGAATGCAACATGGAACTGGTGTTAAACGCCAGTTTACGTCATTTATCTTCGCGCAAAGTATGGACTATTATATATTGCTGGAAAGCCTTGGATGTCTACTTTCCAACCCAATTAAGAGCGCACCAATTGGACTCCTGTAGCTCCAAAAAATCCATTCCGAGTGTAGGGAGGTCAGAATCCAACAGCATCAGCAGTCCTTTTTCAGCCTAGATCAGATTTTTGCTCAGCTCCCTCAATTTCAGCCAGAAAATACCTGAAATCACAGAAAAACACACAAACTCATAGTAATGTCCATAAATATGAATTTTGCCTAAAAACTAATAAAAATATACTAAAAACTAACTAAAACACACTAAAATCTACATGAAATTACCCCCAAAAAGCGTATAAAATATCCGCTCATCACCCGCACAAGGGTGTGCGTCTACACATATCAAAAATCATGAAATTCTGTAACTTTGCAGAATTTTAGATTTTTAACACCAACTTTGAATGATCATAACTTCCTCTACAAAATTCCAATTTTCACAAACTTTATACCAATTCAAAGAGTTTTCAAAGATCTTTAATTCTAAACAATTTTCCATCAATTTCAAAAACCGAGGCAAAAGTTATAATCGAACAAAGTTCACCAAAAACTCAATTTTACCAAACATCACAATTACCACCCTATCTCACCATACCCATACCAAATCATACCAATCCATCCAAAACTCCATTTTTCATCAAAATGTACCTGTTATAGCATAATACATTAACCTTATCACATTTTCCTTCTCATTTCACCATTCTCAATATCCAACATCAACTATATAACACTTATGATCAACATCACCATCAAATCCACCATTTCATAAATCATAACACCACAATTATCATAAGAAGCCAACTTCCAATTCATACAATAATTCAACATCATCATATCATTATAACCCCATCACAATCAACTCAACATTTATCAATTCATCAACATTTAACACACCAACTATCATTTTAGTTCAACCTATCCTATTGGTCACTAGCCTATGTGTCCATGAATATTATATACTACATAGAGGAAAACGAAATCATACCTTGGCCGATTCCCCATATGCACCCAAACTCAAAATAAGCACCAACAAACTTCCAACCACAATCCAAGCTTTCAAATCCACTCCAATAAGCACAAATAAGTTCCAAGAGCTCCCAAAGCCACAATAATCAAACTATATACATACAATTCACCTCAAGTCAACCTAGGGTTCCAATTAAACATAAATTCACAAGGGTTTAGTGGCTCTTACCTTCTCCCACAGATTTGGATGTCAAAATCCAATGCTAAGCAAGGATTAAAGTGAACCTAAACATCCAAAATCACAAAAACTCATTTAACCAAAAACCCTATATACCCAAAATTTTGAAGAGATAAACTAGGAAGATTTCGTGGTTACCTTGAGGGTTTCTTGGGTGGATTTTGTAGAGCTCTTCACAAGAAACGCGTAGCCGCAAACGGTGCAGCGATCGAAGCTCTCTAGCTCAAGATATGAGCTTTGGAAGGTTGAGATGAATAGTAACCATGGGGTTTCTCCCTTCTTCTCTTTTCAGCATGTATCAGTGTGTTTGTTTGTGTATTGTGCTTAAATGGGTTCACTAATGAACCTTTTATATGTTGGGATTGGGCCCAATTTGGGCCCGATCCAATCTGTTAGCATTTTTAGCCCGTTTGGCCCAACTTCGAGCCAAACCTTTAAAATCAACGCCCGATTTTCCATTTCAAATGTTTTTCTAAAGTTTTTTTGATGATTTTCACTTTTCTCGTAAGGTACCGGACAGACTTGAATCGGCTCAACCAGTTCAACTGCCGGTGCGCAGTTTTTCACAGTTTTTCGCAAAAAGCACATTTTCTGACTCAGAAAGACCCACTGAGTCCAAAAATCACCTTTAAATCTTCAAATTCTCTCTCTAATTTTTCGGAATCTAACTTGGGCAATTAATCACTTAATTAACCGGTTGATTAGTTGCGGTTCTTACATTCTCCCCACCAAATAAGAAATTTTGCCCTCAAAATTTGAATTACCTGAGAAAAGTTCGGGATAATCCTTTCGCATCTCAAACTCCAATTCCCAAGTGTGCTCTTCAACTTCTGCTCGCTTCCAAGCAACCTTAACCAATGGAACATCCTTTCCTCGCAGCTTCTTCACACTAGTGTCATCGATCCTCACTGGCGTCACTTGGAAAGTCAAGTTTTTTTTTCAACTCTACCGACTCAGGCTCTAACACAAGAGCCAAAACCGACGTGTACATACGGAGTTGTGACACGTTGAATACGTCATGTAAGTTAGACAGATGAGGTGGCAAAGCTACTGGATACGCCATCAGCCCAAATCTCTTCAAAATCTCAAACGGTTTTATATATCTTGGGTTCAACTTCTTGGTCTTGATTGCTCTTTCAATCCCAGTTGTCGGTGTAACCCTAAGGAATATGTGCTCTCCCACTTCAAACTCTAACGGTTTTCTTCTCTGATCTGCATAACTCTTTTGTCGACTCTGAGCAGTCAAAATCCTTTCTCGTATTCTCTTAATCTTCTCAGTAGTCTCTGCTACCACATCTGGACCCAATACACTTGCTTCACCAGATTCATACCAACAAAGTGGAGACTGGCACTTCCGTCTGTACAAAGCCTCATACAAAACCATCCCAATGCTCGCATAAAAGCTGTTGTTGTATGAAAACTCCACCAATGGCATGTAACGATCCCAACCCCCGGGTTGATCCAACACACATGCCCTCAACATATCTTCCAACGTCTGAATAGTCCTTTCTGATTGTCCATCTGTTTGTGGATGATACGCCATACTAAGACATAGCTTTATACCGAAAGCTCTTTCGAAAGCTCCTCAAAACCTTGAGGTCAATCGAGGATCAAGGTCCGATATTATGCTTGACGGTACACCATGCAACCTTACTATCTCCTTGATGTATAATCTCGCCAACTCTTCCATAGAACAGTTTACTCGGATAGGCAGAAAGTGAGCAGATTTGGTTAAGCGATCCATGATCACCCAAATCGCATCAAATCCCAACCTAGTCCTTGGTAAACCAGTCACAAAATCCATAGCAATTCCTTCCCACTTCCACTGAGGAATCTCAAGAGGCAGTAGCAATCCCGATGGTTTCTGATGTTCTATCTTCACCTTCTGACACGTCAGGCACTTTGAGACATGTTCTGCCACATCCTTCTTCATACCAGGCCACCAGAACATAGACTTCAGATCATGGTACATCTTAGTACTTCCAGGGTGAATGGAAAATCCGCTCTTATGCGCTTCTCTCAAAATATCTTGCCACAACGTCCCCACATCCGGCACAATGACTCTACCCTTGAATCGCCATAATTTATCTTGATCCCATGATACCCTCCATTGCTTCCCTTGCTCGATAGTTGGCAATACTTTTGGTAACACATCATCGTTCTGATGAGCCTTCAAGAGTTCAGATTTAAAGTCACTTGAGATTTGTAACTGATTTAAGCAAGCTCTTCTGGCATCTTCATCAATATCCAGCTTAAGATCCACAAATTTCTCCATCAGCTCCTCCTCCTTGATCCTCATCCAAGCTATTGTCAAGGACTTCCGGATCAAGGCGTCTGTGACGGAGGCAGAAATTGAACGATTAAGAATTTAATAGAATAAACACATTGCAAGTACAGTTCATAACCACTGAAATCCGCTTATCAATTTAAAAGGGTTGTCACAAAATTAGAATAAAAATAGTGGGAGTATGAATCCCAGGTCGTCTCCCAATGAGTTGACAAAAGAGTGCAGCTTATTGGTCATATGTTTTCCAAGAAATTTTGAGTTTGAGAAAACAGGAAAATAAATAAGAGAATTTATATAATTTATATAAAGATCTTGACCGGGAGAAGATTAATTGGAAGTTCTATCCTTGTTAGATTTTTCTCAAGATCAATTGATAATTGGTAGTTGTTTCCACTTAGTTATCCTTTACTGAATAAAGGAAGGTCAAGTAAGTTAGAAGTCAACTTCTATTCACAAGTTCTAATCCCCTCCCTTGGGAAGGATTAGCGTCAGTGACTAGAGATTCAACCAACAATAAACCCAATTACAATTTGACTCTTGAGTATTCCAACTTAAGGTTTTTCTTTTAATCTACTCCCAATCAAGTTGGAAAACTACTCCATTATCATAAATGTAGACTTCATAAAATTAAAAGGGAAAATAAATAAAGACATGATAAACAATAATAAAAAAATCAAGTAAAAATAAAAATAGTTCTTGTATTAATAAACTCTAAAAATAATCCAATTGTAACTCTGGACAAATTAAGAATATGGAAGAGTAAGTAAAAAGTAAGAAAACAAACTAGAATGACGAAGTCTTGGCGGAGGTAACAACTATTCTCAATATCCAAATCCAAAAGCAAAATGAGAATTCTAAGAATTATGAATGTGTAGTGTGAAAACCTAGAGGAGGAGTAAAATCAGATCTAAAAAACTAAAAACTATCCTAATCAGAATCCCCCCTGAGTCTCTGCATGTTCCCCGGCTTTAGTCTGTGTTTCTTGGCCGAAAACTGGGTCAAAACGTGGCCCAAAATCGCTCCCAGCGTATTCTATTAATTCTGCAGATCGCGCATATCACGCGTACGTGTTGTCCACGCGTGCGCGTCATTCAGAATTTTTCCTCGCCACGCGTACGTGTCGTCCACGCATTCACATCATCCGTGCAGATTTCAATCCACACGTTCACGTCAGGCATGCAAACGCGTCACTGTGATTTTCTTATTTTGCGCGACCGTGTGAGCCATGCGTTCGCGTCAGTGTTTGCTAGTCATCTCCTTGATTTCTTGTGTTCCTTCCATTTTTGCAAGCTTCCTCTCCATTCTCTATGCCATTCTTGCCCTATGAAACCTGAAACACTTAACACACGGATCACGGTATCGAATGGTATAAAAGAGAATTAAAATACACAATAAAAATATCTCTAGGAAGCAAGTTTACAACCATATAACAACTTTGGGAAGGAATTGTAATATCATGCTAATCGTATGAATAAGTGGGTGAAGACTTGATAAAACCATTCAATTAAACACAATATAAATCATAAAATAATGGTTTATCAACCTCCCCACACTTAAACATTAGCATGTCCTCATGCTTAGTTCAAGGAGATAAAATAAATGAGTAGGGGAAATGTAAGACTCATGCAATGCAATGCAACCTATATATATGAATGCAACTATATGATTTTGTCTACTTGGTCAAAAACAAATAAGTTCTTTAAGACAAACATAAATCAAATTCCACTAATTCAAACTATACAGTAAAAACAGGTAAATTTGTAAGAAGACAGCTCATAAAAGCAGGAAACATAGGATCAAGCATTGAACCCTCACTGATGGTGTATGTGCACTCTAATCTCTCTAGTGTATAGGGTAATCACTCTATCCTTCTCTAATCTTGCTTTCTAAATTTTGTTCTTCTTCTAACCAATCAACAATATTCAATGTACCAATGCAAACATCATGAGGTCTTTTCAAGGTTGTAACGGGGCTAAGGTAAGGGTAAGGGTATATATATAAGGCTATGTGAGCTAAAATATGAATCTCTGACTAACCTAAGCTCTCACCTAGTATACATACACTCTATATAACTCTAGAATCATGCCTAGCTACCCATAATTTCTCACTTTGCATTACATACTCATGTGTCAAATTTTCTTTTAATTTTTATCACATATGCATTAACCTTTAATTAAACTTAGCATTGGGGTAATTTTGTCCCTTTATTTATTTATATATTTATGGAATATTATTTTTTATTTTTTTATTTTTTATTTTTTTAAATAAACATAGCTTATCAATGCACATGGATTTTTAATTTTTCTAGTTTCACATGAGTAGGTACCCAAATTTCCATTATTTTATCCTGACACATTCCCTTATTAACCCTTATTCCCACAATCTTCCCATACTCAATTAACACACAATTTCTATCTTAAGCTAACCAAAGATTCAATTGGGATATTTAATTGTTTTTCCGCTTAAGGCTAGTAATGTGATAAAATATAGAACAAATGGGATTAAAAGGCTCAAAGTGGCTAACAAAGGTAATTTAAAGGTTAGGCTTATTTGGGATAAGTGAGCTAAACAAATAATGGCCCCAATCATATTCATGCATATAACACATTAAACATTGGACATATAGGATGAAACAAAATATAAATTACAATCATAGAGAAGTAAACACACAAGACTAAAATGTTTATGGTTAAATAGTGTAACCATATAAATAAGCTCAAAAATTTCACGGGTTGTGTGTTTTTTAGCTCAAAACCATGTTCTAATTACAACTTCAAACAAATTTAACACAAAAGTTTTGATTTAAATTACTGAAATTTTTTCAAAAATAGGGTCTTAAAAAGAAACTCATTATATTTTAACCAAATAGAACATGCATGCAAATAACCTATTATTAAACAATCTATCCTATCCTAATCAAAGGAAAAAAAATAACTAAATATCCTACTTTATTGATGTTAAGGAAGAAAGGTTACCTCCGGAAGTCAGGTATTGACCGACCTCCCCACACTTAAGCCTTTGCACCGTCCTCGGTGCCATCTGTCATGAACAAAGGGGGGCTGGTAGTAGTAGCTCCATAGTCGGGACCGTCATGGCTCCCTGTGCTGGTAAATAAAGTGGAGTCCGGAGTGTCGGGGTCTTTGTCAGGTCTGTGGTTTCCTGTGAGTAGCTCCTTGAGGTATTTGAATCGGCGCTAGTTACGGCGCTCTCGTAGCTTTACTTTCTATTCTTGCTGGTCCAACCTCTCCAAGATCTGATGGAGCAGCTGACTTGTTGAAGGTGCTTGTGGTGTGGAAGGAGAAATGTCTTCAGCCTGTTCTGCAGGTTGGCTAGTAGTGGCTGCTGGAAGTCTGATATATTTCTCGTTAGAAACGTATTGATCACTCCGTGGAAGCACGACTCTTGTGTCCCCAGTCCTGTAGGAGACGCCGGCTGCTGAGACGAGATCGGAGATCAAGGTAGGAAAAGGTAAGTTTCCCGCAATTTGTACGTGTCTCATGACATTTCAGATATGTCTTGGTAGGTTTAGAGGCTGGTCTGTAATGATACACCAGAGTAGAACAGCCATGTCTGCAGTGAAGGAGGACTCATGAGTGCTCGGAAAGATGTAATGGGACATAATCTGTGCCCATACTCGAGCTTCTAAGGTAAGTGCGGAAGCCGATATTCCCTTAGAGCGGGAGAGATGGTATCCATAAATCCATCTGCTGCCAGGTTGTGTGATAACCCTGAGAACGGCGTCCCAGTCAAATTGGTATATTTGGTGCTTGAGGGTGGCTACTTGAAATGCGTCCAGTCCTTCTGGAGCAGGGGGAAGATCTAAAGCTTGTTGAATGGCCTCTTCTGTAATGGAGACTTATTTCTGATGGACATAGACAGACTGCAGGGTTGGCAAGTGAAAGTTGGAGTAAAATTCAACTACCCATGATAGATTAACCTGTCGTGGCTGTCTCTGTAGGAATCCCCATTGTCTTCGCTTAATGCGGGGCTCAACAAATTTAGCAATTTGGGTTGGGAGGATAAGAAGGTGCTCATTGCTATAGTTCCTTTCTGCTAGAATGGGGAACATCTGCTCACAGTAGCGGTTAGTGAACCGCGCAGCGTCCTTTGCTGGAAAGGCTTTTTCTTTTTCATCGACCTTGATGATCCTCTTGATTTGTTTTGTTGAGGGCTTAACCGCTGTTGAAGATGGCTCCGCCACCAAGGCACATTTTGTTCCTTTCCTTGCTGGTGGTTTGGGAGTAGCTTTCTCTTTACCTTTCTTAGTGGCCATGCTGAAAAGGAAAGAGTAAGGACTTTAAAAATTCAACGGTTAGAGCAAGGAAGAGAGCTGGATATATGATAATCAATGCACGGTAAAGAAGGATGTCGTTATCACATGGTCATGACTACATGTGAAAGTTCAGCAATGGAAATAAAACAAGTGCATGTAAGGACAATTAAATGCAAGATGTTTTATTGGCATGCTGGCAAAGGCATGAGTAGCATAGATCAAGCATTCAATGTCCAAGTTAGATTACCAAGTCTGTCAAACTAACAATCTGTTTGTATTGATAATTATATTTAATTAATAAAATATAAAAGGGGTTTTGTGAAAAATAGGCATTAAAGTAGTAGGATAACATAAAAGTAGCGCATGATGCCATACGGGCTTTTTCACAAACACTTAGCATGCATGGTGAATAGGTTATTGAAAGTATTAAATTGAACATGCAAGCAACCCTATAAAAAGTAATGTATAATTGTCAAATAATTCCTTAATAATCCACAAGCAAAATATAGAAAATAACAACCCAAATAAATTCCCAACACCAATAAAAAAGGTTTTTTTTTTTAAAAAAAAAAAAGGAAAAAGAAAACATAGATAATGAAAGTAAAAAGAAAAAGAAGAAGAAAACATAAAAATAAGAATAAGAATAGAAAAGTAAAGATGGAAGAAGAAAAGAAAAACCTTGATAATGGTGGTGAAAAAGAGGAAGTAGAAAGTGAGAAAGAAGAAAGGAGGAAGAAGGGAGAAGAAAGAAATAAGAAAGGATAAGAAAAATTAGGATTTGGGGAAGAAAAGATAAGATATTTGACTGATCTGGATAAGCTGTGCGCCGCATGTGACGCGGACGCGTGAGTGACGTGGTCGCGTGGTGTGCGGTGTTTTCAAGTGACGCAAACGCGTAGGTCACGCGGTCGCGTAAGTTGATGTGTGCTATTGGTGCGAGAGCAGCCTCACATTTGCGCAACTCTCTGTTTGAAACTCATTTTGCCAAATTTTAGGGTGATGCGTTCGCGTCATTGACGCGATCGCGTGAATGGCCATATTTTGAAAACGACGCGGACGCGTGGTACACGCGTTCGCGTGGTAGGGATTGTGCTCTTAGCATGATTCCAACCCTGCTCCATCACAACTTACTGGCATACACCCATTTACGTCGATTTTACAGGGTCACGCATTCGCGTGAGTGACGCGGACGCGTGGGAGGCTCTTTTTCAGAATGACGCGGATGCATTATTAACGCGGTCGCGTGGGCATAGTTGTGCCTAAGGCACGCCTCCAGCCACGCTTTCGCGTGACTTTCTGTTCAATTTTTTTCTTTTCTTCCTAATGCACCTATGACGCGGACGCGTCAGCGACGCTGGCGTGTCGCGTGCTTCCCTTTTTTTATGCAGTATGCAAAATGCAATGCTAATGTGGATGTTATGAATAATTCCAAGTTCAATGAAATAAAATAAAATAAAATTCAAAAACAAACAAAACTAAATAAAATTATAATTGAAAAAGGAAAGATCATACCATGGTGGGTTGTCTCCCACCTAGAACTTTTAGTTATAGTCCTTAAGTTGGACATTTGGCGAGCTCCTTGTCATGGTGGCTTGTGCTTGAACTCATCCTGAAACTTCCACCAATGCTTGGACTTCCAATAAGATCTATCAATACCAAGTAAAATTCTCAAGCTTTGATGGAGTTCTTCACAAGCTTTGAGCTCCCAAATTTGATCCTCATATATGCCTGGATCCCAAATCTTGTTTCTACACCCGTCTTGAAGTGGATCATCATTGTTCCAATCGGGTGGCAAGCAGTCTGAATTCTCTACGGAGTACCAAACTCTTCTTTTGGATCTAACCAAATCATCACTAGTTGAGCCTTTACATCTATCTCTTGAAGTATCAACCTTGATGAGCCTTGATTTGCAACTCCAACCACTAAACAGTCTCCTCTTATGCTTTATGTCACAAAGCTTCCTGAGTTGGTCGTCCGTTTCAAGAATACCGTACTCAAGTGGGATAGGAAGACAAACAGAGATAAGTTTTACCCACTCAAGTGAAAGAGTAGACGATAACCTAGGTGGAGAAGTCTCCAACGTTCTTGATAAAGCGTACTTAACTCCCGTCCGCCCTTTTCTAAGGATTTTCGCTTCCATATTATTCTCAGACTCAATCAGAGAAGAGTCTTCATATTCAAGGAGTTCAATTGCGGATGTAGATTTATTACTAGGAGGACTTGATGCATGATTTTCGTCACCAAGGGAACTTACTTCTTGATCTATCCCATCCAAGTCTTCATAAGGAATATGCCATGGAGGTTGTGCACTGGCCTTCTTGACATCCATTTCGATCTTATTGGACGAGTACTCTACAATTCCAAATTCCCATGGAGGTTCAGCATCTCCTAAATCTTCAACCACTCCTTCCTCTGCAACTATTATGGCTTCCTCCACTTGTTCCAATACAAAGCCATGTTCCTCATTGTCCACCGGAGTTTCTAGTGTCTCCTTCATGCTAAGTTCTTCTTTTGATTCTCCACATGTAGCCATGGGAGTACTTTGAGTGTTCAAATATTGGGAAGCTAATCGGTTTACTACCTCGGTCAAGGCAGTCGCGAATTCTAGTACTCCCCGTTTCATCTCTCTTTGCCCTTGAAAAAGAACACCAATAGTGTCATGCATTGAAGGTTGAGGTGGATGTGAGGGCCCATTAATTGGGAGGAAAGGTTCATGATAAGAGGGTGATTCATCATAATAAGAATATGGTGGTTCATCACCCTCCATCTTTTCCACTTGTTGCACAGCACGCTTCAATTCCTTGTTCTCAGTTTGAGATTCTTTATTCATGAAAGCTTCGGGTGCTATTCGGTTTACCGCTCGGTCCAATTGACGCAGGGTTGCTTGAAATTGATCCATTGCTTCCTTGAGACGATCTCTTGACTCTTGTTCTGCTTGGATATCATAAGTAGGATCATAAGGCTCTTGGATTGATGGATATGGATGTGGTCTATATAGAGGTGGTGGTCCTTGGGAGTAACTGGGTTGGAATTGGGGTGAATCTATGTATGGCTCATATGGCTCATAAAGTGATTGATATGGTGGATAAGGGTTAGGATTATATGAGGTTGTTTGGTAGTAGGGGGCTTGTGAGTTTGGTGGTTTAAACCTATGTTGAGGAGAGGGGTCATAGGCATATGGTGGGGCTTGTTGGTAACTACAAAGGGGTCCACCATATTCATCATCTTGGTATGTTCCCTGGAATGGCTCTTGACCATAGTAATTTGGTGGAGGTTGGTTGTCACGAAAGGGTCCACCATAACTATTGTCTTGGTATACATCACAAAATGGTTGTTGGTTATAGAGCATTGGAGGGGGTTGTTGCCAAGAGGGTTGATCAAATCCTTGTGGCTCCTCCCATCTTTGATTCTTCCAACCTTGATGCCTATTTTCATTATAGTTTCCATTCCTTTTAATAACATTAGAACCAAACTCAAAGCAATAGGGGTGAGAACTCATAATAGCTAATAAAAAATAAAAAAAAACAAAAATAAAGCAAATAAACAAGCAAAACAAAATATTTACAATAACCAATAATAAGGCACACGTTTGCAATTCCCTGACAACGGCGCCATTTTGACGAGCGGATTTCTATCGGTAAAGAAATTCACAAGAATATAATCGCGTTGTAAGTATAGTTTCTAAACCAATAGAGAATCTTTTCGTACAAAAGTTTGGTTGTCACAAGTAACAAAACCCAATAAAATTTATAACTGAAGTATTCAAACTTCGAGTCGTCTTCTCAAGGAATTGCAGGAAGTATGATTTATTATTGGTTATGAGTTTTCTGGGAAATTTGGAGTTTGGGTAATGGGCACAGATATAATTATAAATTAAAGCATATAAATTAAAAGAGAATTATATATATCTAAATAGAAAACCTTAACTGGTAGAACGATTAATTGAAAGTTCTATCCTTGTTGGATTTTCCAAGTGTAATGGTAATTGGTTGTTGTTCTACTTGGTTATCCTTTACTAAATAAAGGAAAATTAAGTTAGGAGCCAACTTCTAGTCACAAGTCCTAATCCTCTCCCTTGGGAAGGATTAGTGTTAGTGGCCAGAGAGTCAATCACCAATTAACTCTTGAGTCTTCCAACTCAAGGGTCTCCAATTTATCAATTCATCAATTAAAGCCAAGAATATAAAAAGTTAAGTAAAATTCATAAATCTGAAATACCTCAATTTGAATTAATAAAAGAAATCAAATCTAACATGGAAAAGTTCATAAATTAAATTAGAAAAATAAATAAAAAGAACATTAAACCTAGAAATTGAGAAGAAGAAATCTTAAATCCTTTAAGAGGAATCCTAATCCTAAATCCTAAGAGAGATGAGAGAGCCTCTCTCTCTCTCTCTCTCTAAAACTACATCTAAAAACTAAAATTGTGAATTATGAATGAATGATGATGAATGAATGGATTTCCGCACTTTATAGCCTCTAATCTGTGTTATCTGGGCCGAAAACTGGGTCAAAAATAGCCCAGAAATCACTGATTGCGAATTCTGTCACGCTGATTTTTGTCACTGCGATGCGTCCGCGTAGAGGTCAGGGTTGACAGCTTTGCAGTTCCTTCAATTTCTTTTATTCCTTCCACTTTTGCATGCTTCCTTTCCCTCCTCTAAGCCATTCCTACCCTGTAATCTCTGAAATCACTTAACGCACATATCACGACATCGAATAGTAATAAGAGAGGATTAATATTAGCAAATATAAGGCCAAAGAAGCATGGTTTCTGTTCATACCCTGGGTCAAGATGTCCGACCTGGGATGTTTAGCAACAAGCCAACCGACCTCTTCAGGTCAGGCTATCCGACCTCTTCTTAAAGAGCTCGGCCAATATCCGACCTCTTCTCAAAGAGCTCGGCCAAATGCCCGACCTCTCCTCAAAGAGCTCGGCCAACTCGCCAAAGGAGCCCAAAGCAGGCCCAAAACGAAGGGACACAGCCCAATCTAAAGGCAGCTAAAGCCCAGAAAGATAAAGGCGGTTCCCTTGAAGATAAGATAACCTCACTTAAAGATAAGATAAGATAACTAACTTATCTTATCCACAGGAGGCCACATCTCACCATTATAAATACACTGGAGCACCCAGGTATAACTCATACTCTGATTCTACACATATCTGCTTGGACCCATGCTAACTTAAGCATCGGAGTGTCATTGCAGGTACCACCACCAACCACTCTGCATATCAAGCTCGGGTCCCTGAACCCCCACCTCGGGCCTCTCCAGACGACCGAGCTACACGTTTCAGGTAACCCTCGGAACATTGGCGCCGTTGCCGGGGAACCTGGAAGTCATCCCATCACCATGGCGGACAACCATGACAACGACCATGATTCAGATCTAAAGGATAGAACACCACACAAAGACGCGGATACTACACCAAAAGATACTCTTCAACCCACCAAAGGCGAGAATTCGCCAAAAGAGGAGGCTATGGAGGCACTTCAAGATCGCTTAAAGCAACTCGAAAAAAAAGGTGGAACATCAACAAGAAGCTGAGAGAGACCTACGAAGGGAAGTTAGGTGATGCCACGAGTTAAAGGACAATCCTAAAACTCGAAGCAGATCTCAAGGCCAAAACAACTCGATCCGGTCACGAAGACAGCCCTACAAAGATCAAGACCCATTCACCAAAGATATCATGAAAGCTAAAGTCCCAAAGGACTTCAAGGCTCCCGACATGATCCCATACGGCGGCACATTGGATCCAAGCCATCATCTCAGTAATTTCAGAAGAATGTACCTCACCGACACGTCGGACGCCATTCGATGCAAGGTCTTCCCGACTACTCTAACGAAGACAGCAATATGGTGCTTCGACAGTTTGTCTCCAAGATCCATCACAAGTTTGACGACCTTGTTAAGAAGATTCCTCGCCAGGTTCTCCATCCAGAAGGATAAAGCCAAACACACTTCAAGCTTGCTGGGAATTAAACAAGGAGATCAGAAAAGCCTTCACAGCTACATGGAAAGATTCAACAACGCATGCCTTGACATACAAAGTCTTCCAACAAAAGCGGCCCTCATGGGACTCATCAATGGCCTAAGAGAAGGACCTCTCAGCCACTCAATATCCAAGAAGCACCCAACACCAAACTCTGAACGAGGTACAGGAACGGGAACAGAAATACATCAACATGGAAGAGAACTCTCGACTAGGAGAAAGCTAAAAAACCGAATTCTCCTAACCCACCACGGGACAAGGATAAAGAGTCCAAGAAAAGAGAAGATCAATCGGAGAAGATCCCACCACCTCGCCCAATCAAAAGCAAAAAGGAGAAAGAGGTCGGACGAGTTGAAGGCCCACCTCATAACAAAGAATTGGGCAAGTTGAAGGTCCACCTCACACCGAAGAGGTCGGGCGAGTTGAAGGCCCACCTCATAACAAAGAATTGGGCAAGTTGAAGGTCCACCTCACACCGAAGAGGTCGGGCGAGTTGAAGGTCCACCTCACACCAAAGAGGTCGGACGAGTTGAAGGTCCACCTCGCACGGAAGAGGTCGGGCGAGTTAAGGTCCACCTCACAACAAAGAGGTCGGACAAGTTGAAGGTCCATCTCACAACAAAGAGGTCGGACAAGGTGAAGGTCCACCTCACACCGAAGAGGTCGGGCGAGTTAAGGTCTACCTCACACCAAAGAGGTCGGACAAGTTGAAGGTCCACCTCAAACCGAAGATATCGGGCGAATTGAAGGTCCACCTCACACCAAAGAGGTCGGACGAGTTGAAGGTCCACCTCACACTGAAGATGTCGGGCGAGTTTAAGCTCCACCTCACACCAAAGAGGTCGGACAAGTTGAAGGTCCACCTCACACCGAAGATGTCGGGCGAATTGAAGGTCCATCTCACACCAAAGAGGTCGGACAAGTTGAAAGTCCACCTCACAACCAAGAGGTCGGACGAGTTGAAAGTCCACCTCATACCAAAGAGGTCGAACGAGTTAAACATCTACCTCACACCAAAGAGGTCGGACGAGTTGAACGTCCATCTCACACCAAGGAGGTCGGACGAGTTGAAAAGGACAACGGAGTACGAACAAGCCTTCCGAGATTTCAAAATTCTTGGGGCAACCACCCATCCTTTCCAGACCACGGGAAAGTGAAAAACACATTATACCTCGCAGTGGGAAGTCAGGCAATAGCCTCAGCACTAGTCAGAGAAGACGAAAGTGGGAAACAAACCCGTCTACTTCATCAGCAAAGCTTTACAAGGGACCGAACTAACCTATCAACAGATAGAAAAGTTCGCCTACACCCTCATACTCACCTCTCGACGACTCACTATCAGAGTTCCACCAACCAGCCAATAAAGGGCATCCTGCAGAAAACAAACTTAGCTGGAAGAATCCTACAGAGGACAGCTCGGATAATTCGGGAGACCTTGGACAAAACCAGAGAACATCTCGGACAAATTCGGGGGACTCTGGACAAAAACAGAAAATAGCTCGGACAAATCGGGGAAAATGAAGTCTGACACATAGAATGCCCGAGCTAATGCAGCCAGCACCAACAACTCGGACAAATCGGAGAAAAATGAAGTCCGAACATAGAATGCCGAGCTTATGCATTTTCAAAACCAGCCAGCAACCACAGCTGGACAATTCGGGGATATGAGGTCCGACACATACCTTGAGAGCAGAATGCCGAGCTGATGCATTTTCAAAACTAGCCAACCAAGGGGCAATAACAGAAGCCTCATCCGAGCTACATTACAAGACCACAACAAATCGGTCTCGAAGGCGGTATAAGGGATGTACTCAGGGTCAGCCACAGTAACACGCATTTAAACTATGAAATCCAGCTAATCAGACACGCTGTCCGGGATCTTAGTAGACATCTCAAAAGACATAGGTCGACTATGGAATTACTACCAAACAACTCGGGCAAATAAGGAAACAACTCGGACAATAACAGTAAAACATAAAGTGACAGACGTGGCAGTAAAAGGGAAACCCCAGGACTCACACAAAAGTCCAAAGGGCACCCTTTGGAGGCAACAACAGAGCAAAAACCTAAATACAAAGTCAAAGCTTTACATCAAAAAGCATGTCAACTTCCACATTGCCCCACCAGAGGAGCTCATCAGTGTAACATCACCTTGGCCGTTCGCAAAGAGGGGACTCGACCTCCTCGGACTATTTTTTCCAAGGATCGGGACAAGTCAAGTTCCTCATTGTAGGGGCGGATTACTTCACAAAATGGATTGAGGCAGAGCCCCTAGCTAATGCCACTGCTCAAAGAAAGTCAAAAATTCTTGACTTGAAAATAAAGCACCAATTCACATCGTAGAACACCCACAGCCAATGGACAAGCAGAAGCTGCCAACAAGTCAACTAGCTAGGTTAAAACGGAGACTAAAGGACCAAAGGGAGCTTGGGCTGAAGAGCTCCCACAAGTCCTATGGGCATATCGGACAACTCCACACTTCACCACGGGGGAATCACCCTTCCGATTGATTTACGAAATGGAGGCAATGATCCCAGTAGAGATCGAAGAAGGATCCCCAAAGAATGATCTTCTACAATGAAGAGTCAACTCCCAAATCCAAAGGAAAGAACTCGACCTACTTCCAAGAGTCCGAGAGAGAGCTCCGATCAAGGAAGAGGCGTTTAAAACGTCGAATGGCCTCAAGATACAATCAGAAGGTAGTACAGCGAAGCTTTGCCAACAACAACTTATCCTAATCCGAAATGATATCGGAACAACCGACCTGGAGGAAAGCTAGCACCCAACTGGAAAGGACCATACCAAGTTGTTTAGAAGAACTGGGAAAAGGTTGCTACAGACTGCCCGAACTTGAAGGGGCAAGAGCTACCAGGTCATGGCATGCCTGCAATCTAAAAAGGGCGCCAGGCCGAGATCCAAAAAGATTGCCTGACCTAGAAAGGTCGGCAAGGTGAAACACCCAAATCATCGCCCGATCACGACAAAGTCGGCAAGATGAAACCAAAACTCATCGTCCGATTACAAAGCGACAAGTCGGCAAGGTGAAAACCAACTTCACCGCCCGACCACGATGAAAACCAAATTCATCATTCGATTTCGACAAAGTGAAAAAACAAAATTGCGTCCGATAAAGGTGAAAACGCAATTCACCCAAAGGACGAGCTAGAGTGCCAACCACTTTCTACAAATCGGCAAAGATGAACACAGAATAATGTAAGAAGTTATCGAAAGTGATCCAAAAAAGAACCTGACGAGGTCTTACGGATTGCTAAAAAGACTGGCCGACGTTGAGAAGTCGGACCAAGTCAACCCAAGTTATCAGCAAATCCCTGGAAAGAGGTCTGGACAACCCTATAAAAGAGGAATTGCTATAACTTAGAAGAGATCGACCTAACGAAGTCGGTTTCCTACAAAAACAAGTTATAAAAGTAATCCCTGAAAGAGACCTGGCAAAGGTCCAAGAAAGAGGATTATGAAATAACTTAGAAGAGATCGACATGACGAAGTCGGTCTCCTACAATAATAAAGTTATAGAAGTAATCCCTGAAAGAGACCTGACAAAGGTCCAAGAAAGAGGGTTACGAAATAACTTAGAAGAGATCGACATAAAGAAGTCGTCTCCTACAACGACAAGTTATAAAAGTAATCCCTGAAAGAGATCTGACAAAGGTCCAATAAAGAGGATTACTAGAAATAACTTAGAAGCGACCGACATGAAGAAGTCGGCCCAAAGCTACAGCTTGGAACAACAAGAAAAGTCGGACCAACAAAAGCTACAGCTTGGACCGACAAGAAGTCGGACCAACGAAAACCACAGCTTGGACCGACAAGAAGTCGGACCAACGAAAGCTACAGCTCGTCGACACGAGAAATTGGACCAACGAAAAGCGTGCGCTAAAAGGGACATAGCTTTGCCCAAAAAGCCACGCTCCATGACAAGGCTATCAAAATTGTTCAAACCAACTAAAAAGGTTCTACCAAAGAACACTAAAAAGTCGTCGGACAGTTAGCCCCAAGGACCACCTCACCAAGCAGAAAGTGGACAAAACCGGCAGTGATCAAAAGAGGTCGGACAACATACCGACACTCTACAAAGATCCACAAAGGGGACAAAGACTCTCGCAACGGCCAGAGGAATGCCAGGAATGCTTTGCTAAAAGGTACGAAGTCTTGAAAAAGACACTACTTAAAAGGCAAAAGCACAATCAAAACGGCGCTAAAAAGTCATCCAAACAGACTATAAAAGGTTTCCCATCAGGAACTATACCTAAAAAGTTGTTGGATTATGACTAAAAAGCCCGAACAGTGAAGACAAACAAGTCGGAAGAAGGCTGAAAAGACCTCTCAACAAACAAAAAAGGCAATGCCAACTCGCACAAGATAAACTACTCAAGATCGACCAAAGTCAGGATGCTTGATACGACTTCCCCCAAGAGAGCACGATCTCACGAAAGATCGAACTCAAGAGGGCAAAGTCGTACAGGTCGACGTCAGCTAAGAAGAGGCGCAAGTACAATCTCAAAAAAACAAGCCAAAAGGTTAAAGAAAAAAACCTTAAGGCTCAAAGTGCTTAGCTAAAAGGGATACACTCCACTCAAAGAAGGCACAACTCAAACAGGGCTACGTACGTCATCCGAGACTAAAAAGGTTCTATACAAAGAACACTAAAAAGTCATCAGACAAGTCACTAAGAGTCCGGATATCAGCCGCAAGGATAACTTCACCAAAGCAGAGGTTGTCAACACAAAAGCAAGGCGTGATCCAGAAGGCAAGGGTAGAAACCCACACTACTACTCAAAAAGAGGACGGACTGTGAAGTACCAAACCTCTAGAAAATCTGCAAAAGATTTCAAAGCAATGAAGAATCAAGCCAGACAGATGCTTGAGCACGACTTCCAAAGAGATCGAAGCTCTGAAAAACACGATCTCACGAAAAGATCGAACTCAAGCAGGGGCACGGTTCATACCCTGGGTCAAGATTCCGACCTGGGATGTTTAGCAACAAGCCAACCGACCTCTTCAGGTCAGGCTATCCGACCTCTTCTTAAAGAGCTCGGCCAATATCCGACCTCTTCTCAAGAGCTCGGCCAAATGCCCGACCTCTCCTCAAAGAGCTCGCCAACTCGCCAAAGGAGCCCAAAGCAGGCCCAAAACGAAGGGACACAGCCCAATCTAAAGGCAGCTAAAGCCCAGAAAGATAAAGGCGGTTCCTTGAGATAAGATAACCTCACTTAAAGATAATATACTAACTACTTATCTTATCCGGAGGCCACATCTCACCATTATTCTTAAAGAGCTCGGCCAATATCCGACCTCTTCTCAAAGAGCTCGGCCAAATGCCCGACCTCTCCTCAAAGAGCTCGGCCAACTCGCCAAAGGAGCCCAAAGCAGGCCCAAAACGAAGGGACACAGCCCAATCTAAAGGCAGCTAAAGCCCAGAAAGATAAAGGCGGTTCCCTTGAAGATAAGATAACCTCACTTAAAGATAAGATAAGATAACTAACTTATCTTATCCACAGGAGGCCACATCTCACCATTATAAATACACTGGAGCACCCAGGTATAACTCATACTCTGATTCTACACATATCTGCTTGGACCCATGCTAACTTAAGCATCGGAGTGTCATTGCAGGTACCACCACCAACCACTCTGCATATCAAGCTCGGGTCCCTGAACCCCCACCTCGGGCCTCTCCAGACGACCGAGCTACACGTTTCAGGTAACCCTCGGAACAGTTTCAATCATAGCACAAAATCAGGAAGAAAAAATGTAAACTCATGCAAATTATATGAATAAGTGTGTAAAGAGTTGATAAAAACCACTCAATTGAGCACAAGATAAACCATAAAATAGTGGTTTATCAGTCTGCTACTACATTCGCCTTTCCGGGATGATAACTCAATTCAAAGTCATAATCCTTAAGCAACTCCATCCACTTTCTCTGGCGCATATTTAGCTCTTTCTGATCAAAGACGTACTTGAGACTCTTATGATAAAAAAAGACGCTAAACTTTACTCCGTACAAGTGGTGTCTCCAAATCTTCAATGCAAACACAATCGCCGCTAATTCCAAGTCATGAGTTGGGTAATTTACCTCATGCGGTCTTAGCTGACGCGATGCGTAAGCCACCACATTCCGGTGTTGCATCAACACGCAACCCAAATCCTTCAAAGAAGCATCACTATATACCTCAAATGGTTCATGCGGTTCCGGTAAGATTAGATCAGGTGCTGAAGTTAATCTCTGCTTTAAAGTCTGAAAACTCTCTTTGCATTCCGACGTCCACACGAATGGCACTTCTTTCCTTGTCAATTTTGTCATCGGTAATATAATCCGAGAAAATCCTTCAATAAATCTCCAGTAATATCCGGCTAAACCTAAAAAGCTCCTGACTTCCGTCACAGTCGTCGGTCTTTCCTATTCCATCACCGCTTCTACCTTGGAGGGATCTACAGATATTCCTCCTTTACTCACTACGTGGCCTAAGAACTTTACGTCCTCCTTCCAAAATTCGCACTTTGACAACTTAGCATACAACTTTCACTCCTTCAAGATTTGCAACACAATCCTCAAGTGTTCCTCATGCTCTTTTGCCGTCTTAGAGTAAACTAAGATGTCATCTATGAAAACCACCACGAATTTGTCGAAAAAGGGACTAAAGACTCTGTTCATGTAATCCATGAAAACAGCAGGTGTATTCGTTAACCCAAAAGATATTACCGCAAACTCGTAGTGTCCATAGCATGTTCTAAATGCAGTCTTAGGGATATCCTCTTCCTTCACCCTTATCTGATGGTAACCGGATCTCAAAATCAATCTTGGAAAACATTCCAGCTCCTTGCAATTGGTCCATCAAGTCATCTATCCTTGGTAGCAGGTACTTCTTCTTCACAGTCACTTTGTTCAACTGTCGGTAATCCACGCACAAACGCATTCCTCCATCTTTCTTCTTCACCAATAAAACTGGCGTTCCCCACGGTGATACACTCGGTCAAATGAACATCTTATTCAGAAGTTCTTCCAACTGAGTCTTTAACTCTGTTAGCTCTATCGGAGCCATTCTATACGGTGCAATCAATACTGGTCCGTCTCCCGGCACCAATTCAATCGCAAACTCAATTTCCCTTTGAGGTGGGAACTCAGGGATATCTTCAGGGAACACTTCTGGAAAATTTCTAACCATCGGAATCTGATCTAAGTTCTGGGCATCACCCAATGCATTAGCAGCCAACAGAATATAACCCTGACACTCCTCCCCACTACAATGCACCATTACAGAGTTCAAGTAATACCCTGTAGCTACCACTGCTCCATTCTCTCCTTCCAGCATAAACCGAATAGTTCGTTTAAAGAAATCTAACAAAACCCGATTCTTTGACAACCAATCAAACCCCAAAATCATCTCCAGTCCCACCATTGGTAAACAGATCAAATCGTGCACAAAGTCTCTACCCTCAAGCTTGAAACCTACTTGTCTACAACCTGACCTAGTCATGACTGTTTGATCGGAGTGTGTACATGCAGATCAAAAGGTATCTCTGACATTTCCAAGCCTAATCCCTCAACTTTAGCAAACAAAATAAACGAATGCGAAGCTCCAGTATCATATAATTCAACTAAGGATTTATCACCAATTAGACATATACCTCTCATCAACGGATTTGCCTTGGAAGCATCCTTGGCAATCACATCAAAGACTCAACCTTGATGCTGACTCTGGCCCGTATTCTAATTCCTTCCACGAGTGCAATCCATCGCAATATGGCCAGGTAACCCACAACGGAAGCAACCACTCTGATTTCCTCTTCCTTTAGCGTACTGGAACGGATCCTGATTGTTCTTTCTGAAGCCCCCTTGGCCTTGAGGTGCATATCCTCCTCTTTTGAAGCTTTGTCCTCTTGGATGAAAATACTTGCCATGCACACGACTAGAGCTCCCTCCATGAGCGTCCTTGGATGCCGCCACGGTCTTGGCATACTCCTCCACAACCCTTGCTTTGTTCACCAAGTCGGAGAAGACACGGATCTCCATAGGAGCCACAGCAGTCATAATGCTATCCTTCAAAACCCTCTGGTACTTAATACACCTCCAGCTCTCGAAGGTCTCCGGGTCACCCTAACACACCCGAGAAAATCTACAAAGCTCTTCAAACTTGTTGGTGTATTCTGCCACAGACATGGAACCTTGCTTCAGCTGCATTAGCTCCGTCTCCTTTGCTTCCCATGCAGACTCAGGGAAGTATTTCTTATAGAAAGCCGTTTGGAACACCTCCCATGGAATGTCAGCGTTCTGAAGCTGTAGTAAATGACACTCAGCCTGCCACCAGGGCTGGGCCTCTCCCGCTAGTTGATAAGCGGCAAATTCTACATATTGATTGAGGGGAACATGCTGCGCCTGTAAAGCACGCTCTATAGCCTAGAACCAGTAGTCCGCTTTAACAGGATTCGTGGACCCTCAGAAAGTTGGCGGATGAACCTTGAGAAATATTGCCAAGGTCATCGGAACTCTTCTCGTGTTATCGCCGTTACCCTCAACATTATCATTGGCATTCCCTTCGCCATTCCCATTGCCATTTCTGTTCCTAGCCGGTTGGCCCAATCTCTGCACAGCTTGCAGAGTCACAGTAGCATTAGCTTCCATGGTATTAGTGAAATTCGCCATTGCCGCCATGAATTTGGCATGATTGTCAGTTGGTTGCTCATTCCTACTTTCTCGCGTACGTGTTCGACCTCGCCCGCGAGTAGCCATGTAAAGTTCCTGTCTACACCAAATAATCGATATCAAGGTGATCAGTCTCAATATCAAAAGTGTAGTATGTCAATTATCCCAAACAGGCACTCACAAACAAGCATGCTATGCATATATCAAGCAGATAACCTAATAGCATCAAATAAAAGACACACAGAGTATGCAATGAAGCACAATCGGTCCATCCCTCAGGCTCATGAGGACGAACCACTCTGATACTACTAAATGTAACACCCTAATTAGCCTAAGCCTTACCTCACGTCGTACAGCAAAGGTTAATCAGAGATTACAACAGTTCTAAGCTCATACATATCCTATATCGAAGGAATTATTAATATCTATAAGTCCGATGAAGAATATAGCTCAAAATAGAATTTAAAAGCGCAAAGCGTACTAAATCAGCTACTAACTTAAGGTACAAGATATAGAGATGATATAACAAAATAATAGAGTGTAATATCATAAGAAACTAGCCACAGCTCACGGAGTTTAAGCCGGCTAGCCATATACAGACCATACAGAAACCTAACAGTTTGAAAATAGCTTAAACAAGTTTTCTTCTCTCAAATACATGTCTCTAGGCAAAACAAAATACAAAAGGAGAGATGTATAAGCAAAGTAAACCAAAAAGACTCCAAAAGAATCCAAGATCCTCCGCTTCTGCCACCATCCAAAGCAACTCACCGAGGTGGGTTGCGACCTGCATCTGAAAAACACAACAACAATATGGTATGAGAACCGGAGGTTCTCAGTATGGTAACAGTGTCCAGTGATGTAGGATATAAGACCCCGGGACGCCAAAGGCAATCCTAAGCTCCATATCCATCACCAGATTCAAGCTTAAAGCATTCTAAAATAGATAAGTATAATATACCAACATTAACTTAAATAAACCAGGTTATCTATCTTAGGGGATTTCTATTCTACTCAAACACCGATGTCCCACAACCTTCACCAACCGATCCTCCATGCGATCCCATCACCACCGCCTTCCGAACCTCCTCAATCCCAGTAGAAAACACAGGTAATATACAATGCAAGTAAAGCACAAGTAGAAGCATATAAGACAAATAATTCAGATAGCAAGTAAGCATGTTATTCAAGGAGAGCACAGTATGATGAAAGTTGTAAGCTGTGCTCGGGGGGAGTTATTATCTATCGTTGGCCTCTATGGTAGAATCAGTCGGGGCTTGAGAGGCGGTGGTTTACCCTGTGGCGGAAACGATATATGAGTTAATATATGCTCTAAAGTTGAAAATATCATAAAAATAAGGTGTCCCAATAACTAATACTAGGAAGATAAATCAGAAATTGAATTCATTTTAGGCAAGCCATTACAAGTAGACAAAGCATACAAACAGATAGAAAATGCATATGATGAACGCTTGCCCTACTGGCTGTGATATCACATTGTCGATTCAACTGCCAACCCTACACATCTCCATGGAGACGTCGCCCTTCGGATTTCTCATATGGAAACCCCCGAGATATAGTGCTCGGATCACTGTCCAGGTACCGGCGCCTGCACGCCCTATAGATCCGAAGGGACGCGAGCAGGATCTATTGCCACCAACCTCACATCTCAACGCAAGCGGGACAAACGACCGCCCTTACGCCACCGCTGCAACCTCGAACAAGCGGGATCCAACCTCAGCCCCTGCCCGGGCGCATAGCGTCTCATAATTTCAGAAAATCATTATTTCAGTGGTTTTCAAAAAGCATTATTCAGTATACAGATATCCATCACCTCATTCCGAGTCCCCAACTCATCTCAACCACTTTTCATTCATAACTCTGTTACCAATTATCAAAAGTTCATCATTTCTTATCTCATATACCAATCATAATTCACCTAACGTCAAGTCCTTCTCAGCACACCAGAAACCTAGGCTTCCGTTTTCTAATCTATCATAAAATTATGTACTAGAACCCTTAAGTTATATCCCCTATTCTAATACTCAAAACTAGGCCCAAAAGTCTTAAAATGGTGTTAAAGAAGCTTACAACCATGTTGGGAAGGTAGAATAGTTGAAAACAAGAAATTAGGGAAACAAGACGTGTGCGGCCACACAAGGGTCTGTGCGTGCACACACTCCTGAGAGTTTTTAAATGCATGCGTATGTACAGGGGTGTCCATACGCACAGGTGTAAATTTGTACAAGAATCTGTTCACTCGCACAACCTGTGCCAGCGCCCCCAACAGAAAAGCCTTCCCAACGTGTGCGTACGCACAGGCCTGTGCGTTGAAGTTTTTCCTTAGATATGTGCGCGCACAAGTTGTGCTAGCGCTGCAAACAGAATGCACCTCCCTGCCTGTGCGTGCGCACAGGTGTGTGTGTCCGCACAGGTCAAAATTTTCGCAGGGTGTGCGTCCGCACATATCAGAAATCATGAAATTCTGCAACTTTGCAGAATTTCAGATTTTTAAAACCAACTTTGAATGATCATAACTTCCTCTACAAAATTCCAATTTTCACAAACTTTATACCGATTCAAAGAGTTTTTAAAGATCTTTAATTCTAAACAATTTTCCATCAATTCCGAAAACTGAGGCAAAAGTTATAATCGAACAAAGCTCACCAAAAACTCAATTTTACCAAACTTCACAATTACCACCCTATCTCACCATACCCATACCAAATCATACCAATCCATCCAAAACTCCATTTTTCATCAAAATGTACCTGTTATAGCATAATACATTAACCTTATCACATTTTCCTTCTCATTTCACTATTCTCAATATCCAACATCAACTATATAACACTTATGATCAACATCACCATCAAATCCACCATTTCATAAATCATAACACCACAATTATCATAAGAAACCAACATCCAATTCATACAATAATTCAACATCATCATATCATTATAACCCATTACAATCAACTCAACATTCATCAATTCATCAACATTTAACACACCAACCATCATTTTAGTTCAACATATCCTATTGGTCACTAGCATATGTGTCCATGAATATTATATACTACATAGAGGAAAATGAAACCATACCTTGGCTGATTTCCTATATGCACCCAAACTCAAAATGAGCACCAACAAACTTCCAACCACAATCCAAGCTTTCAAATCCACTCCAATAAGCACAAATAAGTTCCAAGAGCTCCCAAAGCCACAATAATCAAACTATATACATACAATTCACCTCAAGTCAACCTAGGGTTCCAATTAAACATAAATTCAGAAGGGTTTAGTGGTTCTTACCTTCTCCCACAGATTTGGATGTCAAAACCCAATGCTGAGCAAGGATTAAAGTGAACATAAACATCCAAAATCACAAAAACTCATTTAACCAAAAACCCTATATACCCAAAATTTTGAGGAGAGAAACTAGGAATATTTCGTGGTTACTTTGAGGGTTTCTTGGGTGGGTTTTGTAGAGCTCTTCACAAGAAACACGTAGCCACAAACGGTGCGGCGATCGGAGCTCTCTAGCTCAAGATATGAGCTTTGGAAGGTTGAGATGAATAGTAGCCATGGGGTTTCTCCCTTCTTCTCTTTTTAGCATGTATGAGTGTGTTTGTTTGTGTATTGTGCTGAAATGGGTTCACTAATGAACCTTTTATATGTTGGGCTTGGGTCCAATTTGGGCCCGATCCAATGCGTTAGTGTTTTTAGCCCGTTTGGCCCAATTTCGGGCCAAACCTTTAAAATTAATGCCCGATTTTCCATTTCAAATGCTTTTCTAAAGTTTTTTTGACGGTTTTCACTTTTCTCGTAAGGTACCGGGCAGACTTGAATCGGTTCAATTAGTTCAACTGCCAGTTCGTGGTTTTTCATGATTTTTCGCAAAAAACACATTTTCTGACTCAAAAAGACCCACTGAGTCTAAAAATCACCTTTAAATCCTCAAATTCTCTCTCTAACTTTTCGGAATCTAACTTGGGTAATTAATCACTTAATTAACCAGTTGATTAGTTGCGGTTCTTACACGTAACTTGGTAGACTACTATTACAATCTCTCTCTCACAATGCTACACCAACCATCTTCAAGTGCTAGCATCCAATCTCACACTCACTCTCGTATACACGAGTCTCACCCCATCACTGATGCTTCCTCCTCTCCGTCTCCACAGAACCCGAGCCACGAACATTTGTAGATGCCAAAACTCAGTCGTGTTGGCGTCACGCCATGCGAGCTGAAATATTGGCCCTAGAACAAAATCGGACCTGAGACATCGTCGACACTCCCTCTGATGTGAAGCCCATAAGTTGTCGATGAGTTTATCGCATCAAATGCCAGCCCGACGGTAGTATTGAATGCCACAAAGTGTGATTGGTGGCGAAAGGGTATGCACAGATTGAAGAGGTGGAATACCTCAAAACCTTTTCTCCAGTGGTAAAGATCACCACCATTCGAGTCCTCCTTGCTCTCGCTTCCATCAATAATTAGACATTGCACCAGTTAGACGTCCACAACGCCTACCTCCTTGGTGACCTCCTTGAAACTGTGTATATGAGCTTGCTACCCGGTTTGACGCCTTCCAAGCCTGGTCAGTGTTGTCGTTTAAGAAAATCTTTGTATGGACTTAGACAATCAGGAAGACAATGGTATGAGAAGCTCAGCTCTTTTTTACTCTCGTGTGGATACCAGTAGACCCTAACAAATTACAGCCTGTTCTTCAAAGTATCTGGTAAAGCATTTACTGCTCTCCTTGTCTATGTCGATGATATGGTTATCATTGGTAGCTCTGTTTCTGAGATTGAATCCATTAAGGCTGCCTTAGACTCTAAGTTCAAAATTAAGGATCTTGGCATGCTCAAATATTTTCTAGGCATTAAGGTAGTGTATTCTGCTGCCAGGCTCGATGCCGGCCTCACCACTGCCAAACCCTTGTCTGCCCCAATGGATGACTCCATTTGCCTCAGCCAAAACACCGGAGAACCCCTTGAAGATATCACTGCCTACCGACGGCTCATTGGCCGCCTCATTTACCTCACCACGACCAGGCTTGACATTACCTTCGCTACTCAACAATTGAGCCAATTTGTCCATAACCTAAGAAAAATTCACTTTAATGTAGCCCTCCGCATTCTCAAATACTTAAGAGGATCACCAGGCAAAGGCATATTATTTCCAAGGGACTCCCTCCTCCAAATCTCCGATTTTAGTGATGCCGATCGAGGACGTTGCCCCGACACTCGCCGATCTACCATCGGATATTGCTTCTTCCTTGGAAAATCTCTCATATCCTGGAAAACCAAGAAACAGGACTTAGTATCTTGTTCCTTAGCTGAAGCTGAGTATCGAGCTCTCTCTACAACTACCAAAGATTTACTATGGCTACTCAACTTATTTCAGACTCTCAACATCAACTGCATCTGCCCACCAGCACTATATTGTGAAAATAAAAGTGTCCTCGACATTGCCGCCAATCTCGTCTTTCATGAGAGAACTAAACATCTCGAAGTGGATTGCCACTTAGTTCGCGAAAAAGCTCAACCTGGACTTTTGCACCTCCTTTCAATTTCCTCCTCCAACCAACTTGCGGATGTCTTCACCAAAATATTGCCACCCCGCCTTTTCACTGTCAACATCTCTAAGCTGGGATTGAAAGAGATTTTCCAATCTCCAGTGTTCGGTGGGCTAACAAACCACACAACAAAGTAGGGGTGTAAGTTACTGAACTAGACCAAAATTTAGCGCAAAATCGAACCAAAATTTACAACCGAATGAAAAACCAAAAAAAATTGATTTTTTGGTTTTTTTTAAATTAAACCGATCGGTTTGGTTCGGTCTTTGGTTGGCTTAGCAGAAACCAAACTGATTCGAACCGACCCAAATAATTGGTTCAGTAATGCTTGTTTTTACAAGTTTTCCTTTTAACCTAATAACAAAACCTCCAAATCCCCAACTCTAACTTAGCACTCAGCAGCCACAACCCCACAAAGGCCACAAGTCAGTAAACTCACTTCCATCTTTCTCCTCCATGCCTGAGAGAATGAGAGCCTGAGAGAACCAAAGAGCTGCCGCCATCCTCCAGTCACAAGTCGTCCATCGTCGCCGTGAAGGACGTCATTGATCTCCATCACAGGCGTTGCAGAGAGCTGGAGAGCGCCGACGTCTAGCCGCAGTCTTCACGCCGTCATCCAGTATGTGTCGTCATCCAGTCCACGCTATCGCAGCAAACCCTAAACTGATCTGTTCTTCTCCATTGCCGAGTAGCAGTCTCCATCGCCGAGCAATTCCTCTTTGTCGCTAAGCAACAGCCTTAGTCTGAGCCCTCTTCTAAACTCACAATGTCTTCTTCTTAGGTTAGTAACTTGCTATATTCACAATTTGTTGCAAGTTATTAGAAGTTGTTGTTGCTGGTCTATTGGACAAAGTATATTCACAACTTGTTTATTTTGTTTCATAAAATATGTTGTTGTTGCTTTAATAACTTAGTATGTTTAATAAACTTTGTTGTTGTTGCTGGATTAATTTGTTGGAAACAAAGTATATTCACAACTTGTCTTCTATTTTTGCTTCTTTGATTTTCTCCATCTCGAAAGCTTTAGTTATATATTATTATTAGGTGAATTATTATGATTTTGAGTTCTTGTTTGGCACTGATAATGACTAGCTAGTTTCTTGGTCCAATATTGTAATCTTTATTATTAATTTTTTTTCTATCTTAATTTTGTTTTGTTTCTAAGTATCTACAATTTAAATATATCAATTATCAGTGTCACTATTGTATTTTGAAGATAAGAGATAGATAGCCATATAGCTTCAATTCTTAGCCTCACTATGATTTATTAGTTCAAAAAGTGTTCTTTAAAATATATAATTATCCAAGATGTTTGTATGTTTTTAGGGGAAAATAAAAAGAAAAGAAAAGAAATGAAAAGAAAAAGATTCTATATCTTCGGTGCCCTTTCTTTCTTTTACTCTCAAAGCTACACATATATAAGCTTTAATTTATAGGGGAGACGTGGTCCAAAGAATAATTTATAGTTGTTGTTCTTGTTGCTATTGCTGGAATGTTAGAACAAAGTATATTCATAATTTTTTATTTTGTTTTATAAAATTTGTTGTTGTTGCTGGATAAACAATTTGCTGTTGTTATTTCATAAACTTAGTATGTTTCACAATTTGTTGTTGTTGCATAAATATTGGAAACAATATTTTTGAACAAGTTTGAATGCTGATTTTGTTGCTGGAAACAATAGTTTTGGTGATGTTGACGAGTTTGAATGCTAATTTTTCAATAAAATTGCTGTATTTTGTCGTTCATTGTTATGCTTATATATATGCAGCCAACAAGCAATGAACAGCCCAACCAGAAAAGATGATGATAAATTTGGTGTGGATTAAGATTCAGCATGGTGGCTGTTTTGGTTTTTATTTAGTTTTAAAGTGGTTGTTTCAGTCTTTAGTATGTTTTGAAGTGTGTTTGTTTTTGTTGTTTGCTAGACATTTTTAATTGTCTTTGTTTTTATATTCAATTGTTGGGACAAGTTAAAATAGTATTGAATTTGGATGTGATATACTCTTGTTATTTTAGTTTATAAAAGATTTTACACTTCATTTTATGGTTATTTAAATTCTGATTATTAGGTTTAAAAAAACCAAAAAAACTGACCGAACTAAACCGCTGTCGGTTCGGTTCGTCTCGATTCGGTTGTCTAGAAAGCAGCAAACCGAACGGTTGACATCACTATAAAATTGAATAAGTCGATTCGGTTGGTTTTCAGTCCAAAACCAAACCAAACTGAACCGATTACACCCCTACCACAAAGCAAGTACAAGACAAAAAGAAAAAAACCACCCAAAACCAACCTACAACTCAGCAACATAATTCCATCCTTATCAGGAACTGTACCATCATAATTCTAGAAACATCCTTATTGCCTTGTTGTACAGAAAAGACATTACTAATTATATAATTACCCAAGTTTCACCATTCAATGATGAGCTATAATTTCAGCCCCTATTGTATATATATAGCTACCATTCTCGTTTGCAATACATGCAAAATATCACATTCTCTTCACCAATTTATCATTGTCTTTTGCTCTCTCTATTTTTCTGAACATTCAGTGTTTTTTCTTTGACGGGCTTACACACACGTGCACAAAAAGAAAAGGAACATAAATTAACTCCTTATCATTTCAGACAAATGCATATCTAGTGATTGCTGATCAGAGAAAATCATCAAGAGACTTCATAGTAATCTCAATGCTGCAAAAGGTATCACAAGAGGAGTTTCCCTCCATAATCGTTAACATGTACAGAGTTATGTACAAACAAAAAAAGGTAGTAGGATTATTGACGTCGGGCCGTTGCTTGGGTCACCAATCTTGGCGAGGTTAACAACCCTACTATGGTGAAAGTAGCCATAAACCCACCTTGGTTGGCCAAGCCAAGGATGCACCTTTTACTCTCAAAGAGCCTAGAGGAAAATAAGCACAGGGATTATTTCATATTCAAAAATAAACTTCAACTCTATTTCATAAATAAAAGGTACATGAGTTATTTATACTAATAGCAGAAGGAAAAGCCTTCATAACTTAGACGATGTGGGACTAATACATAACACAAAGTTCACTATCCTAAACAATATAGGACTTGTATTCCCTTATTTCAATTAACTAATATAATTAACCTACTAACTCTACTTGCTCCTGCGTCATTCTCCCTGGGTTGAAAGAACTCTTGCGTGAAAAGACTTGTGATAGCAGATGATCAATCTCATTGATGAATCCACACCAAAAGATTGATCAATCTGATTGATGAATCCACACTAAAAGATCCTATTGATGACTCCACACCAAAGACCCGCACTCACAAATCAGATAAAATTTTACAAGATCCATGGCAGCAGACGATCTCATTGACAAATCCACACCAAAAGATCTCATTAGCGAATCCACGCCAAAAACCTGCACCCACAAATTAAATAAAATTTCACTAAATCAAGGTGAAGGCCACGAGGACCGACCTTGCTCTGATACCAAACTGACGCCGGGACGTCGCTTGGGTCACTAATCTTGGCGAGGTTAACAACCCCACTATGGTGAAAGTAGCCATAAACCCACCTTAGTTGGCCAAGCCAAGGATGCACCTCTTACTCTCAAAGAGTCTAGAGGAAAATAAGCACACAGCTTATTCATATTCAAAAATAAACTTCAACTCTATTTCATAAATAAAAGGGACATGAGTTATTTATACTCGTAGGAGAAGGAAAAGCCTTCATAACTTAGACGATGTGGGACTAATACATAACACAAAGTTCACTATCCTAAACAATATGGGACTTTTATTCCCTTATTACAATTACCTAATATAATTAACCTACTAACTCTACTTGCTCCTACGTCAATTATACACATGAAACAACCATTGGGAGTGACTAATCAAAAGTAGAGGATGTGAGCTAGTGGACTACATTATTTCTCGAATGAATGAAATTCAAAACTTGTGTATGTTAAGCTGCCTATAGTAAGCTATGAACACGCCTATTTCATACATTGATTACTGATGAGCGGATAATTTATACACTTTTTGGCATTGTTTTTAGGTAGTTTCTAGTAAGATCTAGCTACTTTTAGGGATGTTTTTATAAGTTTTTATGCAAAATTCACATTTCTGGACTTTACTATGAGTTTGTGTGTTTTTCTGTGATTTCAGGTATGTTCTGGCTGAAATTGAGGGACCTGAGCAAAAATCTGATTCAGGCTGAAAAAGGACTGCTGATGAAAAATTCTGACCTCCCTGCACTCGAAATGAATTTTCTGGAGCTATAAAACTCCAAATGGCGGACTCTCAATGGCGTTGGAAAGTAGACATCCAGAGCTTTCCAGCAATATATAATAGTTCATACTTTATTTGAATCAAGATGACGCAAACTGGCGTTCAACGCCAATTCCATATTGCATTCTGGAGTAAAACGCCAGAAACACGTCACAAACCAGAGTTAAACGCCAAAAACACGTTACAACTTGGCGTTTAACTCCAAGAGAAGCCTCTGCACGTGTAAAGCTCAAGCTCAGCCCAAGCACACACCAAAGTGGGCCCCGGAAGTGGATTTCTGCATTTAGACTTATTTCTGTAAACCCTAGTAACTAGTCTAGTATAAATAGGACATTTTACTATTGTATGAGACATCTTTGGATTATTTTTGGATTACCTTATGATCCTTTGATCACGTTTATGGGGGCTGGCCATTCGGCCATGCCTGGACCATCACTTATGTATTTTCAACGGTGGAGTTTCTACACACCATAGATTAAGGGTGTGGAGCTCTGCTGTACCTCGAGTTTTAATGCAAAGTACTACTATTTTCTATTCAATTCAGCTTATTCTTGTTCTAAGATATTCGTTGCACTTCAATATGATGAATGTGATGATCCGTGACACTCATCATCATTCTCACCTATGAACACGTGATTGACAACCACTTCCATTCTACCTCAGAACGAATGAATATCTCTTGGATTCCTTAATTAGAATCTTCGTGGAATAAGCTAGAATTATTGGCGATCACTCTTGAGAATCCGAAAAGTCTAAACCTTGTCTGTGGTATTCCGAGTAGGATTCAGGCATTGAATGATTGTGACGAGCTTCAAACTCGCGATTGTTGGGCGTGGTGACAGACGCAAAAGAATCAATGGATTCAATTCCGACATGATCGAGAACCGACAGATGATTAGCCGTGCTGTGACAAGAGCATTTGGACCATTTTCACTGAGAGGATGAGAAGTAGCCATTGACAACGGTGATGCCCTACATACAGGTTGCCATGGAAAGGAGTAAGAAGGATTGGATGAAAGCAGTAGGAAAGCAGAGATTCAGAAGGAACACAGCATCTCCATACACTTATCTGAAATTCCCACCAATGATTTACATAAGTATCTCTATCTTTATTTTATGCTTTATTTATTATTATTTTCAAAAACCATTTATAACCATTATAATCTGCCTAACTGATATTTACAAGATGACCATAACTTGCTTCATACGAACAATCTTCGTGGGATGGACCCTTGCTCACGTAAGGTTTATTACTTGGACGACCCAGTGCACTTGCTGGTTAGTTGTGCGAAGTTGTGAAAAAGAGTGATATTACAATTGTGCGTACCAAGTTGTTGGCGCCATTGAGATCACAATTTCGTGCACCAAGTTTTTGGCACCGTTGCCGGGGATTGTTCGAGTTTGGACAACTGACGGTTCATCTTGTTGCTCATATTAGGTAATTTTCTTTTCAAAAATTTTTCAAAAATCTTTCAAAAAAATTTTTCTTTATTTTCGTTTTTCAAAAATATAACTTTCGAAAAATCCAAAAAAAAATTAATAAAATCAAAAAAATATTTTGTGTTTCTTGTTGGAGTCTAGAGTCAAATTTTAAGTTTGGTGTCAATTGCATGTTTTTAAAATTTATGCATTCTTTTTTCAAAAATTCATGCATGTGTTCTTCATGATCTTCAAGTTGTTCTTGATAAGTCTTCTTGTTTGATCTTTAAATTTTCGTGTTTTGTGTCTTTTGTTGTTTTTCATATGCATTCTTGCATTCATAGTGTCTAAACATCAAAAATTTCTAAGTTTGGTGTCTTGCATGTTTTTCTTTTCTTGAAAATTTTTCAAAAATAAGTCTTGATGTTCATCTTGATCTTCAAAGTATTCTTGGTGTTCATCTTGACATTCATAGTGTTCTTGCATGTATCATGTGTTTTGATTCATAATTTTCACTTTGTAAGTCATTTTTGTTGTTTTTCTCTCTCCTCATTAAAAATTCAAAAATCAAAAAAATATCTTTTTCTTATTTTACTCACAATTTTCGAAACCTTTGGGTTGACTTAGTAAAAAATTTTTAAAATAAGTTGTTTCTTGTTAGTCAAGTCAAGATTTTAATTTTAAAAATCCTATCTTTTCAAAACTTTTTCAAAAATCAAATCTTTTTCATTTTTTATTATTTTCGAAAATTTTTAAAATTTTATTTTCAAAATCTTTTTCTTATCTTTATTTCAAAATTTCAAAAACTTTACTAACAATTAATGTGATTGATTCAAAAATTTGAAGTTTGTTTCTTTCTTGTTAAGAAATGTTCAATATTTAAATTCTAGAATCATATCTTTTAGTTTCTTATTAGTCAAGTAATCAATTTTAATCTTAAAAATCAAATCTTTTTCAAAATATCTTTTTCAATCATATCTTTTTTAAAATATCTTTTTTCAAATCATATCTTTTTCAAAAATTTGATTTCAAAATATCTTTTCTAACTTCTTATCTTTTCAAAATTGATTTTCAAATCTTTTTCAACTAATTAATTGACTTTTTGTTTGTTTCTTATCTTTTTCAAAACCACCTAACTACTTTTCTCTCTCTAGTTTTCGAAAATCATCTCCCTTTTTTTTCAAAATTCTTTTAATTAACTAATTATTTCAAATTCTAATTTTGATTTTATTCCTTCTCTTAGTTTTCGAATTTTAACTTTAATTTAAAATAAAAACAAAAATATTTTTCTTTTATTTTAAGTTAATTTTTGAAAACCCCTCTCTCTCATCTCTTTCTATTTATTCATTCATTTACTAACACTTCTCTTCATCCTAAAATTCGAACCCCCTCTTCCTCTCTGAGTTCGAATTTTCCTCTTTTCCTTCTTCTATTCTTTTCTTCTTCTACTAACATAAAGAAATCTCTCTCTACTGTGGTAAAGAGGATCCCTATTATTATTTTCTGTTCCCTTCTTTTTTTCATATGAGCAGGAGCAAGGACAAAAATATTCTTGTTGAAGCAGATCCTGAACCTGAAAGGACTCTGAAGAGGAAACTAAGAGAAGCTAAATTACAACAATCCAGAGACAACCTTACAGAAATTTTCAAAAAGGAAGAGGAGATGGCAGCCGAAAATAATAATGCAAGGAGGATGCTTGGTGACTACACTACACCTACTTCCAAATTTGATGGAAGAAGCATCTCAATCCCTTCTATTGGAGCAAACATTTTTGAGCTGAAACCTCAACTAGTTGCTCTAATGCAACAGAACTGCAAGTTTCATGGACTTCCATCAGAAGATCCCTATCAGTTTTTAATTGAGTTCTTACAGATCTGTGAGACTATTAAGACTAATGGAATAGATCCTGAAGTCTACAGGCTCATACTTTTCCCTTTTGCTGTAAGAGACAGAGCTAGAACATGGTTGGACTCACAACCTAAAAATAGCCTGGACTCTTGGGATAAGCTGGTCATGGCCTTCTTGGCTAAGTTCTTTCCTCCTCAAAAGAGGAGCAAGATTAGAGTGGATGTTCAGACCTTCAAACAAAAAGATGGTGAATCCCTCTATGAAGCTTGGGAAAGATACAAACAGACAACCAAAAGGTGTCCTTCTGACATGCTTTCAGAGTGGACCATTTTGGATATATTCTATTATGGTCTATCTTAGTTCTCTAAGATGTCACTGGACCATTCTACAGGAGGATCCATTCACCTAAAGAAAATGCCTGCAGAAGCTCAAGAACTCATTGACATGGTTGCAAATAACCAATTCATATACACTTCTGAGAGGAATTCTGTGAGTGATGGGACGCCTCAGAGGAAGGGAGTTCTTGAAATTGATGCTCTGAATGCCATATTGGCTCAAAACAAAATGTTGACTCAGCAAGTCAACATTATTTCTCAAAGCCTGAATGGATGGCAAAATGCATCCAACAGTACTAAAGAGGCATCTTCTGAAGAAGAAGCTTATGATCCTGAGAACCCTGCAATGGCATAGGTAAATTACATGGGTGAACCTTATGGAAACACCTATAATTCCTCATGGAGAAATCATCCAAATTTCTCATGGAAGGATCAACAAAAGCCCCAACAAGGCTTTAATAATGGTGGAAGAAACAGGCTTAGCAATAACAAGCCTTTTCCATCATCTTCTCAGCAACAGACAGAGCATTCTGAGCAGAGCTCCTCTAGCTTAGTGGTGCACGAAATTACAATAACACTTTTGCAATCCCGCACAACTAACCAGCAAGTGCACTGGGTCGTCCAAGTAATACCTTGCGTGAGCAAGGGTCGATCCCACGGAGATTGTCGGCTTGAAGCAAGCTATGATTACCTTGTAAATCTTAGTCAGGATATCAGAAATTATCAGGATTGATTGTAAAAAAAAGCAAAAGAACATGAAAAAGGTACTTGTTTTGCAGTAATGGAGAATAGGCTGAGGCTTTGGAGATGCTCCATCTTCCGAATCTCTGCTTTCCTACTGTCGTCTTCATCAAACACGCAAGGCTCCTTCCATGGCAAGCTGTATGTAGGGTTTCACCGTTGTCAGTGGCTACCTCCCATCCTCTCAGTGAAAATACGTCCCGATGCTCTGTCACAGCATGGCTAATCATCTGTCGGTTCTCGTTCAGGCCGGAATAGAATCCAGTGATTCTTTTGCGTCTGTCACTAACGCCCCGCCTTCAGGAGTTTGAAGCACGTCACAGTCATTCAATCATTGAGTCCTACTCAGAATACCACAGACAAGGTTTAGACCTTCCGGACTCTCTTGAATGCCGCCATCAGTTCTAGCTTATACCACGAAGATTCCGATTAAAGAACCCAAGAGATATCTACTTAGTCTAAAATAGAACGGAGGTAGTTGTCAAGCACACGTTCATAGTTGAGAATGATGATGAGTGTCACGGATCATCACATTCATCCGGATTAAGAGCAAGTGATATCTTAGAATGGAAGCAAGCATGATTGAATAAGAAACAGTAGTAATTGCATTAATCCATCAAGACACAGCAAAGCTCCTCACCCCCAACCATGGGGTTTAGAGACTCATGCCGTGGAAGGTACACAAGAAACGTGTAAAAAATGTCATGAGGTCATAAGGTCCGGATACAATGTCAAAAGGTCCTATAAATAGTAAACTAGTATCCTAAGGTTTACAGAAATGAGTAAATGACAGAAAAATCCACTTCCGGGCCCACTTGGTGTGTGCTTGGGCTGAGCAATGAAGTAATTTCGTGTAGAGACCTTTTCTGGAGTTAAACGCCAGCTTTCATGCCAGTTTGGGCGTTTAACTCCAAGTTTTATGCCAGTTCCGGCGTTTAACGCTGGAATTTCTGATGCTGATTTGCTACGCCGGTTTGGGCCATCAAATATTGGGCAAAGTATGGACTATCATATATTGCTGGAAAGCCCAGGATGTCTACTTTCCAATGCCGTTGAGAGCGCGCCAATTAGGCTTCTGTAGCTCCAGAAAATCCACTTCGAGTGCAGGGAGGTCAGAATCCAACAGCATCTGCAGTCCTTTTCAGTCTCTGGATCAGATTTTTGCTCAGAACCTTCAATTTCAGCCAGAAAATACCTGAAATCACAGAAAAACACACAAACTCATAGTAAAGTCCAGAAAAGTGAATTTTAACTAAAAACTAATAAAAATATAATAAAAACTAACTAAAAGATACTAAAAACATACTAAAAACAATGCCAAAAAGCGTATAAATTATCCGCTCATCACAACACCAAACTTAAATTGTTGCTTGTCCCCAAGCAACTGAAAATCAAAATAGGATAAAAAAAGAAGAGAATATACTATAGACTCCAAAATATCAAAGAAACATAGCTCCAATTAGATGAGCGGGACTAGTAGCTTTTTGCCTCCGAACAGTTTTGGCATCTCACTCTATCCTTTGAAGTTCAGAATGATTGGCATCTATGAGAACTCAGAACTCAGATAGTGTTATTGATTCTCCTAGTTAAGTATGATGATTCTTGAACATAGCTAGTGTATGAGTCTTGGCTGTGGCCCAAAGCACTCTGTCTTCCAGTATTACCACCGGATACATACATGCCACAGACACATAATTGGGTGAACCTTTTTAGATTGTGACTTAGCTTTGCTAGAGTCCCCAATTAGAGGTGTCCAAGGTTCTTAAGCACACTCTTTTTGCCTTGGTTCACAACTTTATTTCTTTCTTTTTCTTTCTTCTTCTCTCTTTTTTTTTTCTTTTTTTTTTCGAAAATATTTTTTTTCTTTTTTTTTTTTCTTTTGGATACTGCTTTTTCTTGCTTCAAGAATCAATTTGATGATTTTTCAGATCCTTAATAACAGTTCTCTTTCTCCTCATTCTTTCAAGAGCCAACAATTTTTAACATTCTTAAAACAGCAAATTCAAGAGACATATGCACTGTTCAAGCATTCATTCAGAAAACAAAAAGTATTGTCACCACATCAAACTAATCCAACTAGTTTCAAGGATGAATTTCGAAACCCTGTACTTCTTGTTCTTTTGTGATTAAAGCATTTTTCTTTTAAGAGAGGTGATGGATTCATAGGACATTCACAGCTTTAAGGCATGAACTTTAAATTTTATTAATTATGAATTAAGAACAAGACTCAGAAAATAAATATAAGATGAAACTAGAAAATAAAGAAAAACGCAAAAATAGGCTCCTAATGATAGAGGTTTTCACAGAGTTGGGACTCAACAACCTTGATTTTGAGAAGTGGATGCTCCCTCAGCTTGAGAGGAGAGCTTTTGGCGTTTCAATTCTTGGATTTCACGCCCCTGCTTCTCTTGCTCCTTCAGCAATTTGCAGAGCATGCAGTTCTGATTCTGCTGTTCTTCCTTAAGTTGCTCCATAGTTTCTTGCAACTTGGTGATAGATGCTTCTAGGCTGGCCCAGTAGCCAATTTCAGGAAATTCAGGGAGGAACTCCTGCGCCCTCCTTTTGATAGAGTTTTCTTGCACTTGTCCTTCCATTGACTTCTTGGTGATTGGATGTTCAATGGGTATGAATTCATCTACTCCCATCTTCACCCCAGCCTCTTTACAGAGCAAGGAGATCAAGCTTGGGTAAGCCAGTTTGGCTTCAGTGGAATTTTTATTTGCAATTGTGTAGATCTCACAGGCAATCACATGATGAACCTCCACTACTTTTCCAAGCATAATGCAATGAATCATCACTGCTCTCTTGATGGTAACCTCAGAACGGTTGCTAGTGGGCAATATGGAACGCCCAATAAAGTCTAGCCAACCTCTTGCAATTGGTTTGAGGTCACCCCTCTTGAGTTGATTTGGGACACCCTTTGAATTGGTTATCCACTTAGTTCCAGGGAGGCATATGTCCTCTAGAACTTGATCCAACCCTTTATCTGCTCTCACCATCCTCCTATTGAAGGAGTCAGGATCATCTTGCAGTTGAGGCAACTTGAAGATTTCTCTTATTTTGTCCAGATGGAAGTACATAACTTTCCCTCTGACCATGGTTCTGTAGGTATGGTAAGCGGTTCCAGTCATTCTCTGCTTATCTGTTAGCCACAGATTTGAGTAGAATTCCTGAACCATGTTCCTTCCAACCTTTGTCTCAGGATTGGTCAGAACTTCCCATCCTCTATTTCGAATTTGCTCTTGGATCCCCGGATATTCATCTTCTTTCAGATCAAATTTCACTTCCGGGATCACTGACCTCAGACCCATTATTTTGTGATAATGGTCTTCATGTTCTTTGGTTAAGAACTTCTCTTGATTCCAAAGATTCTTTGGATTATTCTCTTTCTTGCCTCTTAAATTGGTTTGTTTTCCCTTAGGAGCCATGATATTGATGAATCTTGGCTTAGTGATCACGGAAAAGCACACCCAACTTAGAGGTTTGCTTGTCCTCAAGCAAAAGAAAAGAAAGAAGAGAGAGAGAGAGAGGAAGAGGAAATTCGAATGGTGTGGGCAAAGGGGGTTCCAAACGTGAATTTATATGGGTGGGGAGAAGAGATTTCGAAAAAAAATAGAAATTAGAAAGAAGATTTGAGAAGATATGGAAAGAAATTGAGAAAAGGGTGAGTTTTTGAAGAAGATTTGGGATTAATTTGAAATAGATTTGAAAAATGGTTTTGATTTGTGAAGATTTGAAAGTGAATGATGAAAGGTTGAAGTGCATTTATGAAGAAGAGTATGGTTAAAAAGAGGAAAGTTTGAAAAAAATTTGAGTTGAAAACAAAAATGTGGTCCCCCCACCTTTCTGGCGTTAAACGCCCAGAATGGCACCCATTCTGGCGTTTAACGCCCATTTGCTACCCCTTTTGGGCGTTTAACGCCCAGCCAGGTGCCCTGGCTGGCGTTAAACGCCAGAAATCCTTTGTCACTGGGCGTTTTTTCAGAACGCCCAGGATGCTGCACACCTGGCGTTAAACGCCCAGAATGGTGCCCATTCTGGCGTTTAACGCCCAAAATGGCACCATTCCTGGCGTTAAACGCCCAGGATGGTACCCATTCTGGCGTTTAACGCCCAAAATGCCCCTTACTGGCGTTTTTTCGCCAGTAAGCTCATTTTCTCTGCTTTTTGAGCTGAATCCTTCTGTAATTCTGTGAATTCCTTCATTTTTGATACTTGCCTTTGTAAGAACTAATCATATACCCTCCTAATGACTGGGTTGCCTCCCAGCAAGCGCTTCTTTACTGTCTTTAGCTGGACTTCTGCTAAGAATCACTCAAGTCTCAATCTTGAGCATTCCTGCTCAAAATTGCTTTCAAGATAATGCTTGATTCTCTGTCCATTAACAATGAACTTTCTGTCTGAATCAATATCCTGAAGCTCAACATATCCATATGGTGACACTCTTGTAATCACATACGGACCCCTCCACCGGGATTTGAGTTTTCCTGGAAACAATTTGAGCCTGGAGTTGAAGAGCAGAACTTTTTGTCCTGGCGCAAAGACTCTGGTTGACAATCTCTTGTCATGCCACTTCTTTGCCTTTTCCTTATAAATTTTAGCATTTTCAAAGGCATTGAGTCTGAACTCCTCTAGCTCATTTAGCTGAAGCAATCTTTTTTCACCAGCTAACTGAGCATCCATGTTTAGGAATCTGGTTGCCCAGTAGGCTTTATGTTCCAGTTCTACAGGCAAATGACAGGCCTTCCCATACACCAGTTGGTATGGAGAGGTGCCTATAGGAGTCTTGAACGCTGTTCTGTATGCCCACAGAGCATCATCCAAGCTCTTTGCCCAATCCTTTCTTCGGGCTATCACAGTTCGTTCTAGGATTCTTTTTAGTTCTCTGTTAGAGACTTCTGCTTGCCCATTTGTCTGTGGATGATACGGAGTTGCCACTTTATGGCTAATTCCATGTCTAACCATAGCAGAATGTAGCAGTTTATTGCAGAAATGAGTGCCTCCATCACTGATTAGTACTCTGGGAACACCAAACCTGCTGAAGATGTGTTTCTGGAGGAATTTCAGCACGGTCTTGGTATCATTAGTGGGTGTAGCAATTGCTTCTACCCACTTAGATACATAGTCCACTGCCACCAGAATGTAAGTGTTTGAGTATGATGGTGGGAATGGCCCCATGAAGTCAATTCCCCATACATCAAACAATTCTATCTCTAATATCCCTTGTTGAGGCATGGCATATCCGTGAGGCAGGTTACCAGCTCTTTGGCAACTGTCACAGTTACGCACAAACTCTCGGGAATCTTTATAGAGAGTAGGCCAGTAGAAGCCACACTGGAGGACTTTAGTGGCTGTTCGCTCACTTCCAAAATGTCCTCCATAATGTGATCCATGGCAATGCCATAAGATCTTTTGTGCTTCTTCTCTGGGTACACATCTGCGGATCACTCCGTCAGCACATCTCTTAAAGAGATATGGTTCATCCCAGAGGTAGTACTTTGCATCTGAAATTAATTTCTTTCTTTGCACATTGCTGTACTCCTTGGTATGAACCTCACAGCTTTATAATTTGCAATATCTGCAAACCATGGAGCTTCCTGAATGGCAAAGAGTTGCTCATCTGGGAAAGTCTCAGAGATCTCAGTAGAAGGGAGGGACGCCCCAGCTACTGGTTCTATTCGGGACAGATGATCAGCCACTTGGTTTTCTGTCCCTTTTCTGTCTCTTATTTCTATATCAAACTCTTGCAGAAGCAACACCCATCTGATAAGCCTGGGTTTTGAATCCTGCTTTGTGAGTAAGTATTTAAGAGCAGCATGGTCAGTGTACACAATCACCTTTGATCCCACTAGGTAGGATCTAAACTTGTCAATGGCATAAACCACTGCAAGTAACTCTTTCTCTGTGGTTGTGTAGTTCTTTTATGCGTCATTTAGAACACGGCTGGCATAATAAATGACATGCAAAAGCTTGTTATGCCTCTGTCCCAACACTGCACCAATGGCATGATCACTGGCATCACACATTAATTCAAATGGCAATGTCCAATCTGGTGCAGAGATAACTGGTGCTGTGACCAGCTTAGCTTTCAGGGTCTCAAATGCCTGCAGACACTCATTATCAAAGATAAATGGAGTGTCAGCAGCTAGCAGATTACTTAGAGGTTTGGCAATTTTTGAAAAATCCTTTATAAATCTTCTGTAGAATCCTGCATGCCCAAGAAAGCTTCTGATTGCCTTAACATTGGCAGGTGGTGGTAATTTTTCAATTACCTCTACCTTTGCCTTATCCACCTCTATTCCCCTGCTTGAAATTTTGTGCCCAAGGACAATTCCTTCAGTCACCATAAAGTGACATTTCTCCCAATTTAAAACCAGGTTAGTCTCTTGGCATCTTTTCAGGACAAGTGATAGGTGGTTAAGACAGGAGCTGAATGAGTCTCCATATACTGAAAAGTCATCCATGAAGACTTCCAGAAATTTCTCTACCATGTCTGAGAAGATAGAGAGCATGCACCTCTGAAAGGTTGCAGGTGCATTGCACAGACCAAAAGGCATTCTCCTATAGGCAAACACGCCAGAAGGGCAGGTAAATGCTGTTTTCTCTTGGTCCTGGGGATCTACTGCAATTTGGTTGTAGCCTGAATAGCCATCCAAAAAGCAGTAATAGTCATGACCAGCTAGTCTTTCTAGCATTTGGTCTATGAATGGTAAAGGAAAATGATCCTTTCTGGTGGCTGTATTGAGCCTTCTGTAGTCAATACACATACGCCACCCTGTGACTGTCCTTGTAGGAACCAGTTCATTTTTTTCATTATGAACCACTGTCATGCCTCCCTTTTTGGGAACAACTTGGACAGGGCTCACCCAGGGGCTATCAGAAATAGGATAAATAATCCCAGCCTCTAGTAATTTAGTGACCTCTTTCTGCACCACTCCTTCATGGCTGGATTTAGCCGCCTCTGTGGTTGGACCACTGGTTTGACATTATCCTCCAATAGGATCTTGTGCATGCATCTAGCTGGGCTAATGCCCTTAAGATCACTTATGGACCACCCAAGAGCTGTCTTGTGCGTCCTTAGCACTTGAATCAGTGCTTCCTCTTCCTGTGGATCTAAAGCAGAGCTTATAATCACTGGAAAAGTGTCACCCTCTCCTAGAAATGCATATTTCAGAGATGGTGGTAGAGGTTTGAGTTCAGGTTTGGGAGGTTTATCCTCCTCCTGAGGAATTTTCGAAAATTCCTTTACTTCCTCTAGTTCTTCTTGATCAGGTTGAGCATCTTTGAAGATGTCCTCAAGCTCTGATTCTAGGCTTTCAGTCATATTGATCTCTTCTACCAGAGAGTCAATAATGTCAGCGCTCATGCAGTCATCTGGTGTGTCTGGATGCTGCATTGCTTTCACAGCATTCAACTTGAACTCATCCTCATTGACTCTCAGGGTTACTTCCCCTTTTTGTACATCAATGAGAGTTCGTCCAGTTGCTAGGAATGGTCTTCCTAGAATGAGAGTTGCACTTTTGTTCTCCTCCATTTCCAGCACCACAAAGTCAGTGGGAAAGGCAAATGGCCCAACCTTGACAATCATGTCCTCTATTATGCCTGATGGGTGTTTAATGGAGCCATCAGCAAGTTGGAGGCATATCCTGGTTGGTTTGACTTCTCCAGCCAACCCAAGCTTTCTGATAGTGGATGCAGGTATTAGATTGATGCTTGCTCCAAGATCACATAGGGCTGTCTTGGTGCAAGCGCCTTCTAATGTGCATGGTATTATAAAGCTTCCAGGATCTTGAAGCTTTTCTGGTAAGCTTTTTAGTATGACTGCACTGCATTCTTTAGTGAGAAACACTTTTTCAGTTTCTCTCCAATCCTTCTTATGACTTAAGACCTCTTTCATGAACTTAGCATAAGAAGGTATTTGCTCAAGTGCCTCTGCAAACGGAATCTTTATTTCAAGAGTCCTTAGATAGTCTGCAAAGCGGGCAAATTGCTTATCCTGTTCCGCTTTGCGGAGTTTCTGAGGATAAGGCATCTTGGCTTGATATTCCTCAACCTTAGATGCTGCAGGTTTATTCCTTACAGAAGTGGTTGAAGAAGCCTTGTTAGAGGGATAATTATCAGCACTCTCAGGTGCCTGATCCTCCTTGGGCGTTTGAACGCCAGGAATGGGTGAAGATTGGGCGTTAAACGCCAACTTCTCCCCCTTTTCTGGCGTTTGAACGCCAGAACTGGGCAAGGAATGGGCGTTTAACGCCAACTTTCCTTCCCTTTCTGGCGTTTGAACGCCAATAATATTCCTCTCTGGGCTCTTATTGTCCTCAGAGAGATTTTGAACAGTGGTTTGGTTATCCTCTGTCAATTGTTCTTTGTTTGGCTTCTTGCTCCTTTGAGAAGTGGTGTTCAGTGTTTTCCCACTCCTTAGTTGAACTGCTTGACATCCTTCTGTTATCTGTTTAGATATTTGCTGTTTTGCTTGATTCAACTGCAGTTCTATGTTCTTGTTAGCAACTTTAGTATCATGGAGCATTTCTTTAAATTCTGCTAACTGTTCTGTCATCAGGAGCAATTGTTGATTAAGCTCATTCATCTGTTCTTGAGGATTAGGATCAGTGACTAATGCCATGACCTCCTCTTTTGGAACGAACTCATTGCTAGAATATAAGTATTGGTTTCTAGCAACAGTGTCTATAAGCTCTTGAGCTTCTTCAATTGTCTTCCTCATGTGTATAGATCCACCAGCTGAGTGGTCTAAAGACATCTGAGCTTTTTCTGTGAGCCCATAGTAGAAGATGTCTAACTGTACCCACTCTGAAAACATTTCAGAGGGGCATTTTCTAAGCATACCTCTATACCTCTCCCAGGCATTATAAAGGGATTCATTATCCTCTTGTTTAAAGCCTTGGATGTCCAGCCTTAGCTGTGTCATCCTCTTTGGAGGGTAGAAATGATTCAGGAATTTGTCTGATAACTGTTTCCATGTCTTTATGCTTGCTGTAGGTTGGTTATTCAACCACCTTTTAGCTTGATCTTTTACAGCAAATGGAAACAGTAATAGTCTGTAGACATCCTGATCTACCTCTTTATCATGTACTGTGTCAGCAATTTGTAAGAACTGTGCCAGAAACTCAGTAGGTTCTTCCTGTGGAAGACCGGAATACTGGCAATTTTGCTGCACTATGATAATGAGTTGAGGGTTTAGCTCAAAGCTGCTTGCTTTGATGGGAGGTATACAGATGCTACTCCCATATGCAGCTGTAATGGGGTTAGCATATGACCCCAGAGTCCTTTTGGACTGATTAATCCCACTTAAGTCCATAATGGACAAAAGGGAAATGATAATAATTGCAAAGAGATAAATTTTGTTTTTTTTTTTTTTTGAATTTAAACGAAAAATTAAAATAAAACAAAAGGAAATTATAAAAAAAATTCGAAAATCAAAAAGAAAACAAGATCAAAGCAAATTGAGAACTAAATCAATCAGTTAATAAAAAAGATTTTGAAAACAGCAATTAAAAAGATATGATTGAAAAGTTTTTATGAAAAAAATTTGATTTTTTAAAAAGAGGAAAGAGAAAAACAACAAAAAGACACCAAACTTAAAATTTTTAGAAAATCAAACACTAATTTTCGAAAATTTTAAAGGTAAAACACAAAGAGGACACCAAACTTAGAATTTTTATGAATCAAAAAGGGACTAAGAACATGCACTTTCGAAAAACTAGAAGAAAAACAAAAGCATGCAATGGACACCAAACTTAAAATATGAAACTAGACTCAACTAAAAGACTCTAAACCAACAAAAATAAAACAGTCCTAATCTAAGCAACAAGATAAGCCGTCAGTTGTCCAAACTCGAACAATCCCCGGCAACGGCGCCAAAAACTTTGTGCACGAAATTACAATAACACTTTTGCAATCCCGCACAACTAACCAGCAAGTGCACTGGGTCGTCCAAGTAATACCTTGCGTGAGCAAGGGTCGATCCCACGGAGATTGTCGGCTTGAAGCAAGCTATGGTTACCTTGTAAATCTTAGTCAGGATATCAGAAATTATCAGGATTGATTGTAAAAAAAAAGCAAAAGAACATGAAAAAGGTACTTGTTTTGCAGTAATGGAGAATAGGCTGAGGCTTTGGAGATGCTCCATCTTCCGAATCTCTGCTTTCCTACTGTCGTCTTCATCAAACACGCAAGGCTCCTTCCATGACAAGCTGTATGTAGGGTTTCACCATTGTCAGTGGCTACATCCCATCCTCTCAGTGAAAATACGTCCCGATGCTCTGTCACAGCATGGCTAATCATCTGTCGGTTCTCGTTCAGGCCGGAATAGAATCCAGTGATTCTTTTGCGTCTGTCACTAACGCCCCGCCTTCAGGAGTTTGAAGCACGTCACAGTCATTCAATCATTGAGTCTTACTCAGAATACCACAGACAAGGTTTAGACCTTCCGGACTCTCTTGAATGCCGCCATCAGTTCTAGCTTATACCACGAAGATTCCGATTAAAGAACCCAAGAGATATCTACTTAGTCTAAAATAGAACGGAGGTGGTTGTCAAGCACACGTTCATAGTTGAGAATGATGATGAGTGTCACGGATCATCACATTCATCCGGATTAAGAGCAAGTGATATCTTAGAATGGAAGCAAGCATGATTGAATAAGAAATAGTAGTAATTGCATTAATCCATCAAGACACAGCAGAGCTCCTCACCCCCAACCATGGGGTTTAGAGACTCATGCCGTGGAAGGTACACAAGAAACGTGTAAAAAATGTCATGAGGTCATAAGGTCCGGATACAATGTCAAAAGGTCCTATAAATAGTAAACTAGTATCCTAAGGTTTACAGAAATGAGTAAATGACAGAAAAATCCACTTCCGGGCCCACTTGGTGTGTGCTTGGGCTGAGCAATGAAGTAATTTCGTGTAGAGACCTTTTCTGGAGTTAAACGCCAGCTTTCATGCCAGTTTGGGCGTTTAACTCCAAGTTTTATGCCAGTTCCGGCGTTTAACGCTGGAATTTCTGATGCTGATTTGCTACGCCGGTTTGGGCCATCAAATCTTGGGCAAAGTATGGACTATCATATATTGCTGGAAAGCCCAGGATGTCTACTTTCCAATGCCGTTGAGAGCGCGCCAATTGGGCTTCTGTAGCTCCAGAAAATCCACTTCGAGTGCAGGGAGGTCAGAATCCAACAGCATCTGCAGTCCTTTTCAGTCTCTGGATCAGATTTTTGCTCAGAACCTTCAATTTCAGCCAGAAAATACCTGAAATCACAGAAAACACACAAACTCATAGTAAAGTCCAGAAAAGTGAATTTTAACTAAAAACTAATAAAAATATAATAAAAACTAACTAAAAGATACTAAAAACATACTAAAAACAATGCCAAAAAGCGTATAAATTATCCGCTCATCACTTAGCAAACATAGTCTCTGATTTGTCTAAGGCCACTTTAAGTTTCATGAGTGAAACAAGGTCATCCATCAGAAATTTGGAGGCACAAGTGGGCTAGCTGAGTAAGAAAATCACTGAAACCCCTTCTAGTACTCTCCCAAGCAATACTGAAGAGAATCCGAAAAGAGACTGCAAGGCCATTGACATAATCAAAATGGCCGAACCTAGAGAGGAAGGAGAGGACGTGAACCCCAATGAGGAAGACCTCATAGGACGTCTCCCAGACAAGAAGGAGTTCCCTATTAAGGATCTAGAGGAATCTGAGGCTCACATAGAGACCATAGAGATTCCATTAAACCTCCTTCTGCCATTCATGAGCTCTGAAAACTATTCTTCCTCTGAAGAGGATGAAGATGTAACTGGAGAACAAGTTGCTCAATATCTAGGAGCTATCATGAAGCTGAATGCCAAGTTGTTTGGTAATGAGACTTGGGAAGATGCACCTCCCTTGCTCATTAGTGAACTAGATAGATGGGTTCAGCAAACTTTACCTCAAAAGAAACAAGATCCTGGTAAATTCTTAATACCATGTACCATGAGCACCATGACCTTTGAGAAGGCTCTGTGTGACCTGGGGTCAGGTATAAATCTTATGCCACTCTCTGTAATGGAGAAACTGGAAATCTTTGAGGTACAAACTGCCACTTTCTCATTAGAGATGGCAGACAAGTCAATAAGACAAGCTTATGGAATGGTAGAGGACGTGTTAGTGAAGGTTAAAGGCCTTTACATCCCTGCTGATTTCATAATCTTAGACACTAGGAAGGATGAGGATGAATGCATCATCCTTGGAAGACCCTTCCTAGCCACAGCAGGAGCTGTAATTTATGTTGACAAAAGTGAACTAGTCCTTCAATTGAATGGGGACTACCTTGTGTTTAAGGCCCAAGGGTATCCTCTGTAAACATGAAAAAGAGGCACGATAAGCTTCTCTCAATACAAAGTCAAACAAAGCCCCCACAGTCAAACTCTAAGTTTGGTGTTGGGAGGCCACAACCAAACTCTAAGTTTGGTGTTGAACCCCCACATTCAAACTCTAAGTTTGGTGTTGGGAGGTCCCAACAATGCTCTGAACATAAGTGAAGCTCCATGATAGCTCACTGTCAAGCTATTGACATTAAAGAAGTGCTTATTGGGAGGCAACCCAATTTTTATCTATCTATATTTTTATTGTTCTTTTAAGATTTATTAGGTTCATGATCATGTGGAGTCACAAAACAAATAGTAAAATTAAAAACAGAATCAAAAGCAGCAGAGGAAACAGCACACCCTGGAGGAAGAGCTTACTGGCGTTTAAACGCCAGTAAGGAGCATCTGGCTGGCGTTCAACGCCAGAACAGAGCATGAATCTGGCGTTGAATGCCAGAAACAAGCATCAGTCTGGCGTTTAAATGCCAGGATTACACCCTGAGGAGAGCTGGCGTTAAACGCCAGAAACAAGCATGGAACTAGCGTTCAACGCCAGAAACATGTTGCAGACTGGCGTTGAACGCCCAAAACAAGCATAGAGATGGCGTTTAATGCCAGAAACAAGCATCAATCTGGCGTTAAACGCCAGGATTGCATGCAGAGGACGTTTTACACACCTAATTGGTGCAGGGATGATAAATCCTTGACACCTCAGAATCTGTGGACCCCACAGGATCACCTCAGAATCTGTGGACCCCACAGGATCTCCACCTACCTCAACTCACCCTCTCTCTTCTTCACCCAATCCAATAACACTCTTTCCCAAAAACCCTTCACTAATCACCTCAATCTCTCTTCCCCATCACCTCTTCACCACTCACATCCATCCTCTCTTCCCCATAAACCCCACCTACCTTCAAATTCAAAATCCCTTTCCCACCCAAACCCTCCCTAATGACCGAACCTACTACCCTCTCCCTCCACTATATAAACCCCTCTATCCTTCTTCATTTTTACACAATACAACCCTCTCTTCTCCCCCTTGGCCGAAATCCACACATCTCTCCCTCTCCTCCATATCTTCTTCTTCTTCTTCTATTCTTTTCTTTTCTTTGCTCGAGGGCGAGTAACATTCTAAGTTTGGTATGGTAAAAGCATAGCTTTTTTGTTTTTCCATAACCATTGATGGAACCTAAGGCCGGAGAAACCTCTAGAAAGAGAAAAGAAAAGACAAAAGCTTCCACCTCCGAGTCATGGGAGATGGAGAGATTCATCTCAAAGATCCATCAAGACCACTTCTATGAAGTTGTGGCCAAGAAGAAGGTGATCCCTGAGGTCCCTTTCATGCACAAGAAAAATGAGTATCTGGAGATCCGACATGAGATCCAAAGAAGAGGTTGGGAAGTTCTGACCAACCCCATTCAACAAGTCGGAATCTTAATGGTTCAAGAGTTCTATGCTAATGCATGGATCACTAGGAACCATGATCAAAGTATGAACCCGAATCCCAAGAATTATCTTACAATGGTTCGAGAGAAATACTTAGATTTCAGTTCGGAAAATATAAGGTTGGCGTTCAACTTGCCTGTAATGCAAGAACACGCACGCCCCTACACTAGATTAAGGGTGTGGAGCTCTGTTGTACCTCGAGTTTTAATGCAAAGTACTACTATTTTCTATTCAATTCAGCTTATTCTTGTTCTAAGATATTCGTTGCACTTCAACATGATGAATGTGATTATCCGTGACACTCATCATCATTCTCACCTATGAACACGTGATTGACAACCACTTTCGTTCTACCTCAGAACGAATGAATATCTCTTGGATTCCTTAATCAGAATCTTCGTGGTATAAGATAGAATTATCGGCAGTCACTCTTGAGAATCTGGAAAGTCTAAACCTTGTCTGTGGTATTCCGAGTAGGATTCAGAGATTCAATGACTGTGACGAGCTTTAAACTCGCGATTGTTGGGCGTGGTGATAGACGCAAAAGAATCAATGGATTCTATTCCGACATGATCGAGAACCGACAGATGATTAGCCGTGCTGTGACAAGAGCATTGGACCATTTTCACTGAGAGGATGGGAAGTAGCCATTGACAACGGTGATGCCCTACATACAGCTTGCCATTGAAAGGAGTAAGAAGGATTGGATGAAAGCAGTAGGAAAGCAGAGATTCAGAAGGAACACAGCATCTCCATACACTTATCTGAAATTCCCACCAATGATTTACATAAGTATCTCTATCTTTATTTTATGCTTTATTTATTATTATTATCGAAAACCATTTATAACCATTATAATCTGCCTAACTGAGATTTACAAGATGACCATAGCTTGCTTCATACCAACAATATCCGTGGGATCGACCCTTACTCACGTAAGGTTTATTACTTGGAAGACCCAGTGCACTTGCTGGTTAGTTGTGCGAAGTTGTGAAAAAGAGTGATATTACAATTGTGCGTACCAAGTTGTTGGCGCCATTGAGATCACAATTTCGTGTACCAATTACTGTGAAGCTCAAACTAAAATTGAAATAATGAGCTAGGATTAAGGACCTTAGTTTTGAATTCATGACAGATCATATAGATGTAATGCTCTTAAAAGGGAAAACAAAAGAATGAATTCAAAGTCAAGGTCATGAAGCAAGAAATGAATAGTAATATTAGTAAGACCGTCGTCCTCGTGTGCCTTACCCAACTTGCTCGAGGAGAACGTCGTCGCGCACTTGAGGAGAATCGTTAGAGGCAAAATCATCGCGTCAGAGACAGAATCGTCGTTGTCTTCATCACAAGGAGAAGTAGAGGTTGAATTGATAAACCCCATTTTTAGGGTTTATCTTGTGCTTAATTTAGTGGATTTTATCCACTATTCTCATACTTATTCATATAATTCGCATGTTTTACATTTTCCTTCCTAATTTTGTACTATGATTGAAAACATGCTTCTTTGGCCTTAAATTTGCTAATTTTAATCCTCTCTTATTACCATTCAATGCCGTTATATGTTTGCTGAGTGTTTTCAGAGTTTATAGGGCAGAAATGGCTTAGAGGACGGAAAGGAAGCATGCAAAAGTGGAAGGAACACAAGAAATTGAAGTTTTGAGAAGCTGATCACGACCCGCATGCATGGAGGACGCGAACGCATGACTGTTGCAGCAGATATACGACGCGTACGCGTGGATGACGCGCACGCGTGACTAGGATTTCTTTCAGCGACGCGTACGCGTGGCTAAAGCATACGCATGATGAGCGTCACGTGCTGCAATTTACAGAAAATGCTGGGGTCGATTTCTAGGCTGCTTTGGACCCAGTTTCAGGCCCAAAAATACTGATTAGAGGCTGCAGAATGCAGTTGGAAAGGGGGAATCAATCATAAACACATTCATTCATTCGCACATTAGGTTTTAGATGAAGTAATCTAGAGAGAGACTCTCTCCTCTCTCTAGGTTTTAGGGTTCTTAGTCTTATTTCTTCTTAATTTTAGAATTCTACCTTGCTTTACTTTAGTTTTCTTCTACTTTCATTTGTTCTGGCACTTTAGTTATTTATTTCCCTTGTTGATTTCTTTATTTTGTTAATTTAGTTTATGAACTCATGTGTTACTCTCAACTTTCATTAATACAATTTATGTTTCACATTCTTATTGTTCAATTGCCTTGTTATTGTTATTTCCTTGCTTTGGTTAGTTTTAGAATTTGCTATGTCTTATTGGTTTTCTCTGTATTTATTTTATACCTTCCAAGTATTTGATAAAATGGTTGGTTGGGTTTTAAATTAGATTTTTATGTTCTTAACTTGGATTGATTAATTAGAGACTCTTGAGTTATCAAAACTCTTTTGTTGATTGGTGATTGAGAATTGCTAGTTGGCTTAGGCTTCACTAAATCTAGTCTTTGATTAAGAATTGTGAACTTAAGTCGATTTGGCTCACTTGACTTTCCTTCATTGTTAGAGGTTAACTAAGTGAGAGCAAAAGGCAATTACCATCACAATTAATGATGATAATGAGGATAGGAATTCCAATTCTCAATCCTTGTTAGGACTTTTTCTTAGTTGTTATTTTATTTCCTTATTATTTACATTACTTGTCTCTTATCACAAAAACCCCCAAAAATACCTTTCCATAACCAATTATAAGTACACTTCCCTGTAATTCCTTAAGAGACGACCCGAGGTTTAATACTTCGGTTAATTTTATTGGGTTTGCTTAAGTGACAAACAATTTAAATAATGATTGAGGTTTAATTGTCGATTTAGAACTATACTTGCAACGCATTATTTTTATGAAAATCTTTACCGACATTTTTCCTCCGTCAAGAATCCCGAGAAGAATTGTGCCACTTGGTCTTTGTCGCAGCGTCCAGGCTCTAGCTTGGTCTCCGTTGCAACTTGCGATACGATCTCTATTGCCGCTTTCAGCAAGATCGGTTTTTATCGCCATCGTCAGCCTCTAATCTGTTTGTCACTCTTTCTTATAGTAAGTCAATCTCTGTGATTTCTTTATAAAAAAAGCTTAAATAAATTATTTTATGAGATTAAGCATGAAAAGTATTTTATTATTTCATATATAATCAAATTCATATATTGAAGATTGAGTATGAACATTTTATTGTAATAGTTATTAAACTAATTTTATTGTTTATTGTGCTAAAATTTTTGTTTATTGAGATTTTTTAGGTTATTGAGGCTTAAAAGTTATTACTTCTTGAGATTTTTTATTGAAAACGGCTAAGTTGCTTATTGTTTTTAGTTGTGTTGAGATTTTATTACTGAGATTTTGTATAGAAATTTTTGTAATAGTCACTTATTTTTGAATTAATTATATTTTTAATTATAAATAATTAATATTATAAATATAAGTTTTATTAAACACTTACAAAAAAATAACAAATATTTTTATTATTTATAACATAATTTTTTTATAATTATATAATATTTATTATTGTTATTTTTTTCGATAATTACACATAGTATATCACAATATAATAAATATAGAACAATCAAGTGGAGCTTCTTTCTCTTTGGAAAGAGTTTAAGAATAGTCTTAAACAGGATTGTCCTCTATTTAAACTGTTCCTTTATTTTTTTAGCTTATTTAGGTGACCAAAAAAAATATAGACAATCAATTAGTTGTTAAAATATAAAAAATGATAGTTACTTTGGTATAAAAATTTAAACTTCAAAATATATTTGTTGTAAAGAAGAAAATATTAAAATTTTATATAATTATTTAAGTGGGGTCGGTTTTATCGGGCCAATCCGTAATTCACCAGTTGAACCAGTAAACTAATAGCCTGACCGATTCGATCAACAGTTCGGTTCTGACAAGTGACAAGTCCCAAGATTCCAAAAACCGAACTGGACTGGTAGGTTTGACCAGATTAACAGGGAATCGATCCCCTAGCCGGTCCGGTTGACCTCCAAAATCGCCCTGCAAAAAACGGTGAAAAAATCGGCCGAATCGGTAGTTTATGATGAATCAGCCCGATTTTTTGAAGGCCCGATTCGCTGTTCCACCAATTAAAACGTGTTGTTTTATATTAAAATAAAAAACAAAACCCAACAAGCAGAACACTTCCTCCTGGTTCTCTACGCAACTCCCTGAACCCTAGCGGAGCAATCGCCACCAGAAGCCTTAGCCGCCACCTTCTCCATCACTGATCACCTATTCTCGCCGTCGTGCTCGGAGTTCTTCTCCTCGTCGTCGCGTCTCTCTCCGAGCTCACTCGGCAGTTCTCTCTGCTCAAGGCTCCAAGCTCAACGCTCTCTCTCTGTTCGGCTGTGAAGTATTCACCATGCCGTCACCTTCCATCCACCCTCGCCGCCGGTAACCACTACTGTCTCAATTTATTTTTGGTTTTTTGTTAATTTTATTTATTCTAATTTATCAGTTACTGAGTTGCTGGGTGCTGAATTTTCTGATTGTCAGTTGTTTGATGGTATTATCGTGTAGCACTTCACTACATTGTTTATGCGGAAATTTTTCTGATTTTAAGTTATTTATGCTAATTTTTCTGATTCTGAGTTGTTTATGCAGATTTTTTAGTTCTAATTTGACATTTAGGTTCATTTTGATTTTTGTTAGTTATAAATGTTGATGTTTGAACTTGTTTGTAAATTTTTAATGATAAATTATAGATATTTTATTAAGTAAAATTTTAAGTCTTATCAACCTAGAAATCATTAAATTTAAATATTTAAAATTATATATTAAATTTTTAATAATTTTATTTTATATTTAATTAAACCGATTGAATCCTGGTTGAACCTTTGAACTACTAAACCAATCCTTCCTTCGGTTCATTGACCGGTTTGATTCTCGCAACCTTGGTGGTGAAAACAATCATAGTTGAGTTTGTTGTTAAAAATTATCAACGATTTGGATTTATTGCCGTAAGAATAGATTTAATTCTTAGTATTGATCGATTTTAAACTTACATAGCCAATATTGGCCAAACTCTAAAATTGTTTGATAAAGATATAGATGCCAACTTTGAGATCATTCTTTGGACTAGATTTAACTTCAAAAAGTATTTTGTATTAGTGACTTTTTTATTTTTTTGCATTATTAGCTATGTTTAAGAGTTGATATTTGATTGTTATTAATATATTTGTGAAGACATGCTTTTGAATTTTTAATTTTAACTTTTTAAGTTTATTTTTGGTAATTTTATATTTAAATTTAATTGTGATCCGGTCAATTAGTAACCCAGTTGTATGACTAGTTCATTTATCGGTTCAATTTTGATAACTATGATATAGTCATATATAGAACTTAGATACATTGACTTGTAACCTTTTTGTTGAACTTCTACATGCATTTTGCTTTCCCTTATTCCCGTTGTACATCAATATTTTTGCCATTTATACAAAATTTTTCTAGAATTTCAATCTCTTTCTATCGTGAACATTTATCTGAGTCCTTATTTAGGGCCGTGGGCTCCTACCCTTGTTAAAATTCTCTCTCTAGCGGAACGTTCTCTCTTGGATTTTTTTTCTTCCCTGGAGCTAGAATTAAGATTCCGGGGCTGTTATTTGTTACTGGTAAGTATTCCTTCAATTTAATCAATTTAGTTTTTTAGATTAGTTGTTTATTGTCCAAATTGTCATTTTAAGTTTAGTTCTAATAATTGTTGTTTGTGGTTGATTTTTGTTGGATTTTAAAGGTGTTGGCTGCTGTGCGATGGTTGCAACGTTGCTATCCTACTATTTTTAACGGAATTCAGTAGATTAATATGATTTTAAGTTAGTATTATAATTTATTGTATTTATTTTTATTAATCATTAATTGAAATTAAAAAATATTTATTTTACAAATTTTTATATATTTAGGATAGAGACAAATTTGCACATATATCAAAAGAAGAAATATTAAATACATTAAACCCAATTAAGACAATACTTATCAATTAAATTACCTTATGTGTCCTGCAACATAGTTAAGTTACAAACTTGAAAATAGTTGTGTTTTAATATTTGTAATATTTTTCGATGTCACGTTTTGTAACTTATGTTAAAAATAAACCCATGCTTCAATAATGTCAAAAAGGTATATTCTATTATAATTACGAGGGTGTGGAAAAGGGAATAGTACTATAAAAGCAAGAAGTGGATTATCATATAGATAGATATGAACATTTCCCACTTCCATATCAGTATGTTGAAAACTATGACACTGCAATCCCTTTTTGCGAATGCATTCGACAAAAAAAAGTAATATCTGACGACTATTAATATAATTTGTCAATAGCTGGTGGGATGACACCAAAATATAATTCATCTTAATTTTCAAACATATATTTGAAACTTTAAAGATAATACATTCAAAGAGTGAGTACCATAAAAATTTGAAGTCAGATAATTGAAAATACATGGTGATGAAAATGTGACGTGCAGAACTCTCTCCAATATGAAGATCCAAGATTCATCCACATCTACGAGATATCGTCAAGGAATTCAACGATTTTGGGACACGCGTAGAATGATCCATTTTTTAAGGCTGTCAAGCTGTACGACCGTAATGGAACCCCACGGTCAGTAGTTATCATCTCGCAAAATATGAAAATAGGATACATTATGTAATGACAAGGAACAGGGTGTTATATGATGTTTACTTTCACGAACAAGATCAAGATCCAAAAATGATGCCTAAATTTCCATTTAGAAAAAGCATAGGGAGACATCATTCTCTTTATACTTTTCCTTATACTTTTCAGTCACCACTTCCGAATCTTGATTTTTTTGTTCGTGAAAGTAAACATCACTTAACACACTGTTTTTATACAATGTATCTCATTTTCATAGTTTGCGAGAAAATTCAATGACTGTCGGTGTAGTTTGTGTGTTTGGATTTCAGTTTGCGAAAGTGAGTTTGCATAAAATTGATTTTACAAAATTGATTTTCATGAAAAGTAAGTTTGAGTTAACGTGATTTATGTTTGGCAATATTTGTATCAAAATTGATTATAGCAAAATAAATGTTGTTTGAATTATACTACTCAAAATCACTTTTAGATGAAAAATTACTAAAAGAGACGTCAATTTATTTTTTTATATATATGCAAAAACATAATCTAACAAAAATAATATAAAAAATATTTATTATATAAATAAATAAATATAATAAAAAAGTATGAAAGAGAGTACTATAAATTTTATAATGTTAAACAAAAAAAATATTCTATACTTTTTTTAATATTACCCGTACTTTTTAATTTAGTATTATTTTGAACTATAAATTTTCATTATTTATGGTTCTATTGTTACTTATAATTAATTTTTTATTTATTTTATCCTTTTTTATAGGATCATAGTTTATATTATACAAAATTTGGATAATAAACGTAGTATATATTAATTACAATTACAAATTTTACAAAGTCAAAATAAAAAATAAAAAAATTAATATAAAACAAAAATAGAGTACATCAAAAAATAGAAAAAAAATCATACAAATAAAAAAATAATACAAATTTCATAAAATCAACCACATATATCATATGAACAAAAAATACAATAAAAACTAAATAAAATACATATGAATAAAATAAAAAAAAATTTCATACACAATATAAATACAATGTAGTAAAAGATAGAAAAAAAAAGAATTCATATGAACAAAAAATAATAAAAAATCATAAAAATTAATAAAATATCTGAAAAATTATAGCACTACAAAAAATAAAAAAATCAACAATATTTGTCATATGAATAAAAAAATATAATAAAATAAATAAAAAATCATATAAACAAAGTCAAACAAAAATAAAAAAATTCATAAAAAAATATACATATAAAAAATAGTATAGAAAATGATAAAAAAAAAACTCATAAAAACATAACATCATAAATCATAACACTAAAAATTAAAATATGAAAATGAGTACTAAAAATAATAAAAAAAATTAAAATATTCAATTTATTAGTAATTGAAACAAATCTGAATGATTTTGATGGAAAAAAAATGGAAGAAAAAACTATGAAAAAGTAGAAAGAACTACACAGTGAAATTTATAGTTATTGGTATCCTTCTTATAGAAGAAAATAAAGGGTAAGGTTGGTAAAAAAGAACAAATTTTTTCACTTAATTTTCTAAAGGTGAGCAACCATGAACGTGACGCAGAAGCTACAAATTTTAGCTTCTTCTCAACGTGGGTTTAGAGGCAGAATCGTTTCTGTTTTTAGAAAGAAAAAAATTGCCAAACATAAGAGTGAAACTTTCAAGAAGCTCAAACGCACTTCTTTCTTCACCAACATGTTTGCCAAACACACCCTAACTACGATCGTACAGCAAACTGACATCTTCCAAAAAAAATTATCCTTCTACTTGTATCCCAAAATAAGACGAAATCAAGACTACACTTTATCAATACATCACTTTTCTTAAATTGAAGTTATTTCAACTTAATAATATTTTTTATCATTTAAAAAATAAAAAAACAAGAAAAAATACCTTGAATAAGCTGAGAATTTGAATAAACTTAAATCGTTAACTTCTTTGTTAATTAGTCTAATATTCTCCACGAGAATTGCAAAACATTGTTTATGATATGCGGCAAATGCTCAACATCTTTTAGCTTTCGAAGAGATGCAGATAAATCATGCATCTTCATATCGGAGGGAATTGCACATACCACTTTTCCGTCACCATTTACTTTCACCTTAATGCAATTATCTTACTTCAAATTTTCATAGTACTCACTTGAAAATTAAGACTAATTATTCCTTATGTTATCTCACTAATTATTAAAATTCAAATACGTCGATATACCGATAAATTATATTCATAGTTGTCAGATATCACCCTTTTCTCGGTTGAATGCATAAAATACATTAGTAAAAACAGATTGTTGTAGCAATAGACTTGCTTTTCATACCAATCCTTCGGCCATTCGTACTGTTGAACCCTCACCCGATATTTAAGTGGAAAATGTCCATATCTATTAGATGACCCACTACTTGCCTTTATAATACCATCTCCCTTTTCCACATCAACATAATTGTAATACAATACACCTATCTGATATTATTTAAACATGGATATCTTTTCAATATAATTGAAAAAAATGCATAAAAATTATTACAAAGAGTCAGACACACAATTTTTAAGTTTGTATCTTAACTATTTTGCAATATACAAAAGATTAATTTAATTGATAAGTATCATGTCTTAGTTGTGTTTAATATCTTTAGTCTTTCTTCTTTTGATATATATGTAGATTTGTCTCTATTTTAAACATGCAAAAATTTATTAAATAAGTATTTTTAATTAATAAATTAATTTAACTTATATTAATTTATTATTTTCAATTTCAAGTAATGATTAATAAAAATAAAAACAAGAAATTATAATATTAACTTAAAGTCATATTAATCTACTAAACTCCGTCAAAAATAGCAGAACAGCAACGTTGTAACAATCGCACTACAGCCAACAGCTTTAAAAACCAACAAAAATCAGCTGTAAAAAACAATTGTTAGAACCAAACTCAAAATGACAAATAATTCAGACATTAAACGATCCAAACAGATTTAACTAATTAAAAAAACTAAATCGATTAAGTTAAAAGAATATTCACCAATAACAAATAACAATCTCAGAATTTTAATCGGAGCTTCAGGGAAGAAAATATCCAAGAGAGAACGCTCGAGTCCTTGTTTTGGGTCGTGTGCTCTTACTCTTAAGATTACGAAACTATTATTTGTTACTGGTGAATATTCCTTCAATATAAACAATTTAGTTTTTTAGATTAATTAAATTTTTTTTATCGTTTTGTGTCCGAATTTTGTCATTTTAAATTTGGTTCTAACAATTATTTTTTTTGGTTGATTGCTGTTGTGTGGAGGTTGTAACGTTGCTGTCCTACCGTTTTTAACATTAGGTTAGTATTATAATTTATTGTTTATTTTTTATTAATCATTAATTGAAATTAAAAATAATATAAGTTAAATTAATTTATTAATTAAAAAATATTTATTTTACAAATTTTTGTACGTGTACGATAGAGACAAATCTGTATATATATCAAAAAAAGAAATATTAGATACATTGAAGCCACTAAGACAATACTTATCAATTAAATTAATTTTATGTGTCTTGCAAAATAGTTAAGTTAAAAATGTGAAAATTGCTTGGGTTTTAATATTTGTAATAAATTCATGCTTCAACAATGTTAAAAAGGTGTATTCTATTACAATTACGGGGTATAGAAGAGGGGATGTTACTATAAAGGTAAAAAGTAGATTATCGGATAGATATAAACCTTTTTTCCTCCCATATCGTGTGAGGATTTATCAGTATGTTAAAAACTACTACACGAATGACCTGATGAATTGATAATGAAAGGCAAGTCATATGCAGCTATTGCCATAGCAATCTGTTTTTGCGAATGCATTTTATGAATTCGAAAAATATGTGATATTTAACAACTATGAATATAATTTGTCAATACAACTACTTATTCGGATTTTAATAATTGGTGGGATGACATAAGGAAATAATTCGTCTTAATTTTCAAACCTATCTTTTAATGTTTAAAGATAATGCATTTAAAGAGTGAGTAACATGAAAATTTAAAGTCAAATCATAAAGGTAAAAGTACATGGTGATAAAAATGTGGCATGTGAAATTCTCTCCAATATGAAATGTAAGATTCATCCGCATCTCTTCAACAATTTATGTTTATTCCAACTCTAAAAATCATAAACAAAGAAAAATACGTCGAATAAGCTTTTATGTTTTTGTTTAAATAAGTTGAAATACACTAATTTGGGAAACGTGACCTATCGATAAAATAGAGTTTTAATCCGATCTTCTTTTGGGACATGAGTAGAATGATACATTTTTTGAAGACTGTTGAATTCATATTTGATAATAAATTTTGAGTTGAATTGAATAGATTTCATCACATAAACTCACATTTATTCACTTGAATAGCATATTTTTTTATTTCTATCTAAATTGTACCTAAATGTAAAAACATGTTTTTTAGGCTTTAAAAGTGTTGATTTTAATTCTCTTAAATTCCATTCGATGCCTTGATATGTTTGTCAAGTGATTCCAGGTTTAAAAATCATAAATGAATTGGAAGAAGTTGAAAAAAAAGCATGCAAGAGTGAGAAATCATGAAGAAGTGGAGCTTGGAGCTTTAGGATGCCCGCGTACACAAAAATCCAAAAATCGTGCCTCATTAATGGAGCACGTGAAGGGCGATTTCTGAAGCTCTTTTGATTTTCTCTTTTTACTATAAATTCTCACCATTTTGGCTATAAGTTTGGTTCTAACTATGTTGTAAGAAATGAAAATTTCAATGAGTTTGCATCAAGGATTGGAAAATCAAAAATGGGAGAAACCTCAAGCATATGGACAATCTTCATGGCAACAACCTCTTTCAGCATACTATGAGCATCATCCACCCCATAATGCATACCAATATGAACCAACTCCCTAACATAGGATACAATCGCCATACTCACAAGTTCCATACAACCAAATACCTTATAATCCATACCCACCATACCACCAACCTTATCTACCTCATCCTTATGACTACTATGAACGAAGACCCGTTGAACCACCCCCACTCCAACACCAATATTCCCAAGAACCACCACCTCCATATAAAACACCACAATACTCTCACAAATATGAACCACCTTCCAATTATGAAACCTTTTCTTCCAAACAATGAACCCTCTCCTCCATCTCAAGCACTCATGGATGACACTCTCATTTCAATTCTTCAAGAGCAACGTGAAACTCAAAGAAGGCAAGCTGAAGCAAATTAGCCTCACAATGCTTACGCAATCAAAACACTCCCATTGTCAAATGTAGAGAATCTACCAAAGAGCGTAGTATGAAAGAGAGGTCAGAATCTCAAGTGGAGAATGATAAGTGGACTTCTGTATTGGGACAAGTGGAGAAAGCAAAAATTATTAAAAAAAAAAGTAGTTGAAGATTTAGAAGAAGTTGAGCAAGAAGTGGGTTCTAGAATTCAGGACACTTTCACACCAATTAGTGATATTGATGACCATGTGGAAGTTGTTGAACCCTCTTCTGTTGAAATGAAAATTGATGTTGAATAAGACCGCGAACAACCTCCGAGACAAGATTCAAGCAATGAGGAAGATTCCAAAGAAGCTGAGCAAGCAGCACGTTCCATTGTTTAAGACAATTTCACACCAACTAATGATTTCTTTGACTTTGATAAACCTTCTTCCATTGCAATTGAGGTTGATGTTGAGATAGGTTTTACATCACCTCAGAGTTGTGACATGAATGATGGAGACGAGTTAGAAGGGATTGGGGAGGAAGTAATTAAATGCGAGGAACCTAGTCGAAAAGTGGAAATGGAAGATGCTTGCTAAGATGTAGAGGTAGTCGAAGAAGAGCGCAAGGGAGTGGAATTTACAAGACGGTTTAAAACATCCCTTTCACACACCATCATCCATTACATCATTTAAGTGGATAAAGTTCATATCTCTTAGCCTTCATATTGCGCTTGAATATGACTTGTTTGAGACGGATGATCAACTTAGAATTCTTTGTGGATTTAAGAGCACAAGGGAGATGATTAGTAGTTGGAAACACCATTTTAGGTTCATTACGGTTGCATCACCAAAGCCTAAATGTAAAGGTTGGTGTAATTCTCAAAGGAATGGATCTAAGAGAATAGTTTGGTGCTTAAATGAGAATTCACAAGCGATGTCACCCGGATGGAACTATGGTAATCAACAAAAAGATGGGTGCAAAAACAATAGTTGGGATCCCAGAATAAGAAGTGAGGATCCATTTTAGGAGCTCTTAGCTTGTTTGCAACTTCACAAAAAGCTTGGCATATATCAATTGGAATCATGGAAATCATTAGAAATCTAAACATTCGTGGAAATTTAAAGAGAAATTCAAGCACAAACCACCATGATACGAGCTCACCAAAATTGTCCAATTTAAGGACGTTAAAAAGAAGTGTTAGGTGGAAGACACCCACCTTGGTAAGATTTTCTATTTGCCCTTGTTTTTATGTTGAATGTTTGCTTGAGGATTGAACTTTCTTTGTTTTAGGTTTTAGAGATTCGGAAATAATTGTAGCTGTGTGTGGTGAAACTTTTGAAGTGTTTCAAAATTTTTGTGCCTTGATGGTCCTGCGTACGCGTCCGTATTACCGCGTACGCATCTCTGCTTTTTGGGACCATCCCGCACACGCACCCACCCTTCGCGTACGCAACCTCAATTGCCGCGTGCACGGCCCTACTGCCACGAACGCAGGTGTTCAAATTCCTCAGCCTATCCTCGTGAACCCTACTCTTCCCTCTTCACTTTTCAAGCACCACATAAAAATATTACAAATGACATAAGTTAAAAAACGACATAAAAATATTACAAACATTCAGACATAAATAATTTTTTAAGTTTATAACTGCAAAATTAAACATTCAGACATAAATAATTTTTTAAGTTTATAACTTCACTATTTTGCAGTGTACACAAGATTAATTTAATTGATAAATATTATGTCTTAATTGTGTTTAATATCTCTAATCTTTCTTCTTTTGATATATATGAATATTTGTCTCTATTTTAAACATGCAAAAAATTGTTAAATAAATATTTTTTAATTAATAAATTAATTTAACTTATATTAATTTATTATTTTCAATTTCAATTAATGATTAATAAAAATAAAGACAATAAAGCATACAAATCTAAAGTCATATTAATCTACTAAACTCCGTCAAAAACAACAGAACAGCAACGTTACAAATAGCTTTAAAAACCAACAAAAATCAATTATAAAGAACAATGGTTAGAACTAAACTCAATAACAAATAATTCAGACACTAATGGATCAAAACAGATTTAACTAATCCAAAAAACTAAATCAATTAAGTTAAAAGAATGCTCACCAGTAACAAATAGCAATCTCAGGGAAGAAAATATCCAAGAGATAACGCTGGAGTCCTTGTTTTGGGTCGTGGGCTCTTACTCTCAGTAAAATTCTCTCTCTAGAACATTCTCTCTAGGACTTTTTACTTTAAATTAGGATTCCGAGACAACCATTTGTTACTGGTGAGTATTTCTTCAATTTAATCGATTTAGTTTTTTAATTTAGTTAAATCTTTTTTCATCGTTTTCTATCCGAATTTTGTCATTTTAAGTTTTGTTCTAACAATTGATATTTGTGGTTGATTTTTAAAGGTGTTGGCTGCTATACGGTGGTTGCAACGTTGCTGTCCTGCTAGTTTTGACGAAATTCAGTAAATTAATATGGCTTTAGATTAGTATTATAATTTATTGTTTATTTTTATTAATCATTAATTGAAATTGAAATTAATATAAGTTAAATTAATGTATTTATTAAAAAATATTTATTTTACAAATTTTTTTATGTTTAAGATAGAGACAAATCTGCATATATATCTAAAAAAATATTAGATACATTAAATTCAACTAAGGCAATACTTATCAATTAAATTAATCTTATGTGTCTTGCAAAATAGTTAATTACAAACATGAAAATTGGTTGTGTTTTAATATTTGTAATATTTTTTCGATATTAGGTTCTTTCATGGTTCTGAAAACCGGACCACATCGGTTCAATCGGGTTAACCAAAAACCGGTTACCAGGCCGATTCGGTTGATCCCAAAAACCAATCTGCAAAAAATCGATGAAAAACCGATCAAACTAGTGGTTAACTAATAAACCGGTCAAACCGGACGGGTTTTTAACGATTTTTTACAATGGATAAAAAAAAAACTAAACGAGCCCAACCCACTTACTAGCTGACCCGATAACCCAATTCCCCAACCCCTTATGCAAATAGTGAGACCCAGTTTCCCTTTCCCTTTCCCTTCTGCAGAGGCGTCGACCGTGACGCTGCTACTAGCATCGTTAGCGACATCACACCTAAGATTGGAGATGGTGGTGGAGCACCCTCAATCTCCTCCTTCCTCTGCCTCTTTTCGCCAAGCGCCATCGCAGCTGCGTGTTCCTCACCGCAATTGCCATATCCTTTTGCTTGCATGTTGTTGTGTTAACTTTACAAGTTGGTATCGCAATTGGATCTGCGATTAGATTAAATTCTTCCTCGGTTTCTTCATCATCTAACAAAATTGAGCTCTGATCTCTTATTTCTTCTTGTTGCTGAGGTTTTATTGATATGTGGAAGTACTGAATTTGTGTTTATATTTATTTATTTTTTAATTCTTACTGCCTCTCTTGATTAAAAGAAACGACAATTGTGATAATATTGGAGACAGGGACATCCTCTATTTAATGGTTCCCCCTCCTTATGATTGCTGCATATGGAAGCTGTAACAATCAATTGCCATGGCAATGTATTGTTCAACGAATCAAAAGAACAAATGTTTGGTTAACAAATCTTCGGCTATTAAGAAAACTCAGTTTATTGTTATTATATATTGAATTTTTTTATAATTTTATTGTATATTTTAACTAAACCGGTTCAACCCCGGTTGAATTTCGATTAGACCATTAAACCATTGAACCAATCACTTGACCGGTTCAATGACCGATCCAGTTCAATAACCGATCCGGTTCTTGCAACCTTGGGTTTTTTAACTTATGAAAATAAATCCATGCTTCAACAAGGTCAGAAACCCACTGTCCCATCACGTGAGGATTCATCAGTATGCTGAAAATTACGACACGAATGACCTGAAGAATTGGTACGAAAGGCAAGTCATATGCAACTATTGCTACAGCAATCCATTTTTGCAAATGCATTTTATGAATTCGAAGAAAAAAAAGGTGATATTTTATCACTATAAATATAATTTGTCAATACATCTACTTATTCGAATTTTAGTAGTTGGTGAGATGACATAAAAAAATAATTCGTCTTAATTTTCAAACCTATCTTTGAAAACTTAAAAAGTGAGTATCATGAAAATTTGGAGTCAGACAATAACATTAAGGTGAAAGTACATGGTGATGAAAATTAAGTGCATTATCTTCAAACTTTCAATGATAGGTTTGAAAATTAAGATAAATTATTTCTTTATATCATCCCCCAACTATTAAAAACCAAATAAGTAGATGGACTGAATAAATTATATTCATATATCACCCTTTTCTTTGTCAATGCATTTACAAAAACAGATTGACTCGTAACAATAGCTAAATATGATCTGCCTTTTATACCAATTCTTCAGGTCATTCATGTCGTAATTTTCTAGTATACTAATGAATCCCTGCGCCAATATGGGAGTGGAAAAGGTTCATATTCCAGAAAAAAAAAACCAAGAAAGAACGTTCAGGTAGAGAGAGAAAGAGAGAATTTCAATAATAGTAGGAACCCACGACAGAAGAGATTGAAATTCTAGAAAAATTTTGTTCAAATGGCAAAAATATTGATGTACAAGGACAATGAGGGAATGCAAATTGCATGCAGAAGTTCAACAAAAAGGTTACAAGTCAATATACCTAAGTTCTACATATGGCTATACCAAAGTTTATCATAACTGAACCAATAATCAACCCGATCATACAACTAGGTTACTAGTTGAACCGACTAACGCGGTCACCATTAAATATAAATATAAAATTACAAAAAAATATGCTTAAAAAGTTAAAATTAAAAATTTAAAAACATGTCTTCACAAATATATTAATAACAATCAAATATCAATCCTTAAATATAGCTAATGTTGCAAAGAAAAATAAAATAAACTAGTCATTAATAGAAAATACTTTATCAATTTAAAGGAAGAGAGCAAAATATAACACAACAAATAAATCTAGTCAAAATAATGATCTCCAAGTCAGCATCTATATCTTCAGCAGACAGATTTGGAGCTTGACTAATACTATCTATGTAAGAATAAAACCAATCAATACTAAGAATGAAATCTATTCTTACAACAAATTCAACAACGAATTCAACTACGATAATTTTCATCAACAAAAAAATTAGCTCCAAAGATGATTTACAACAACAAAAAATATAGCAAAGTGATTATTTCAATAAGAGCACAAATTCAACTCAGTGATGATTTTCATCAACCAAAAAATTAGCTCAGTGATATTTTCAGCAACAAATTCAACAACAAATTCAAAAAATCCTACTTCGTTCATGATTTAAAGCAACATTTAGATCAACAAGGCAAATAATAGATTAACAATTCAACATCTTAAAATACAGGAAGAAGGGAAATCCAAAAAAGACAGAATAGGAGAAACGATGATTCAAGGACTCACCAACGGTCCACGGCGACTCGGCCACAGCGAGGAACCAAAACCAGAAGACAACGACCCAGGTAAGGCAATGAAACAAGCAACGACCCAAGTTGCTTCTGTTGCCGGTGACGAGGAGCTCAAAGAAGACCACGAGACGTTGAGACGTCAGCAACGAGACAAGACAAATGAGTTTGAGTTTGAGTGAGATTAAGAGAGACTCTAGTGGGCTAATGGCAGTAAGAGAAGACAGAGTTTGAGTTTGAGTATGAGAATTGAGTAAAAAAGGCCATTAATGACGAATAAAAATAAAAGTAAATTCTAATACATACTAACCTAGAGTCATATTAATCTACCGAACTCAGTCAAATACAGTAGGATAGCAACGTTGCAAACACCGCACAGCAGCCAACACCTCCTAAAACCAACAAAAATCAACCACAAAGAACAATTGTTAAAACCAAACTTAAAATGACAAAAAATTCAAATACTAAACGATCAAAAAAGATTTAATAATCTAAAATACTAAATCAATTAAATTGAAGGAATACTCACCAATAACAAATAACAGTTTCAGAATCTTAATTCGAGCTCCAAGGAAGAGAAAATCCAAGAGAGAACGTTCGGCTAGAGAGAGAGAATTTTAATAAGAGTAGGAGTCCACGGCCCAAAACAAGGACCTGAATAAATGTTCGGGATAGAAGAGGTTGAAATCCTAGAAAAAATTTGTATAAATGGCAAAAATATTGATGTATAAGGGGAATGAGGGAAAGCAAAATGCATGCAGAAAAGAGTCTGAGGGTGAGGTGAGTGAAAAGAGGTAAGGTTTTAGTTAGGAGCATAGTTGTCACCAAGGTTGCGAGAACTAAACCGGTCAATGAACCGGAGGAGGGACTAGTTCAGTAGCTCAGAGGTCCAATTGGGGTTAAACCGGTTTAATTAAATATAAAATAAAATTATTAAAAATTTAATATATAATTTTTAATATTTAAATTTAATGATTTCTAAATCGATAAATTTAAAAGTTTACTTAATAAATTATCTATAATTTATGTTAAATGTTCACAAACAACTTCAACCATCAACTCTTATAACTAACAAAAATCAAAATGCGCCTAAATGTCAAATCAGAATCAGAAAAATCTGCATAAACAACTTAGAATCAGAAAAATCTGCATAAATAACTCAGAATCAGAAAAATTCCAACATAAGCAATACAATGAAGCACTGCATCACAACACCATCAACAACTCAGAAAAATCAGCAACCAAAATCAACATATAAGAAAAATCAGCATAAACTACTCAGAATCAGAAAAATTCCAGCATAAATAATGTAGCGAAGCACTGCACCATAACACCATCCCGCATCAATAATTGACAATAAGAAAAATCAGCAACCAGTAACTCGGTAGCTCGAAATAAATAAAATTAACAAAATAACCAAAAATAAACCGAGGCAGCAGTGCTCACCGTCGGCGAATACTTAAATCGAGCAAAAAAAGACGTCGCAGTGAGAGAGACAGAGAGAGAGCTCGAAGAAGGACGTTGAGCTCAGAGCCTCGAGCAGAGAGAGCCACCGCAGTCAGCTGGGAGACGCGACGACAAGAAGAGCTCCGAGCGCGACGGAGAGAAGAGGAGATCAGTGATGAAGGTGGCGGCTAGGGCTTCTGGTGGTGATTGCTCTGCTAGGGTTTAGGGAGTGGCGTTTGTGAGAGAAAGGGGAAGGGGGCGTACTGCTCGTTGGGTTGTGTTTTTTTTTTAATACAAAACAGCACGTTTTGATTGGTGGAACAGTAAACCGAACCTTCAAAAAACTGGGCCAGTTCACCGATTCAGCCGGTTTTTTCACCGATTTTTGCAGGGCAGTTTTGCAGGTCAACCGAACCGGCTAAGGAATTGGTTCTCAATTAATTCGATCGAACCTGTTAATTCGGTTCGGTTTTCAGAACCTTAAAACTTGTCATTTGTCAAAACTAAACTGATGATCAAATCGATCAGACTACTAGTCCATTAATTCAACCAGTGAATTACGCATTGAACCAATAGAACCAACTCCACTTAAATAATTATATAAAATTTTAATATTTTTTTCACAACAAATATTTTTTAAATTTATTTTTATACCAAAGTAACTATTATTTTTTAAAAATTTTAACAACTAATTGGTTATTCTATATTTATTATATTGTTATATACTATGTGCACTTATTGAAAAAATAACAATAATAAATATTCTATAATTGTAAAAGAAAATTGTTATAAATAATAAAAATATTTGTTATTTTTTAGTAGATATTTAATAAAATTTATATTTATAGTATTAATTATTCATAATTAAAAAATAAGTGACTATTATAAAAACTCCATACAAAATTTCAGTACAGTAATAAAATCTCAACACAACCAAAAAGCAATAAGCAACTTAGCAATTTTCAATAAAAAAAAAATCCTCAGTAAACAATAAACTCTAAGCCTCAATAACCTAAACAACCTCGATAAACAATAATCTTAGCACAGTAAACAATAAAATCAGTTTAACAATAACATTAGTTTAATAACCGTCACAATAAAATGTTCATACTCAATCTTCAATTATGAATTTGATTATATATGAAATAATAAAATAATTTTCATGCTCAATCTCATAAAATAATTTATTTGAACTTTCTTTATAAAAAAATCATATAGGCTGACTTACCGCAAAAAAGAGTTACAAACGGCAAAGCGGTTGACAATGGCGATGAAAACCAATCTTGCTAAAGGCGGCAATGGATGCAAGTTGCGACGATGACAAAGCTGGAACTGGAGGCAATGACAAAAACCCAGATGGAGGCTGCGACGAAGACCAGGCTACGCAATTCTCCTCGAGATTCTACCTTTGCTTCTCCTCGCAACGAAGACGACAATTCTGTCTCTAACGTGATGATTTTGCCTCTAACGATTCTCCTCAAGTGCATGACGACGTTCTCCTTGAGCTGGGTCAGGCATGCAAGGACGACGTTCTCTCCGGGCTAGGTCAAGCACACAACGACAACATTCTCTTTAGGCTAAGTCAGGCACGCGATGATGATTTTGAGTTGACTCCGTGAAACTTGAGAGTGAGAGGGAGAAGCAGTAAGGGGGTAGCAGTTAGAGAGGAGAAGCGTGGCGTGAGAGGGGGGAGGAGGGTGGCAGATGCCGATGAGAGGAGTGGTAGAGAGAATCTGTGAAATTTGGGACTGAATTTTTGAAGTGAAGATGAGAGGAGTGATGACACAATCACATAGAGAAGGGTTAGGGTTTCAAAACTATTTTAGTCATTTTAGTCATTTCCTATATACTGGTATGTGGGTACGGTACCCACGAGCAAGGACCTCTCCCTGCTCCCGTTTATTTGACAACTTATATTATGTGATACAATTCTACAAATTTGTAAATATTTTTCTTAACATCAAGAATTCATAGGAGTTTTTATAAGCCATTTTAAATTACTTTTTCATATCTTTTATTATTCTTAGTAGCCTATGATGTACGGATACTGACATGGATACGGGACACGACACGACACAGAACACGTCGACACGCGAATTTTAAAATCTTACATGACACGGGGACACACATACATAAAAATATAAAGTATTTTTTAGATAAATTGTAATGATATTTTTGATATTTTATTGATATTAAAATATAAATTAAAATTTTTAATTATTTTTAATGTCTAATTTTAATTATATCAAGTATTTAAAATATTTTTTTGTTTTAATAAATAATAATATATACTATATCTAAATTTATTTTAAGAATATATATTAAGAATAAGACTGAATACGCTGACACGTGATGGTATTTAGGTGTGTCCGGAGAAAAATTTTTTATTTTTTATTAAGACACGGTTGGACACAGCAGACATGCGTGTCGGACGAGTGTCGTGCCCAAAATGTATCTGACACGCAAACACGACAACTTAGCGAAATGTCCGTGCTTTATAGCTAGTAGCTAACACAAAAAAAAATTTATATTAAAAAATATGTTTATAATTTTATCCGATGACAATAGAAAATATACATGAGAAAATTTACAACCAATTATGATTTATGTTTCACAAACTTGACCATGCATACTACTCACCTCAATCAACTTGCACACTCATAAAATATGTAATTCTTTTGAGTCATGTTCTCTGCACTATTTTTAGGCTAACAACACTTGCATTGTTAAGGGACTAAGAAAATTTCCAATAACTATGCAATCTTTCCAATTATATCTTTAATTTGTTTCACATTTTTCATATATTTCGGAGAATGATATATAATAACATGAAAATCACATACTTTATAGTATCTAATTAAATATGCAAAAATATAACAAATATAATCTTACTAGGTTATAATAAATTCCCCAATGCACATATACATATTTACACTTAGCCTTGCAACCAAAAGCAACATTTTATACTCATCACAAAAGTATATTATCATATTTAGTGTATTTTATCACTCTGTGATTTTGTTCTGTTCTACTTGTGTTGGTTCTTCAACAATTTCTACAAGACATAAACTATGGTTTATTTTCATTCCTAATTTTTCTTTCCTTTGAATACTTCTTTGACTCTATATTACATAAGCTGATAGGCTTCTTTTATAGGTTAGAAAAAGTAATTGTTTTCTCTTTCTCTCTCTCCCTTGGGATTAGAAAAAGAAATTTTATTAGAGGAGTAAAGAAGAGTACAAAAGAGGACAAGACATCCTCACAAAGATGCAAAAATAGCAGCCACGTCGTATCAGGATAAACCATGCAACAAAAGCAACTTATAATACTCACTTCAAAAGCACTTTATGCATTGCTAAAAAGAAATTAACTTACAAATCGCTTGGATCCAATGCTGTTCCTCTCTGCAATTGTTTCAATTATGTACCAAGCATCATTATTAGGAAGTCCCAGCCTAGCTTTCATCAAGACAAAGAATGCTCACTATACAAAAGTATAACATGATATAATTTGATTTCAACAGAACTACAGAAGAATTTAAGCACATAAAATAGCCTAGAAAATACCATGTGTGATGCCAACACCACAAGCTATGCTGTCATGCTGATCTGGCAAAGAAAAAATTGAGACTTTATAAACATCTATGGAAAAAATAGAAGTATCGGTGCATTTAAATCCAAATTCAATTAAATCTACAATGCTTGGATGGTTGGTTAAGAGATCAGAAAGAATATATAGAGAGAGAGAAAGAGAGAGAGAGAGAGAGTAATCCCTGTACAAAACCTAAGGTTACGAGAACCAAACCGATAAAGGAACTGGTTTAATGGTTCAAGAGTTTAACTGGGTCAACCTGAATTCAACCAATTTGATTAAATATAAAATAAAATTATTAAAAATCTAATATATAATTTTAAATATTTAAATTTAATGATTTTTAACTCCGTCTATGTTACACTTGCGGTACATAGCCGGTCCCAAGCCCGGATAAAGGAGGAGGGTTGTGTTAGGTCTTCGACAACCAACATAAAAATATAGTCGAACCCACATGACATGAATCAAAGACATTATTGCGCTAAAGCTAGGTTATTGCCCAGAAGCAATGTGCTGTATGGCTCGAGTATGGTGTCAAATGAGCAAGAGCCACTGCATTGGTGCCCGGATGTAGTGTTAAATGAGCAAGGGTTCTCGCATTTTCGTGAACGGACGAGGGTAAATAAGCTAGTTCACAAAGTAAAAGGTAAAGGTTAGAGTGATAGAAGGTTGAGATTTGGGACATGGAACATAGGCACTCTAACAGGAAAGTCTATGGAGGTGGTGGACACCATGACAAGGAGGAAGATTAAAATTATGTGCCTACAAGAAACAAATGGGTTGGTGTGAAAGCTAGGGAGTTAGATACTTATGGTTTTAAACTTTGGTATACAGGAAAGGTGAAGAACATGAATAGGGTTGGAATAATTGTAGATAAGTAGTGGAAGAAGGACGTAGTGGATGTCAAGAGGGTGGGAGATCGGATCATCTCTATCAAACTTGTGGTGGAGGGAGGTGCTTTCCATGTGATTAGCACTTATGCACCGCAAGTGGGTTCAGACGAACAACACAAGATTAGGTTTTGGGAGAATCTAGAGAGTTTGGTTCAAGACATACCTTTGGGAGATAAGATTTTCTTAGGAGGAGATTTAAATGGCCATGTTGGGAGAGAAGTGACTGGATATGGGAGTATTCACGGAGGCCATGGTTTCGGAGTGATCAATGCCGAGGGTAAAACTATTTTGGACTTTTCTTCAACCTTTGATATTCTCATCGCAAATACATGTTTTAAAAAGAGAGACGAACATCTTATGACCTATAAGAGTGGCATGACAAGCTCTCAAATCGACTTTTTCTTGTTGAGGAGAGTCGACCGGAAATTTTGCATTAATTGTAAAATTATCCCGAGAAAGAGTTTGACAACACAACATAGGGTGCTCGTCATGGATTTTTGCGTTGAGCAAAAGTTGAGGAAAAGACATCATATGAAGAATCCAAGGACGAGGTGGTGGCAGATGAAAGGTGAGGAACAAAGAAGCTTCCTAAGACGGGTAGGAGAAGAGGCAAAGTGGGATGTAAATGGAAGCGCGAAAGAGATGTGGAGGGAGATAGCAGAAGTTATTAGAAGAACAGTGATAAACCACTATTTTATGCTTTATATTATGCTCAATTTATTGATTTCTATCAAGTCTTTACTCACTTATTCATATAAATTGCACGATTTTACAATTCCTTCCTTACTCCTTAATATATGTGAAAATATGTTTCCTAGACCATAAAATTATTAATTTTAATTATCCTTTATTATCGATACCGTGATCCGTGTGTTGAGTATTTTCAGGCTTTATAGGGCAGGAATGGCTTAGAGAATAGAAAGGAAACATGCAAAAGTGGAAGGAACGCGCGGAAATGAAGTTTTGACAGAAATGGCAGCGATGCGCACGCATGGACGACGCGAACGCATGCCTAGCGCAAAGCACAAGCGATGCGTACGCATGACTGACGCGTACGCGTGACAAGAAAAACTTCCAAATGACGCGCACGCGTGACCCATGCGCATGCATGACGGACGCCATGTGCAGAAAATTGCAGAAAACGTCCCCAGCGATGGACTCATTTTCGGCCCAAATCCAAGCCCAGAGAACACAGATTAGAGGCTATAAAATGGGGGAATGCATCCATTCAAAAAAAAGACTTGACATAACATTCATTATTCGCAATTTTAGATTTTAGATGTAGTTTCTAGAGAGAGAGAGAGGTTCTCTCCTCTCTCTTAGGTTTTAGGATTTAGGATTTCTATTAGTTTTAGGCTATTTCTTCATAATTCCAGGTTCAATGTTCCTTTAATTTAATTTTTCTTCTACTTTTATTTATTCTATTACTTTAATTGTTTATTTTCCCAATTTGGTTTATGAACTCTCCATGTTAGATTTGATTTCTTTATTTAATGCAATTTGAGGTATTTCAGATTTATAATTGCTTTCTTCTATTTATGATATAATAATTTGGATTTTTCTCCTCTTGGCTTTGGTTGAGTAATTGGTGACACTTGAGTTATCAAACTCCTTTGTGATTGATAATTAGAATTTTCTGATTGGTTTGGATCCCTCTAAAGCTAGTCTTTCCTTAGGAGTTGACTAGGACTTGAGGAATCAAATTGATTACTCCACTTGACTTTCCTTTATTTAGTAAGGGTTAACTAAGTGGGAGCAGTGAACAATTCTCATCACCAGTGATAAGGATAACTAGGACAGGATTTCCAGTTCTCATACCTTGCCAAGAGTTTTTATAGTTAGTTTGTTTCCATTACCATTTACTATTGTTGCTTTTTATCTTATACAAAAATCCCAAAATATACCTTTCCATAACCAATAATAAATATACCTCCCTGCAATTCCTTGAGAGACGACCCGAAGTTTGAATACTTTGGTTATAAATTTTATTGGGTTTTGTTACTTGTGACAACCAAAATTTTTGCACGAAAGGATTCTTTACTGGTTTAGAAACTATACTTACAACGAGACTTCATTTGTAAAATTCTTTACCGGTAGAAATCCGTTCGTCAAACAGCAAAAGAAAGCTTTGGTGAATCTAAAGGAATAGGACCAAGAGACAAGGAGTCCTGGTGGTGGAATGCAAGTGTACAAGAAAAGATAAAGATAAAAATGGAGTGCTTCAAATAGTGGTCTTTATGCCGCAACGCAGATAACTGGGAAAAATATAAGGCGGCTAAGAAAGAGACAAAAGTGGCTGTAAGTGAAGCAAGAACAAGAGCATATGAGGGTCTCTACCAGTCTTTGGATACGAAAGAAGGAGAAAAATGTATATATAGAATCACAAAGAGCCGTGAAAGAAGAACGAGAGATTTGGATAAAGTTAAGTGCATAAAGGATAAGGATGGAGAGGTGTTGGCTCAAGAGAAGAAGATTAATGAAAGGTGGAAGAGCTACTTTTACGAGTTATTTAATGAGGAACAGAAGACTCTTCCGAACCTTGGTCGATTATGCACAAGGGAAGAAGATCAAAACTTTGACTACTATCGAAGGATTCGAGACTTCGAGGTAAAAGAGGCTCTAAAGCAGATGAAAAATGGCAAGGCATTAGGACCTGTTAATATCCCAATTGAGGTTTGGAAGGGTCTTGGAGAAAAAGGCATCAAATGGTTAACTAAACTTTTTAATGAGATTTTAAGGTCAAAGAAGATGCCTGATGAGTGGAGAAAGAGCACCTTGGTACCTATCTACAAGAATAAGGGGGATATACAAAGTTTCGAAAACTATAGAGGGATCAAGCTTATGAGTCATACCATGAAGTTATGGGAAAGGGTGATAGAATGGAGGTTGAGAAAAGAGACACAAGTAACAGAGAACCAATTTGGATTTATGCCAGGCAGATCTACCACTGAAGTGATATACCTATTAAAAAGGATGATGGAGAGGTATCGTAGTAATAAAAGGAATCTACATATGGTGTTTATTGATTTGGAAAAAGCGTATGATAGAGTACCAAGGGAGGTCTTATGGAAGGTTTTAGAAAAGAGGAGAGTAAGGATCGCATATATTCGTGCAATTAAAGACATGTATGATGGGGCCACAACTAGTATGAAGACTCAAGGTGGTGTGACAGAGGAATTTCCTATTGGTATAGGATTACACCAGGGGTCATCCTTAAGTCCATCCATTTTTATATTAGTCTTGGAAGTACTCACAGAGCACATTTAAGAGCATGTGCCATGATGCATGCTTTTTGCCGATGATATCGTCCTTATGGGAAAGTCAAGGGAAGACCTAAATAAGACGTTGGAGTTATGGAGAGAAGCTCTAAAAGTGTTTGATCTGCGCATAAGCTGTAGCAAGATGGAATATATGGAATGTAAGTTCAGTCTGAGAAGGGAAAACCCTAATATAGAGGTGAAGATTGGAGAAAACATCCTACGAAAAGTTAAAATTTAAAGTATCTTGGGTGCATCATACAAGATAATGGAGAGATTGAACAAGATGTAAATCATAGGATCCAAGCAGGTTGGTCAAAATGGTAGAGTGCATCTGGTTTTATATGTGACAAAAAAAGTGCCTTTAAAACTTAAAGGTAAATTCTATCGCACTGCTATAAGACCGGCTATGCTTTATGGTATGGAGTGTTAGGCAGCTAAAAGGGAGCACGAACATAAGCTGAGTGTTGCAGAGATGAAGATGTTAAGATGGATGAGTGGTTATATGCGATTGGATAAAATTAGGAACGAAGATATAAGGGAGAGAGTTGAAGTAGCACTCATTGTGGAAAAGATGGTTGAATCGCGTCTCAGGTGGTTTGGACATGTGAGAAGAAGACCGATAGAACATCCAATCAGAAGGGTGGATGAGATGGAAGATGGATAAGGGGCGAAAGGCAAAGGAAGACCTAAGAAGACCATCCATGAGGTGGTCAAACGAGATCTACATGTAAACGGTCTCTCTGTAGACATGATACATGACAGAGTACAATGGCGTCATTTGATTCATGTAGCCGACCCCACTTAGTGGGACAAGGCTTTGTTGTTGTTGTTGTTGTTGTTGTTAAATTTAATGATTTCTAAGTTAATAAAATTCAAAATTTTACAATTTTACGTAATAAATTATCCATAATTTATCACTAAAAATTTACAAACAACTTCAAACATCAAAGTTTATAACTAACAAAAATCAAAATGCATGTAAATGACAAATCAGAATTAGAAAAATAAGCATAAACAACTCAGAAATAGACTCATTCCAACATAAGTAAAGCACGTCCCACAGCACCATCAACAACTTAGAATAAAAAAATAGCATAAACAACTCAGAATCAAAATCATAGCATAAACAACTCAAAATAAAAAAAATTACAGCATAGACAATATTGTAGAGGTGTACATGAGCCCGATAAAATCAGATTTGTCCTAACCCAAACCTAACCCTAAATATATACCAAGTCTATTTTTTGGACATTAACCCAACCCTAAATCCGATGAAACCTATACACATTCAGGCCACAATTATACCGGATCAGGTGAAAACCAGGACTTTAATAATAATTTATCCTCCTCCCATTGTTCTTTATCTAAAACAAAATCAAGGAGAAATCAAATGTTGTTCAGTAATAATTAGTAACAAATTAGAAACCTTATAATAACAATAATCAGAAAAGTCAACAATAACCACATCAATTAAAACAAGAACATATCAGAAAAAAAGGGCAATAATCAAAGCACATAATCAGTTTCTTGGTAGTAATTAGAACAAGAATCAGAACCGTAATCTGAATTTTAAAAGCTCAAGCTTAATTATATTTTTCCTGAAAAAAAATATCAATTTACTTGGATCAGTCAATTCATTCAAAAATCATACTTTAAAATCAATCCTGATCATCCTTCATTCAAATTCAATCATCATCATTCCTCATTATCATACCTCCTGTTCCGTTCATCAATAATCCAAACTCAAAACTTAATTCATTTTTTTCTAAGTAGATCAAAGTCAAAACGTAATCATTTTCCTAATAACTCAAAATCAAATCATATAACCCTTGAATCCAAATATTTCTAAATGACCATTTCAAACGAAGTCTCCATTTTTTATAAAAATTTCGGCAACATCCCCTCTAAAAGTCAGACTTTGCTACCCTTACGGGTTCGATCAAAACCATATTTACCAAATCATTCTCAACCATTTTCAATATCAAACAATTATCAAATATCGAATCCTTTCCAATTTTTAAACCAATTCCGACATCAAATCAGGTTTAAAATCAAACCACTTCCAACTTCAACCAATTTCAGTTTAAATTCATTTTTCAATATCAATTCAACTCCAAAACCAAGAAAATCACTTTTCATAATACTCAATCAAATCAACTTTTCAAATTCATTTTTATCAGCAATCACGCACTACTCAAGCAACCAATAATTCTATCAAGCAAACAATCACATCTATAAGTCTCACATAATCTCACAGAAATATGTTTTTCACATCAAATCTATTTATAACAATTCCATAATAAAAAAATATAAGAAAAACTCCTATCTCAATTGTCGAAACTCGGTAATTATTAAACGCAGCAAACCCCTTTCTACTGGCCCGCAAGCAGCGGCAACCGCAACCACAGCTCCATACCAGTTCTGCAACAACTCTAATCACCATATGGAACCACAAAACTCAACCCTATTGCAATAACACCGTAAATTCTTCAGCAACATATAACAGAAATAGCGACTAAAAGGGTTCGAAATAAGGAACAGATTACCGAACTTATGAATATCGGAGAAAACAGAGCAGCGGCAGCTCCGGTGACGATGCAGCGCTTGATGTCGCATACAACAACCATGAATCTTAGCCTACTAAGAACCGGAACTCGACCCAAGTAGACAAGGGTTCCAGCGGTGGTTTCTGGCGGTCAAGACGGCAACACGAAGTTTCAGCAGTGACTGAGCAGCGATGACCGGCGATGGCGACAGCAGCAAGGAGCACGACGACGCGAGTTTCCTCTTTCCTTCTATGGTCTAACCGTGACAAAACTATATCTTTTCTTATTATTTTAAATGCTAATGTTTAATTATATAGTAAAAACGTATAATAATTCTTTTTAAATATTATTTTAATTTATACTCATTTATATTTAAATTAAGTATATTTTTTATTAGTCATGATGATTATTAATATAAATGTAATTAAATATGTATAAATAAAAAATTGAATATTTTTATTAATAATAATATAATTTTTTATGATTATATAATATATTAATATTATTTTTCAATAAATATATATAGTATATAATAATATAATAAATATAAACTAATGAGTTAGTTAGTAAATAAAATATTTATTTTGATATAAAAATAAAATTAAAAATGTTTTTTTTTTATAAAAAAGTACTAGAATTTTATATACTTATTCAGTAATAACCAAATTATAAATAGTTGATTAAAATTTGTTGAAATTTGAGTATGATTAAAATTTGTTTAAAATATTAGTAACTGGAATATTTGAGTATGTAACACGTCTATTGTCGCCGCTGCAAGTTCCACCTTCTGCAAATAATCTCTAAATGTCTCAACCCTAAGACTCCATCGAAAATTGGGTGTTCTTTTTTTCTTTGTCGCTTCGAGACTCCAGAGTGAAATGAAAATAGAAACTCATTACTACTCCTAATACAATATCCAATGCTATTATTACAAGTAATGCCCATTTCAGCCCATGCATGCCCAAAACCTATATCATTGACATGCTTCCAAAAAAGGACCGCAACTTCATACTAACAGGGCCCAATAACATAATTACAATTATGTTTTGAGAATTAATCTAATTCTATTATCCTACAACTCCTGTAGCCTCTACTTTTGGACAGAATTTGTCTTCTCCTAATTTTCAAAATCTCACCTGCGTTGTTTCTACATTTTGTCAGCACTTTTCTTTACCTGCTGAAAGAATCTTCCATAAACACCATAGTACTTCCCATTATATTATACTCGATATTTATAAGTAGCACACTAACACTAAAATTCAAAACAAAATGAATACTAAACGATAACACAAGAATATTACAACATAATTATTAAAAAGATTAATTTGAATTTATTGTTAATATAAAATAATTTTATGTGTGAATTTAATTAAGTAACATCATATTTAAAAAATATATATTTTTTATATAATTATGTAAATAATTATTTAAAAAATAAATATAATTATACAATTATGTAAAATATTATATATTATTATTGTATTAAAATTAAGCTCTTATTTAAATGTGTAAATAACTTTTTAAGAAAAAAAGGATAAATAATCAAATTCGTCCTAAAAGATTATTCGTTTTATAAATTAGTTTTCAAAGATTGTTTTAATAAAATTCATCCTTCAAATATTTTAAATTAATCACATTACTCTTTCTGTTATTTTTTTTTGTTAATGGGGCCAAAATTTGTTAATATGGCACGTTAAATGATACTTCAACACACACATAAAAATTTTAATTGACTATTAAAATGATAAGTTTATGAAATTAGATCAAATCAAAGCCTAATTGAGTAGAGAACTTGAGGCATTAAAATCTCTTAATTTGGAGTTGATTTAATCTAATTTCATAAACTTATCACGTTAGCTGCTAATTAGGACTATTAGGTATGTGTTGTGGTATCACTTAATGTGTCACATCAACAAATTTTGACGTCATTAGTAACGAAAGTGATGAAAAGACTAAAATGACTAATTTAAAATCTTTGAAAGATAAATTTGTTTTAAAAAATTCAAAAATTAGTTTAAAAAACGAGTAATCTTTTAAAGAATAACTAGTAAATGACCCGTGCGATACACGGAAAATACTCAGCACGGTTAAAAAATGTATTAATTGCACACAAAATGTTCAATACGGAAATAAAAAAATGTATTATATATGCATATAACATAATGTCAATCATTAATCAAATTAAATTAACATATGTAGATATTTCAGTTGAATAAAAAACTGAAATTATTCTTTACATGTTAAATACTAATGTTAAGAAGTTTTTTTTATGTCATATTACATAACAAAAAACAATTTCTCATGTTCATTGTATCAAAAAAATTAGGTTCAGCAAAAAAAAAAAAAAACAAATATATGAATAAAAAACATCTAAACACATAAATTTCAGAGTATATCCACCTTCAACTCAAAATATATATATATAAACATTCCCAACTTGTTAAAATATCTATTAATAATTATTAAAAAGCCTTGAATGATCACATGCTTAATAGCATATCATAACCATTTGATAAAAATTGAATTAAAAAAAATACATAATGTGATACAGAATATGATCATGTAATAAAAAAGGAGATATCTAAATAAAAATAAATTCCATATATATATATATACTCGTTAGTATAGCATATTATAAATTTACAGAATACATATTTTACAAAAAAAATTAAAGTATTATATGTCTAAAATTTCACTATTTAATAAATCTAACAAAACTAAATAATCTTCTTTCTTTTTTGACAATCTCGTCTATGATTCAATTAAGTAGATTATACTAAAAAAAATTATAAGTCAAGTTGAATGTAATTAATTATATAGTTTTAATTATGCATTATAGCAAATATTATATTTTATTTTGTTGACTAAATGTTATATTACAAAAAAAATTAATTTATTAAACATTATACATATTTTCTAAAGAATAGCCCATGCTATTTTTGGAATGTCTAATACACAATGTTACATTAATATAATTGAATAATACAATGAGTTAAAAAATAAAAAAAAGCTAGGTAAAAAAGGTACTACATAATTTAGTTATATTTTGAATAATTTTATGAGTTCAAAAGTAATATAAGAAAGAAAAACTTATATAAACAACAAATATTAAAAATATCAAAATTAATAAATTTTGAACACTTATATCTCATTTTTCTCAAAATTATATAATTACATAATATTAAATTTAATGTTAATTTATATAATTACATAAATTCTTGTTTTTATGTGTTCTTAGTGTATTACCCGTACAAATTACGGGAGATACTTAATACATCATGCTTAATTTTACATCTATGTGAACATTACTTAGAACATAGAAAGCATTCAAATGTATCTAAAAAAATTAAAAATCTTATAACACTTTTAATCAAAATGGGAATAACTAACTATCGAGAGCAAGCACCATTTAGAGTCGTCTGTATTGTTGCATCTTGCATGTGCTTGATAAATCAAGTAGTAATAGCAGAATATAAAGCAAAGAATTTAACATCATAATCATAATTAACAATTTATTAGAATTAAGTATTTTTATTTTCTACTAATGGTGTCAATATAGAACATAAACCCATTTATAATACAAAATCTAAATATGAATTTAAATAGCTTTATTTCAAATTCTAATTGAATATCTACCTACATTATAAAGCATAATGTTAAATTAGTCCCTGCAAATTTCTCAAAATATTACATTTCTAATCTTTAGAGTGCAAAGAAGTGTTCTTGTAACAACCTTTGGTACTCATCTAAACCCAGAAGCAACCCTTGAAAATAGCCACTCTCCTTTGATTTCATAGTGAAAAGTTGTGTCATTTTACTTTTGAAAATTGAAAAAAATGAAATTGTATGAATTTGAACTTTAGTATCTTCACTAAAGTTACACATTAAAAAGTAAGTGTGTCCAAATGTTGAATATTACACAATATAAATATTTTCTTTTAAAGAAACTAATAATCTAATACCAACAAAAAATGATTTGAATCTTCAATGTGAGTAAACTTGCTATTTAAAGAAATAGATAGTGCACAATTTTGATTTTTATAGATTATTATGAATAAAATGTGTATTAGCAAAATGCAATATCACATGTATGGTTCAGCTAAACTATAAAAAAAAATAAAATAAAAAAATAGACAAATACTAAACACACCAACAATTATATGAAAAAAAATTTAAATTTCAAAGCAAAACATAAAATCCAAGAAAGGAATAGTAAAAATAAGATAATAAACAACTTGAATTAAGGTGTTAAAGGAATATCACATTCTAGTAAGGAAACTCATGCCACACACAGGCAAAGCACATAAAACCATGGAATTAACGACTCTGTATAACAACTCAATTTAATTATAATACTCAATGCTTTCTATATAAGTTATTTTCCAAAATATAGGCATAAAGAATGACATATTAACACATTAACTTAATGTCTTAATGGGTCTAGTGAAAACATCTTCAAGTATCAATGCCTTAAATGGAGATGTGAATGCTATTGTTACATTGAACAAAATTGCATCAACTATGATTATGAAATCACGGATATGGTATAGTTAGCAATTAATTTCAATGAAAGAATAAAATAAAAATATCTGCTGCTAAAAACATACACGATGGTATTTATGTCGAACACAATAATATCAGTTTTAATATGTAAAAGCATTGAACTGGATCAATAATGAACAATATATATGAAAAGGAGAAGAAATCGAAAAATAAAAAAAGTAACATTAAAACTCACTAATAGTTTATAATAAAAAATTAAAAACATAATATCCATGAACACAGAACATATAATAATATATTATATAACTTGTATACACCGTGCATGATGCTCATGAATGCATCAAGTTTTTTGAGAAGATTGAATGAGAAAGTCATTGGTTTAGTAATTCAATCAGTATGAGATAATAATTTTATAAATGATTTGGTGGGAAGAGAACTAAACAATAATTCAAGGATGTACAATATTATTATTTGGAGATGGAATTAGGAATATTTACAGAAACTGATTACAGGTAATAACATAAGAGAACCTATTATTAGACATAAAAACAAATAGAAAAATACAAAATTTATGGCAAGAAGATGAAGTTACCTTTAAATTAGAAACAGGAAGACACTCAGACATGATATGAAGAACAAATAAAGAAGCAATGGACATGAAAGCAAAACAACATTATAGTTATTATTTGTCGAAACTATAGATAACTAATGAGTATAGCATATAGTCTAAGCAAGCACATTAGTTTATTATTTGTAAAAATATGAATACAAAAACAAGACGACAAATCTTATCAGCTATACTACAACTGTTATAGTAGAATTTGAAGGGTGAAAGGTCCATATCGTAGTAGAACAAAGGACAAATTTGTATTTGAGTAAGTTTTGCATGCAATAAGAACAGAGCAATATTGTATAATTGTGCGAAAATAACAAAAAAAATACATATTATAATCATGTAATAAAAGTCTTGTGACTAAAATTCACATAAAAAAATACATGATATAATACATAATATAATTATGTGATGGAAAGTGAGGTACTTAAATAAAAATAAATTGCATTCATATTACAAATAAAAAAATACCAATAGATGATATATATATATATACCATTAGTACAATAGTGTAGCATATTATAAATTTAGACTATGCATAATTTACAAAAAAATAATTAAAATATTATGTCTAAAATTTTACTATCTAATAGATCTAACAAAACTGAATAATCTCCTTCTCTTCGATGATCTCCTTTATGATTCAATGGGCAGATTATACTAAAAAAAAAAACAAGTCAAGTTGAACTAATTAATAAATTAGTTTTAATTATACATTATATATATATATATATATATATTAGTGACTAAATGTTTTATATATGAAGTTAATAGATCACACCTTCATTATTTAAAAGAAATTAATTGATAAAATAGCTTATTATAACTGGGTATTTAATATTTAAACTAATTAAAATTTTTCAAAGAATGTCACGTAATAGTGAGGAATTAAAATAATTTAGGATGAAAAATAAAAATATATGACTCAGTTGAAACACACTTTGAAGGTTTTTTAGTCAACCCTAAATTTTAATATATACATTTTTGCAAATCTAACGTTATTACGTTAATCACTTATATTATTACCTTTTGTAAAAGTGATTGTTGTAATTCATTTTCACTATTCTTATGTATTTAGAAATTACTTTATATGTTCCTACATTTAGAATGACAATTTTTTAAAATTTAATCATTAAAAACAACACACTAAAAGATAATCATAAGAAAATACTAAAAAGTAACGAGTTATTGAAATTTTTAATCATTCATGTAGTTAATAGAGTGTGACTCTCTTTTAAAATTATTATATAACGCTTCATCTATGATTGAATTACCTAATAGGAGAAAAAGAAATAAAAAAAATGCTTAATATATCATGGTTCATTTATAAATTGCATAACCTCATGGATGCAAAAATAATACAACTACACCTACAAAGAATAGCAAGACAGAGAGTTAAAGGAAAAGTCTTAATACAAAAAATATACATAAATCTCACTAAATATAAAATATTTAAAATGCTTAAAAAATATTTTATACAAATGATATAAATATTTATTTATTTAATATTTACTCATAATCATATTTATTATAATTATTATTAATAGTAGTAAACAAAAGATATTATGACAGAAAAGATTTTTTAATTTTTTAGATGATTCAATAACTAATAGTTCCATTAAATCATCAACATTTTAAAATATGAACTGCGACCTTAGGAACTCGATGAGGATGAACTTCCATAGGAAGTTTGTGCATTGTTCTTGTTAGGTGATTTTAAGTGAATCTTTTTATTGCAATTAGAAAAACTTAAGGCTCACTATAAAACGATTCAATTAGTAATTAGAGTACCAATCACATCTGTTTGTATCTTGTTAGTATTAAAATGAAGGTGTAAAATTAAGCATGAAAAAAAAAAGTGCAAAATCAAACATATAAAATGCTTAGAATAATGAAACTACTCAAAAAAGGATTGGAATTATCTAAAGTTTGAATTTTACTTTGAAGAGTAAAGTGTGATTTTTCACCATTTATTTTATAGGTGGGACCAAGAATAAATATGAGAGAGAAACCATTCAAAAGTAAAAGATCACACTTTACCCTCTAAAATACAAATTTATAATTTAAAATATCCAAATTTCTCAAAAAAAGAGTTAGACCATGTTATAACTAACCACTTTATCTATCGTTATTTCATGAAAATCAGGCTAAGATAACTTCAAACACAATCTTCCAGTGTATATATGAGAATATAGTCAACGCTTCACTCTAATTCCTTCAATTAATCGGGTTCAGCAAGGTGAGTAGCTTCAAGACAAAACTTTAAAAAAGAATTAACCAAACAACATTTATATACCAACAATAATTCTAAAAAGAAATTCTTGGGCGCTAGCAATTAGTATTTTTAGCCATTATTTAGCCAGCAGAAACACTAAATTGCTTTAATAAATAAATTTTATTAATTCATATATACAAATTATGAAAAATCTAGATACAAAATATATTAATTTATGTGTGCAAAACTCTTAGTAAACATAGATGCAAATTATATATTTTTTGTGTGTAAAACATCTGCAAATATAAGTCCAAATTATTATTGGTTAAATACTGACAAAAAATAATAATATTTGCTAGACAAGTAACATGGCTCAATTCCAAAAAATGAAGCAGATTTAAATTAAAAATGAATAGCACACATAGTCAAGCAAAATTACAAATATAATAATACAAATTCGGTCAACATGTCATTGCCATCACATTTCTTAAGAAATATAAGGCACATAACTACTCTTACCAAGATACTATCACTGATCTTTGAAAATTTTTTGAGGATGGAACAAATTAAGAAACTAAAATTAACCTTTAAGCCTATGACGATGCAATAGTATATAGCAAAAGTAATAAAAATATTAATTTGAGAATTCTTATTATAAGAATATTTCACTATCTACACATGTTGTCTATTCGGTGCTAGATCCATCATAATTTTACTTTGGGATCTGAGAAGGATGTTTAATAAACTCAGGTGTTATCTAAAAAGTCAAATGTTCGATTGCTCATGAACAACATTGCTGCATATATAAGTTCTAAATAATGATTGTGAATCACATACTTTTATTTTACTCCTTAATTACACGCCGCTAATGTGCTTTATGCTTTCCTAGTCTTGCTGTATGTGCTCTAAATTATCGTTGCTCAGTTTTTTTCATTGATTTATTCTATTCAATCGTTTTCTTCTTTGAATCTACCATCACCACCTTGATAACCACCATCTCCATATTCTGCTCCACCACCATAGTAGTCGCCACCTCATCCACTGTCATAACTCCTACTATTTTGATGTTCATTGGAATGTTGGGTTTATAAATATATATATTTTTTTACATTCACATTTTAAATTTTAAATTTCAAGTTTTTATTACTTGTTAGATGAAGAGGAATAAATATTAAAGCAGAGAATGGATGAAAAATAATCGGTGATGAAAGAGAATTAATTGAAGGAAGAAATTGTCAGAAGTCATGAAAAATAAGAAGCAAAATTCACTTGAAAAAAAATTGAATGGAAGAAACTACAAATGAATTAATTGTATAAAAAATTTTGTAAAATATCCAACTCTCAAGTTCTCTTTATCAAGATACTTTGAATTTTCACTACCCAGAATGCATGAGGTTTACTGTCTTAGAATCTTATAATTGAACATCTCACTGAAAGTGTAGAATTTGATGAAGGAAAAAAAATAATTTAAAAAAATGAAAAAATTCAAAATATAGTAGATCCAACAAAAATTTGAAAAACATCAAATGAAAAACCTTGAAATTGAAAATTTCTGAAAATCAAAAGTGATCAAACCTTATTTTTAAAGATTTTGTTGGACAGTCCATTACAAAATTTTTAGAATTTCCATAGTTAGTAACAAATTTGCGTCTACCATCACATGCCTCCATATTCACTTCCTTCTTGATTACAATTTTAAGTCATGTGACCCATCCTATTACAGTTGTAGCAATCGCAACTGTCATCATGCTTTCTATCGTCACCACCGTGATCACGACGACAGATTAAAAAATAAAAAATTAAATAAACAATTAAAAAATATAGTGAATAATGGAAGAAGGAATTATAAATACACTTATTTTTTCAATTTAAAATTTAAAATTAAAATTTTTCATTCTTCTTGACATTAAAGAAAAAGTTGTTAGAAGGAAGGAAAGGAAAATAAATATATGTAGCAAAGAATGAATAAAAAAATAGATGAATATTAAAATAAAAAGTTAAAAGGAGAGTTGTTAGAAAATATTAAAGACATTGAAACTAATATTACTTCATACATAATTCTAGGGGCAATTTATCCAAATAAATAAAGTTGGTGAAAGCTTTACTCAAATACACAAAACAGAAACAGGTTACGTACATGTGCATTTTTACCTTTCTATGTAATTCGTGGGAAGCTACCACGGTTTTCAAGTTGTACATAAACCGTGACAGCCAGCAACAGTTTATGAATGGTTGGTTTTGTGTGTAAACCATGGCAGGCCACCACAGTTTACTAAGGCTGCGAGGTGATAAGAAAACGTTGTAGGCTACAACGGTTTATGAAGGAGAAATTATGGGCATAAAACATTGTGGGTTACCACGGTTTAGGAAGACTGAAACTCTATATATATGTGGGTGATATTCAAGCTGCATAAGAGATCATTCTCACAATGGCAAGTGAGGAAGAGAGTGTTCTTGCCTTAGTGCATTGCTCTGGGAAAATTAAAAAAAAGCAAAAGCCATGGTGTGAAGTTCACTGACAGAGAACCACTGAGTGTCTTCATCAGTTCGTCAAGCACTTTGTCCGATTTAAAGAACAACATCTTGCAGAAGCTTGACGTGTTTGGTAGCAAGTGGGTGAAGAAGCTATTCTGTAAGATTTCCATCGCAGTTGTCTCGACCGGTGTTCAGTATGATACCTTTGTGCTAGCGGCTGATGAAGATATTAGGGTTCTGTTCCATTGTGTTAGGAGTTTTCCAGAGATCCGAATTCACGAGTTGTTTGCGAAGTTGGAGGTTGGTGTCGATAGTTCTGGGGCATCAGCTCCAGTTCATAGCTCGACTGCCGCGGGAGGTGCATCTAGTTCGATGCCTGCAGTCAGACCGTATCTTCCGCCGGTCGGATCCCCTACGTTCGCGGCTGATTTAGACCGAACGGAGGTTGTTGGTTCTGTGCAGTTGGAGAATGCAGCAGTCTTTGAGTAGGCTTACGTCGTGGGCACTGGTGCTGGCCAGTTACCTTATATGCAAGGCTTTGGTGAACCTGATCGAGTAGAGAATATAATGTGTGACGATGACTTTGACCAGGAGCCTGTTGATATCATCGGGGACAGCGACGATGACGCAGGTGCCAATCCACATGCGCAGCATGGGCCTTCAAGTTCTGCTTCTCAGTAGTACCCTCCACACTTCTCCACACTAAACTTGGACGTTCTGGGTCAACAGGAGAATAGTGGTAACACGGTCGGGGGCTCTTCTACAGAATTTCAGATTGGGCAATCTTTCCAGAATAAAGATGAAGCTGTGTTGAGTGTGAAGGACTATAGCATTCGGTGAGGTGTTGAGTACAGAGTCATCGAATCAGATCATCTGAAGTATCATGGAAAATGCAAGCAATTCGGCAAGGGTTGTACTTGGTTGATTCGCGTTGCACTGTGTGCACGAAAGGGCACTTGGGAGGTTAGGAGGTACAACGGGCCACACACATGCTTGGCAACCTCTATTTCCAGTAATCACCGTCAGTTGGATTACCACGTTATCTGTGCAAGGATTCTTCCGTTGGTTAGGGCAGATGCTGCGGTTACGGTAAAGGTATTGCAACAAGCTACAGAAGCCGATTACGGTTTCAGGCCTAGTTACAGAAAGGTTTGGATGGCCAAGCAGAAGGCAGTGGCACAAATATATGGAGATTGGGAAGAGTCGTATGCAGAATTGCCACGTTGGATGCTAGAAGTACAGTCAACAATGGCCGGAACAATAACCGTGTTGAAGACCTCTCCTATTCGGCTTCGTGGTGAGGTTGATGAGTCGACGGTGTACTTTACCGACTATTCTGAACATTCCCACCCTGTATCGAGGCATTCCGTCATTGTAAGCCCCTCGTCAGTATTGACGGTACCCACTTGTATGGCAAGTATGGAGGGGCGCTGCTGTTGGCGATAGCGCAGGATGGGAACTCGAACATCCTCCCGATAGCATTCGCCCTTGTGGAAGGAAAAAATGCAGAGTCGTGGTCATTTTTCTTGTCCAACCTACGAGAGCATGTGACTCCTCAGGAGGGTATCCTTGTTATCTCTGACAGGCATAATATGATCAAGGCAGCGCTTGAGGCACCTGAGACTGGGTGGCTGCCTCCACGTGCTTTCTGAGCGTATTGTATTCGACATGATGCTACGAATTTTGCCCTAACTTTCAAAGGTAAGGACTCAAGGAGGATGTTGGTGAATGCTGCCTACGCAAAGACTGAAGCAGAGTTTTATTACTGGTTTGACATCATGCGGACTGAGAATCCAGCAATGTGTGAATGGGCCAACCGGATGGAGTACGATAAATGGACCCAACATGAGGATAGTGGTAGACGTTTCAGGCACATGACAACCAACATCAGTGAATATGTGAACTCGGTTTTAAAGGGAACTCGCAACCTCCCGGTCACATCGTTGGTTCAGTCAACTTACGGGAGGTTTGCTTAGCTATTTGTGGTATGGGGACAGACAGCAGAGGTACAACTCGGATCTGGTAATGAATTTTGTCAGGCGTTGACCAAGACAATTGATCGGAATCTCAGAGACTCTAGGTGCTTCACCGTCACTTTATACGACAGGCATCAATCGGAGTACACCGTGGCCGAAACAACACCGACCGGGCGCTTTTCGCTGGGTAGCTATAGAGTTTTCCTTAAAGATCACAGATGCGACTGTGGCCACTTTCAGGCGCTGCATTATCCTTGTTGCCACGCCATTGCGTGTTGCGCCTACTCTCGCCTTAATTGGGCGTCATATGTGCATGAGGTGTATCGTATGAGTGAGGTGTTCAACGTTTACAAGCAGGGTTTTCTTCCGCCTATCCCAGAAGGCCTATGGCCTCCATATGATGGGCCAACTATCATTCCTGACCTTAATATGAGGCGTGCAAAGGAAGGTCGTCCAAGGGCAACCAGGATCCGTGGTAGTATGGATCAGTCTCTGGAGAACCAGCCGAAACGCTGTGGACTATGCTGTCAGCCTGGGAATACGCGGAAGAACTGTGACCAGCGAAGACATACTGCTGGGGGGATGCCTAGATCTCATGCCATTTATTACGTCGTCCTTGTTGTTTTAGTTGTTTTATGAACTGTTAAGTTGAGTAATGTATGGTTGGATAAGTCTATGAATGTGACCATGTTTATTTTCTGCATTAATTTCTTATAAATGAATTCCGTTTATTTTAGATGTTTGATTGCATCAATGTGGTATCATTCAGATTGCGCATGATAATTGTGACAGAATGAAAGGTTATCATAGAATCTCAAACCGGTTTAACTATCAAATATATAGCAGATAACATTTTATATAAGTCTCAAACCATTTTAACTATCAAATACATGGCAGATAACATTTTACAGAAGTCTCAAAGATATAAGCCTAAATAGCATGCCAAGTATATAAACTAACATAGTTCCTAACGGACGTGAAAATATGACATAACTAATCAGAATCATCAATGGTGTCACTGTCATCATCGTCGAACTGACCAAGCAGGTGACCTCTGGTGCCACACAATGGAGGACGCCTCACCCTCCTAGGTCTCTCATCTGCCGCTGGTGCTGATGGCTGTGCGGGAACGACGCTGAATGCTGAGGCTGGGGTCCTGATAAACCCATATTTCATGAGTTCTTTTGGCTTAATTTTAGTGATTTATACAATCCTTCACCTACTTATTCACATTAATTACATGGTTTTACTTTCCCTTCCTTATTACGTGATGTATGCGAAAAACATGTTTCCTAGGCTTTAAAATTAATTATTTTAATTACCTTTATTTCCATTCGATGCCGTGATTAGTGTGTTGAGTAGTTTCAGATTTTCTAAGGCAGAATGACTTAAAGGATGAAAAAGGAAATATACAAAATGGAAGGAGAAGGCAAAACGGAGCTTTAAGGAAACTGGTATCCACGCGACCGCATGGATGACGCGATCACGTGCCAAAAGCGAAGATGCAGCAACGCGGCCGCATGACTGACGCGACCGCGCGCCTTAAGCAGAACGCATACGACACGGAAGCGTGACTGACGCAACCGCGTGGCAAGGAAAAGCTCCGAATGACGCAACCGCGTGACCCACGCGGACGCGTGACAGAGGCCATGAATCAGAATTTACAGAATACGCCCCAGCGATTTCTGAAGCCCTTTTTGACCCAGATCCAAGTACAGACATCATAGACTAGAGGCTATAAAGTGGAAGAATGCATCCATTCATGAGAGGCTTTTCATAATTCACTTTTCATGATTTAGATTTAGTTTTGAGGGAGGTTATCTCCTCTCTCTCTTAGGATTTAGGACTTCTCTTTGTTTTTAAGAGTGACTCTCAATCCAGGTTTATATTCCTTTGTTTTAAGATTACTTTTCACTTTATTTAGTTATTCCAGCATTTGAGTTAATTATTTACTTTTATAATTTAATTTATGAATTCTTCCATGTCACAGATTACTATTTGAATTAATGATAATTGAGGTATTTTCAGTTTATGATTGCTTGCTTTTATTTATGTTACCATTGCTTCCAATCTGAAGATATTTTATTCCAGCAATTTACTTTTTCCCCTTTTGGTCTTGGTTAAGAAATCAGTAACTCAACAGTTATCTAACTCAGCGTAATTGATAATCGTTATCTTGCTAATTGAATTGAACTTCAATTATCCCAACTTTTTCTTAGGAAATAAATAGGATTCGAAGGTCAAACTAATTACTCCCTTGACTTACCTTTGCTTCAAAGGTTAACAAAGTGGAATTAAGATACAACTTTCATTATTGTTGAGAGGGATAACTAAGTTGGACTTCTAATTTCTCTCATCTTGCCAAAAGTTGCTTTACAGTATTTATTTATTTTAATTGCCATTTAATTTATTTGCCATATTTATTCTTCACTCTCAAAACCCTAATTTTACCTTTTTCATAACCAATAATAAGAACATACCTCCCTGCAATTCCTTGAGAAGACGACCCGATGTTTAAATACTCGGTTAACAATTTATTTAGGGGTTTGTTATTTGTGACAACCAAAACGTTTGTACGAAGGAATTTCTGTCGGTTTAGAGACTATATCTACAACGCGACTGTTTTTATAAAATTCTTTACTGGCAAAAATCCTAACGTCAGGTCCCTCCTAAGGCATACCATGGGTCAGCCAGAGATGATGCAGGCTCGTTGAGGTCAACGGCAAACTGAGGAAGAACATCGTCAGTCCATGGCTGGTGAACAGCAAACTGGGACTGATCGTCAGGCATTTGTGGCCTATAATGGGTCCCATCATCATCCCTGAGCATGTCTGCTATATTGGTGGACGAAATTGTGATTCATACTTAAATTGTTGTTCGAAATTGATTGCCCTAGTAATGGCTCCAAAAGCTTGGTGCTCAATACCATGGTCTAAACATAACTTCACAACTTCGCTCAACTAACCAGCAAGTGTACTGGGTCGTCCAAGTAATAAACCTTACGTGAGTAAGGGTCGATCCCACAGAGATTGTTGGTATGAAGCAAGCTATGGTCATCTTGTAAATCTCAGTTAGGCGGATAATAATTGATTATGGAGTTTTCGAATAATAATAATAAATAAAACATAAAATAAAGATAGAAATACTTATGTAAATCATTGGTGAGAATTTCGGATAAGTGTATGGAGATAAATTGTCCCTATTGGATCTCTGCTTTCCTACTGCCTTCCCTCAATCCTTCTTACTCCTTTTCATAGCAAGCTGTATGTAGGGCATCACCGTTGTTAATGGCTACATCCCATCCTCTCAGTGAAAATGGTCCAAATGCTCTGTCACAGCATGGCTAATCATCTGTCGGTTCTCGATCACGTTGGAATAGAATCCCTTGATTCTTTTGCGTTTGTCATCACGCCCAACAATCGCGAGTTTGAAGCTCGTCACATTCATTCAATCCCGGAATCCTACTCGGAATACCACAAACAAGGTTAGACTTTCCGGATTCCCATGAATGCCACCATCAATTCTAGCTTATACCACGAAGATTCTGATTAAGGAATCCAAGAGATATGCGCCCGGTCTAAGGTAGAACGGAAGTGGTTGTCAGTCACGCGTTCATAGGTGAGAATGATGATGAGTGTCACGGATCATCACATTCATCATGTTTGAAGTGCAACGAATATCGTAGAATAGGAATAGCTGAATTGAATAGAAAATAGTAGTAATTGCATTAAAACTTAAGGTACAGCAGAGCTCCACACCCTTAATCTATGGTATGTAGAAACTCCACCGTTGAAAATACATAAGTGATGAAGGTTCAGGCATGGCCGAATAGCCAGCCCCCAAAACGTGATCAATAGTCTCCTAAGATGAATAATAAAAATAAAACTGAGACCAAAGATGTAACGTGGTCAAAGACACTGAATACAATAGTAAAATGTTCTATTTATACTAAACTAGCTACTAGGGTTTACAAAAGTAAGTAATTGATGCATAAATCCACTTCCAGGGCCCACTTGGTGTGTGCTTGGGCTGAGCTTGATCTTTACACGAGCTGAGACTTCTTTTGGAGTTGAACGCCAAGTTGTAACGTGTTTTTGGCGTTCAACTCTGGTTCGTGACGTGTTTCTGGCGTTTGACTCCAGAATGCAGCATGGAACTGGCGTTGAGCGCCAGTTTACGTCATCAAATCTCGAATAAAGTATGGACTATTATATAGTGGGAAAGCTCTAGATGTCTACTTTCCAACGTCATTGAGAGCGCGCCATTTGGAGTTCTGTAACTCCAGAAAATCCATTTCGAGTGCAGGGAGGTCAGAATCCAACAGCATCAGCAGTCCTTTGTCAGCCTTTTATCAGAGTTTTGCTCAGGTCCCTCAATTTCAGCCAGAAATTACCTGAAATCACAGAAAAACACACAAACTCAAAGTAAAGTCCAGAAATATGAATTTATCATAAAAACTAATGAAAACATCCCTAAAAGTAGCTAGATTATACTAAAAACTATCTAAAAACAATGCCAAAAAGCGTATAAATTATCCGCTCATCACAACACCAAACTTAAATTGTTGCTTGTCCCCAAGCAACTGAAAATCAATTAGGATAAAAAAAAGAGAATATACTATAAATCCCAAAATATCAATGAATATTATTTCTAATTAGATGAGCGGGACTTGTAGCTTTTTGCTTCTGAACAGTTTTGGCATCTCACTTTCTCCTTTGAAGCTTAGAATGATTGGCATCTATAGGAACTTAGAATTTCAGATAGTGTTATTGATTCTCCTAGTTAATTTTGTTGATTCTTGAACACAGCTACTTTTATGAGTCTTGGCCGTGGCCCTAAGCACTTTGTTTTCCAGTATTACCACCGGATACATAAATGCCACAGACACATGACAGGGTGAACCTTTTCAGATTGTGACTTAGCTTTGCTAAAGTCCTCAGTTAGAGGTGTCCAGAGCTCTTAAGCACACTCTTTTTGCTTTGGATCACGACTTTAACCACTCAGTCTCAAGCTTTTCACTTGGACCTGCATGCCACAAGCACATGATTAGGGACAGCTTGATTTAGCAGCTTAGACCTGGATTTTATTTCCTTGGGCCCTCCTATCCATTGATGCTCAAAGCCATGGATCCTTTTTACCTTTGTTTTTTGGTTTTAAGGGCTATTGACTTTTTCTGCTTGCTTTTTCTTTTTTTTTTTCTATTTTTTTCGCCACTTTTTTTTTCGCAAGCTTTTGTTTTCACTGCTTTTTCTTGCTTCAAGAATCAATTTTATGATTTTTCAGATCATCAATAACATTTCTCTTTGTTCATCATTCTTTCAAGAGCCAACAATTTTAACATTCATAAACAACAAGATAAAAAATATGCACTGTTCAAGCATTCATTCAGAAAACAAAAAGTATTGTTACCACATCAATATAATTAAACTAATTTCAAGGATAATTTCGAAACTCATGTACTTCTTGTTCTTTTGAATTAAAACATATTTCATTTAAGAGAGGTAAAGGATTTATGGAATTTATTCATAGCTTTAAGACATAGTTACTACATACTAATGATCATGAAGTAGAGACACAAAACATAAATAAACATATAGCATAAAAATAAAAAACCAGAGAAATAAGAACAAGGAATGAGTCCACCTTAGTGGCGTCTTCTTCTTGAAGGACCAATGATGTCCTTAAGCTCTTCTATGTCTCTTCCTTGCCTTTTTGCCCCTCCCTCATTGCTCTTTGATCTTCTCTAATTTCATGGAGAATGATGGAGTGCTCTTGATGTTCCACCCTTAATTGATCCATATTATAACTCAAATCTTCTAGAAAAGTGTTGAGTTGTTCCCAATAGTTGTTTGGGGGGAAAGTGCATCCCTTCAGGCATCTCCAGAATTTCTTGGTGATGAGCTTCTTCATGCGTCTCTTGGGATCCATGAGTGGGCTCTCTTGTTTGCTCCATCCTTTTCTTAGTGATGGGCTTATCCTCCTCAATGGGGATGTCTCCTTCTATGATAACTCCAGCTGAGTAGCATAGATGGAAAATAAGATGAGGAAAAGCTAGCCTTGCCAAAGTAGAGGGCTTATCGGCTATTTTGTAGAATTCAAGGGAGATAACTTCATGAATTTCTACTTCCTCTCCAATCATGATGCTATGGATCATGATGGCCCGATCCACAGTAACTTCAGATCGGTTGCTAGTGGGGATGATGGAGCATTAGATGAATTCCAACATCCTCTAGCCACAGGCTTGAGGTCCAGTCTTCTTAGTTAAACCGGCTTGCCTTTGGAGTCTCTTTTCCATTGGGCTCCTTCAACACATATGTCCCTAAGGACTTGGTCCAACCTTTGATCAAAGTTGACCCTTCTTGTGTAGGGGTGTGCATCTCCTTGCATCATGGGCAAGTTGAACGCCAACTCACATTTTCCGGACTAAAATCTAAGTATTTTTCCCGAACCATTGTAAGATAATTCTTTGGGTTCGGGTTCATACTTTGATCATGGTTCCTAATGATCCATGCATTGGCATAGAACTCTTGAACCATTAAGATTCCGACTTGTTGCATGGGGTTGGTCAGAACTTCCCAACCTCTTCTTTGGATCTCATGTCGGATCTCCGGATACTCATTTTTCTTGAGTTTGAAAGGGACTTCAGGGATCACCTTCTTCTTGGCCACAACATCATAGAAGTGGTCTTGATGGGCTTTGGAGATGAATCTTTCCATCTCCCATGACTCGGAGGTGAAAGCTTTTGTCTTCCTTTTTCTTTTCTAGAGGATTCTCTGGCCTTAGGTGCCATCAATGGTTATAGAAAAACAAAAAGCTATGCTTTTACCACACCAAACTTAGAGACTTGCTCGCCCTCGAGCAAGAGAGGAAAGAAGAGAAGAAAGAAGAGAAGAAGAAGAAGATGAAAATATGGAGGAGAGGGGGAGAGGTGTATTCGGCCAAGAAGGAGAAGAGAGGGTTGTGTTGTGTGAAAATGAAGAAAAATGGAGGGGTTTATATAGGGAGGGGAGAGGGAGTGGGTTCGGCCATTTAGGGTGGGTTTGGGTGGGAAAGAGATTTTGAATTTTGAAGGTAGGTGGGGTTTATGGGAAAGAGTGGATGGATGTGAGTGGTGAAGGGTGTAGTTGGGAAGAGAGATTGAGGTGATTGGTGAAGGGTTTTGGGGAAGAGTGTTTATTGGAAAGAGAGGATGAAGGTTGAGAAGATGGGATAATATGGTAGGTGGGGATCTTGTGGGGTCCACAGATCCTGAGATGATCCTGTGGGGTCCACAGATCCTGAGGTGTCAAGGATTTACATCCCTGCACCAATTAGGCATGTAAAATGCCTTTGCATGCAATTCTGGCATTTAAACGCCGAAGTGATGCATGTTCTGGGCGTTCAACGCCCATGTGCAGCATGTTTCTAGTGTTGAACGCCAGTTCCATGCTTGTTTCTGGCGTTCAGCGCCAGCTCTCCTCAGGGTGCATTCCTGGTGTTTGAACACCAGGATGTTGCTTGTTTCTGGCGTTCAACGCCAGATCCATGCTATGTTCTGGCGTTGAACGCTAGCCAGATGCTCCTTACTGGCGTTTAAACGCCAGTAAGTCCTTCCTCCAGGGTGTGATTTTTCTTCTGCTGTTTTTTATTCTGTTTTTAATTTTTGTATTTATTTTGTGACTCCACATGATCATGAACCTAATAAAACATAAAAGAACAATAAAAAATAAAATTAGATAAATAAAAATTGGGTTGCCTCCCAATAAGCGCTTCTTTAATGTCAATAGCTTGACAGTGGGCTCTCATGGAGCCACACAGGTAATCAGGTCAATGTTGTATAGTCCCAACACCAAACTTAGAGTTTGGATGCGGGGATTCAACACCAAACTTAGAGTTTGGCTGTGGCCTCTCAACACCAAACTTAGAATTTGATTGTAAGGGCTTTATTTGACTCTGTATTGAGAGAAGCTTTGCATGCTTACTGGTGCGCGGAATTGTGATCATCAATGGCGCCATCAACATGGTACGCTCAATTGCAATCTCAACTCTTTATCACAACTTCGCACAACTAACCAGCAAGTGCACTGGGTCGTCCAAGTAATAAACCTTACGCGAGTAAGGGTCGATCCCACAGAGATTGTTGGTATGAAGCAAGCTATGGTCATCTTGTAAATCTCAGTCAGGCGGATTCAAATGGTTATGGAGGATTAATGATTAAAAGATAAATAAAACATAAAATAGAGATAGAGATACTTATGTAATTCATTGGTGAGAATTTCAGATAAGCGTATGGAGATGCTTTGTCCCTTCCGTCTCTCTGCGTTCCTATTGTCTTCATCCAATTCTTCTTACTCCTTTCCATGGCAAGCTGTATGTTGGGCATCACCGTTGTCAATGGCTACAGTCCCGTCCTCTCAGTGAAAATGTTCAACGCGCTCTGTCACAGCACGGCTATTCATCTGTCGGTTCTCGATCATGTCGGAATAGAATCCAGTGATTCTTTTGCGTCTGTCACTAACGCCCCACAATCACGAGTTTGAAGCTCGTCACAGTCATTCAATCCTTGAATCCTACTCATAATACCACAGACAAGGTTTAGACTTTCCGGATTCTCAAGAATGCCGCCATCAATTCTAGCTTATACCACGAAGATTCTGATTAACGAATCCAAGAGATAAACATTCAAGCCTTGTTTGCTTGTAGAACGGAAGTGGTTGTCAGGCACACGTTCATAAGTGAGAATGATGATGATGAGCGTCACATAATCATCACATTCATCATGTTCTTGGGTACGAATGAATATCTTAGAACAAGAATAAGCTGAATTGAATAGAAGAACAATAGTAATTGCATTAATACTCGAGGTACAGCAGAGCTCCACACCTTAATCTATGGTGTGTAGAAACTCCACCGTTGAAAATACATAAGAACAAGGTCTAGGCATGGCCGAATGGCCAGCCTCCCAAAGAGGGTTCAATCATAAAAACATGATCAAAAGGTTTTTTTAATACAATAGCAAAAGGTCCTATTTGTAGAGAACTAGTAGCTTAGGGTTTACAAAGATGAGTAAATGACATAAAAATCCACTTCCGGGCCCACTTTATGTGTGCTTGGGCTGAGCATTGAAGCTTTCATGTGTAGAGACTTTTCTTGGAGTTAAACGCCAGCTTTTGTGCCAGTTTGGGCGTTTAACTCCCATTCTTGTGCTAGTTCCGGCGTTTAACGCTAGAATTCTTGAGCTGACTTGGAACGCCTGTTTGGGCCATCAAATCTCGGACAAAGTATGGACTATTATACATTGCTGGAAAGCACAGGATGTCTACTTTCCAACGCAATTAAGAGCGCGCCAATTGGGCTTCTGTGGCTCCAGAAAATCCACTTCGAGTGCAGGGAGGTCAGAATCCAACAGCATCTGCAGTCTTTTTCAGCCTCTGAATCAGATTTTTGCTTAGGTCCCTCAATTTCAGCCAGAAAATACCTAAAATCACAGAAAAACACACAAACTCATAGTAAAGTCTAGAAAAGTGAATTTTAACTAGAAACTAATAAAAATATAATAAAAACTAACTAAAACATACTAAAAACAATGCCAAAAAGCGTATAAATTATCCGCTCATCACAACACCAAAAGAAGAGAATATGCAATGAAATCCAAAAATATCTATGAAGATCAGTATTAATTAGATGAGCTGGGCTTTTAGCTGTTTGCCTCTGAACAGTTTTGGCATCTCACTCTATCCTTTGAAATTCAGAATGATTGGCTTCTATAGGAACTCAGAATCCAGATAGTGTTATTGATTCTCCTAATTAAGTATGATGATTCTTGAACACAACTATTTTATGAGTCTTGGCCGTGGCCCAAAGCACTCTGTCTTCTAGTATTACCACCGGATACATACATGCCACAGACACATAACTGGGTAAACCTTTTCAGATTGTGACTCAGCTTTGCTAGAGTCCCCAATTAGAGGTGTCCAGGGTTCTTAAGCACACTCTTTTTTGCTTTGGATCACGACTTTAACCGCTCAGTCTCAAGTTTTCACTTGACACCTTCACGCCACAAGCACATGGTTAGGGACAGCTTGGTTTAGCCGCTTAGGCCAGGATGTTATTCCTGTAGGCCCTCCTATCCACTGATGCTCAAAGCCTTGGATCCTTTTTATTATCCTTGCCTTTTAAAGGGGCTATTGGTTTTTCTGCTTGCTCTTTTTTTTTGTTTTTTTTAATTCACTGCTTTTTCTTGCTTCAAGAATCATTTTTATGATTTTTCAGATCCTCAGTAACATGTCTCCTTTTTTCATCATTCTTTCAAGAGCCAACATTCATGAACAACAAATTCAAAAGACATATGCACTGTTCAAGCATACATTCAGAAGTCAAAGTATTGCCACCACATCAAAATAATTAATCTGTTATAAAATTCAAAATTCAAAATTCATGCAATTCTTCTCTTTTTCAATTAAGAACATTTTTCATTTAAGAAAGGTGACGGATTCATAGAACATTCATAACTTTAAGGCATAGACACTAAGACACTAATGATCATAAGACACAAACATAAATAAAACATAAAGCATAATTTTCGAAAAAAAAATAGAAAAATAAAGAACAAGGAGATTAAAGAACGGGTCCACCTTAGTGATGGCGGCTTGTTCTTCCTCTTGAAGATCTTATGGAGTGCTTGAGCTCCTCAATGTCTCTTCCTTGCCTTTGTTGCTCCTCTCTCATGATTCTTTGATCTTCTCTAATTTCATGGAGGAGGATGGAATGTTCTTGGTGCTCCACCCTTAGTTGTCCCATGTTGGAACTCAATTCTCCTAGGGAGGTGTTGATTTGCTCCCAATAGTTTTGTGAAGGAAAGTGTATCCCTTGAGGCATCTCAGGGATTTCATGATGAGGAATTTCCTCATGTCCATGAGTGGGATCTCTTGTTTGCTCCATCCTCTTCTTAGTGATGGGTTTGTCCTCATCAATGAGGATGTCTCCCTCTATGTTAATTCCAACTGAATTACAGAGGTGACAAATGAGATGAGGGAAGGCTAACCTTGCCAAGGTAGAGGACATGTCTGCCACCTTATAAAGTTCTTGGGATATAACCTCATGAACTTCTACTTCCTCTCCAATCATGATGCTATGAATCATGATAGCCCGGTCTATAATAACTTCGGACCGGTTGCTAGTGGGAATGATTGAGCGTTGGATAAACTCCAACCATCCCCTAGCTACGGGCTTGAGGTCATGCCTTCTCAGTTGAACCGGCTTTCCTCTTGAATCTCTCTTCCGTTGAGCGCCCTCTTCACAAATGTCTATGAGGACTTGGTCCAACCTTTGATCAAAGTTGACCCTTCTAGTGTAAGGGTGTTCATCTCCTTGCATCATGGGCAAGTTGAATGCCAACCTTACATTTTCCGGACTAAAATCTAAGCATTTCCCCCGAACCATTGTAAGCCAATTCTTTGGGTCCGGGTTCACACTTTGATCATGGTTCTTGGTGATCCATGCATTGGCATAGAACTCTTGAACCATTAAGATTCCGACTTGTTGAATGGGGTTGGTAAGAAGTTCCCAACCTCTTCTTCAGATCTCATGTCGAATCTCCGGATATTCACTCTTTTTGAGTTTGAACGGGACCTCGGGGATCACCTTCTTCATGGCCACAACTTCATGGAAGTGGTCTTGATGCACCCTTGAGATGAATCTCTCCATCTCCCATGACTCAGAGGTGGAAGCTTTTGCCTTCCTTTTCCTCTTTCTAGAGGTTTCTCCGGCCTTAGATGCCATAAATGTTTATGGAAAAACAAAAAGCAATGCTTTTACCACACCAAACTTAGAAGGTTTGCTCGTCCTCAAGCAAAAGAAGAAAGAAGAGAGTAGAAGAAGAAAAAATAGAGGAGATGGAGGTGGCTTTGTTTTTCGGCCAAGGGGGAGAAGTAGTGTGTAGGTTGTGTGAAAATGAAGGAGTGAAGATGGGTTTATATAGGGGTGGAGAGAGGGGTAAGGTTCGGCCATTATGGGTGGGTTTGGGAGGGAAAATGATTTGAATTTGATTGGTGAGGTAGGTGGGGTTTTATGAAGGATGGATGTGAGTGGTGAAGAGAATGGTAGGATTTGATAGGTGAGGGGTTTTTGGGGAAGAGGCGTTGAGGTGATTGGTGAATGGGTGAAGAAGAGAGAGAGTGGTGGGGTAGGTGGGGATCCTGTGGGGTCCACAGATCCTGAAGTGTCAAGGATAATTCATCCCTGCACCAAGTGGCGAGCAAAAATGCTCCTTCTGCCAATCCTGGCGTTAAACGCCGGGCTGGTGCCCATTTCTGGCGTTTAACGCCAGCTTCTTGCCCATTTCTGGCGTTAAACGCCGTCTGGTGCCCCTTTCTGGCGTTAAACGCCCATAATGGTGCCAGACTGGGCGTTAAACGCCCATTCTGCTATCTTCACTGGCGTTTAAACGCCAGCAGATTTTCCTCCAGGGTGTGCTATTTTTTTCTTTCTGTTTTTCATTCTGTTTTTGCTTTTTCAATTGATTTTGTGACTTCCCATGATCATCAACCTATAGAAAACATAAAATAACAAAGGAAAATAGATAAATATAACATTGGGTTGCCTCCCAACAAGCGCTTCTTTAATGTCAGTAGCTTGACAGTGGGCTCCCATGGAGCCTCACAGATGTTCAGAGCAATGTTAGAACCTCCCAACACCAAACTTAGAGTTTGAATGAGGGGGTTCAACACCAAACTTAGAAGTTGGTTGTGGCCTCCTAACACCAAACTTAGAGTTTGACCGTGAGGACTCTGTTTGACTCTGTTTTGAGGGAAGCTCTTCATGCTTCCTCTCCATGGTTACAGAGGGGTATCCTTGAGCCTTAAACACAAAAGATTCTTCATTCACTTGAATGATCAATTCTCCTCTGTCAACATCAATCACAGCCTTTGCTGTGGCTAGGAAGGGTCTACCAAGGATGATGGATTCATCCATGCACTTCCCAGTCTCTAGGACTATGAAATCAGCAGGGATGTAATGGTCTTCAACCTTTACCAGAACATCCTCTACAAGTCCACAAGCTTGTTTTCTTGAATTGGCTGCCATCTCTAGTGAGATTCTTACAGCTTGCACCTCAAAGATCCATATCTTCTTCATTACAGAGAGAGGCATGAGGTTTATGCTTGACCCTAAGTCACACAGAGCCTTCTCAAAGGTCATGGTGCCTATGGTACAAGGTATTGAGAACTTCCCAGGGTCCTGTCTCTTTTGAGGTAATCTCTGCCTAGTCAAGTCATCCAGTTCTTTGGTGAGCAAAGGGGGTTCATCCTCCTAAGTCTCATTACCAAATAACTTGTCATTTAGCTTCATGATTGCTCCAAGGTACTTAGCAACTTGCTCTTCAGTGACATCTTCGTCCTCTTCAGAAGAAGAATACTCATCAGAGCTCATGAATGGCAGAAGTAATTCCAATGGAATCTCTATGGTCTCAGTGTGAGCCTCAGATTCCCATGGTTCCTCATTAGGGAACTCATTGGAGGCCAGTGAACGTCTATTGAGGTCTTCCTCATTGGCGATCACTGCCTCTTCCTCCTCTCCAAATTCGGCCATGTTGATGGCCTTGCACTTTCCTTTTGGATTCTCTTCTGTATTGCTTGGAAGAGTACTAGGAGGGAGTTCAGTAACTTTCTTACTCATCTGACCCACTTGTGCCTCCAAGTTTCTAATGGAGGACCTTGTTTCAGTCATGAAACTTTGAGTGGTTTTGATTAGATCAGAGACCATGGTTGCTAAGTCAGAGTGGCTCTGCTTAGAATTCTCTGTCTGTTGTTGAGAAGATGATGATGGAAAAGGCTTTGCCATTGCCAAACCTGTTTCTTCCACCATTATTGTTGTTGAAACCTTGTTGAGGTCTCTATTGATCCTTCCATGAGAGATTTGGATGATTTCTCCATGAAGGATTATAGGTGTTTCTATAGGGTTCTCCCATGTAATTCACCTCTTCCATTGATGGGTTCTCAGGATCATAAGCTTCTTCTTCAGATGAAGCATCCTTAGTACTGCCTGGTGCAGCTTGCATTTCGGACAGACTTTAAGAAATCATATTGACTTGCTGAGTCAATATTTTGTTCTGAGCCAATATGGCATTCAGAGTATCAATCTCAAGAACTCCTTTCTTCTGATTCGTCTCATTGTTCACAGGATTCCTTTCAGAAGTGTACATGAATTGGTTATTTACAACCATTTTAATGAGTTATTGAGCTTCTACAAGCGTCTTCTTCAGATGAAGAGATCCTCCAGCAGAGCTGTCCAATGACATCTTGGACAATTCAGACAGACCATCATAGAAGATACCTATGATGCTCCATTCAGAAAGCATGTCAGAAGGACACTTTTTGATCAATTGTTTGTATCTTTCCCAAGCTTCATAGAGGGATTCATCTTCCTTCTGTCTGAAGGTTTGGACTTCCACTCTAAGCTTACTCAATTTTTGAGGTGGAAAGAACTTTGCCAAGAAGGCATTGACTAGCTTTTCCCAAGAGTTTAGGCATAAGTCTGTAGACCTCAGGGTCAACCCCATTGGTCTTGACAGTGTCACAGATTTGCAAGAATTCAGCTAAAAACTGATGAGGATCTTCCAATGGAAGTTGATGAGCGGATATTTTATACGCTTTTTGGGGGTAATTTCATGTAGATTTTAGTATGTTTTAATTAGTTTTTAGTAGAATATTATTAGTTTTTAGGCAAAAATCATATTTCTGGACTTTACTATGAGTTTGTGTGATTTTCTGTGATTTCAGATATTTTCTGGCTGAAATTGAGGGAGCTGAGCAAAAATCTGAGTTAGGCTGAAAAAGGACTGCTGATGTTGTTGGATCCTGACCTCCCTGCACTCGGAATAAATTTTTTGGAGCTACAGGAATCCAATTGACACGCTCTCAATTGGGTTGGAAAGTAGACATCCAGGGCTTTCCAGCAATATATAATAGTCTATACTTTGCTCGAAGATAGATGACGTAAACTGGCGTTCAACGCCAGTTTCATGTTGCAGTCTGGCGTCCAGCGCCAGAAACAGGTTACAAGTTGGAGTTCAACGCCCAAAACACGTTACAACCTGGCGTTCAACTCCAGAAACAGCCCAAGCACATGAGAGGCTTAAGTCTCAGCCCCAGCACACACCAAGTGGGCCCCAAAAGTGGATTTCTGCACCAATTATCTTAGTTTACTCATATTCTGTAAACCTAGGTTACTAGTTAGTATTTAAACAACTTTTAGAGATTTATTTTGTATCTCATGACGTTTATAGAACTGGATTTTATATTCCTTGGCAGCATGAGTCTCTAAACTCCATTGTTGGGGGTGAGGAGCTCTGCAGCGTCTCGATGAATTAATGCAATTGTTTCTATTTCTCCATTCAAACGTGTGTGTTCCTATCTAAGATGTTCATTCGCGCTTAATTATGAAGAAGGTGATGATCCATGACACTCATCACCTTCCTCAATCCATGAACGTGTGCCTGACAACCACCTCCGTTCTACATCAGATTGAATGAGCTTCTCTTAGATTCTTTAATCAGAATCTTCGTGGTATAAGCTAGAATTGATGGCGGCCACTCTTGAGGATCCGGAAAGTCTAAACCTTGTCTGTGGTATTCCAAGTAGGATTCAAGGATTGAATGGCTGTGACGAGCTTCAAACTCGCGATTACTGGGCGTGATGACAAATGCAAAAGGATTAATGGATCCTATCCAACATGATCGAGAACCAACAGCTGATTAGCCGTGCTGTGACAGAGCATCTGGACCATTTTCACTGAGAGGATGGGAGATAGTCACTGACAATGGTGACACCCTACATACAGCTTGCCATGGAGGAAACTTTGCACTTTTTTCCATGGATGGAATATTACATTACAGAAATTCAGAAGACAAAGCATCTCCAAAACTCCAACATATTCTCCATTACTGCATTACAAGTAATTAATTCACGCTCTTTTATTTTCTAATAATTCCAACTAATAATTTTAATTGATATCCTGACTAAGAATAATAAAATAAACATAGCTTGCTTCAAACCAATAATCTCCGTGGGATCGACCCTTACTCACGTAAGGTATTACTTGGACGACCCAGTGCACTTGCTGGTTAGTTATGCGAATTGTCAAAGAGTGGGATTCCATTTCGTGCACCAAGTTTTTGGCGCCGTTGCCGGGGATTGTTCGAGTTTGAACAACTAAAGGTTTATTTTATTTCTTAGATTAGGAAGATTTTGGCAATTGGGTCAGAGTCTTTTATTTTCTTTTCAAAAATATTATTTTTCTTTATTAATTTTTAATTTTTCTTTGAGTCTAGTGTCTTGTTATAAGTTTGGTGTTAATTACATATTTTATATTTTCCTTTAAAATTTTCGTATAAGTGTTATTTGTTCTTCCTTGATCTTCAAGTTGTTCTTGTTTATTTTTCTTGTTTGATCTTTAGTTTTTCTTGATCTGTGTCTTTTTCTTGTTTCACTTGTGTTCTTTTTAAAGCATTAATCTTCCAAAAGGAATATACCTATTTAGAACAAGTGTTACATTTACTGCCCAATTGGCTAGAGCGTTGATCTATGTTCTTGGCAATTGGGCATCTTCTTTTTAAAATCTTTTTTCAAAAATAATTTTTCTTGATTTAATCTTGTGCCAAACTTTAAGTTTGGTGTTTTCTTGTTGATCTTTCTTTAATGTTCGAAAATTTATCTTGGTTTTCTAAAAATTTTAAGTTTTGTGTTCTTTCTTTTGTTCTTGGTGTTCTTGTGAATCTTCAAGGTGTTCTTGAGTCTTTCTTGTGTTTTGATCTTAAAATTTTTAAGTTTGGTGTTCCTTGGTGTTTTCCCTCCAAAATTTTCGAAAATAAGGAGCATTAGATCTAAAAATTTTAAATCTTGTGTCTTTTGTGTGTTTTTCTCTTTCATCATAAAATTCAAAATTCAAAAAAATATCTTTTCTAACTAATTTTAAACTATATTTTCGAAATTTTTATATAAAAATTCAAATTTCAATTTCAAAATTTTTCAATTCTTATCTTTTTAAGTTTTAAAAAAAATTTATATATATATATATATATATATATATATATATATATATCTTTTTCAAAATATCCTAACCACTTTCTCTCTCCTCAAATTTTTGAAAATATTCATAAAAGTTTTCAAATTTCTAGTAATTTTAATTTTTAATTTTCTTTCTTTATTTATTTTATTTTTATTTCGGTTATTTTATTTTATTTTATTTTATTATTTCGAAAATCAATTTTTTTATATAATAAATTAAATAAAATAAACAATATCAACATCCATACCATCTTCCTTGCTTCATCATGGAACTAAGTGGAAATGAACAGTCCAGGAGGACTCTGGGGTCATATGCTAACCCCACTACTGCTTCATATGGGAGTAGTATCTGTATACCCTCCATTGGAGTTAGTAGCTTTGAGGTGAATCCTCAGCTCATTATCATGGTGCAGCAAAGCTGCCAGTATTCCGGTCTTCCACATGAAGAACCTACAGAGTTTCTGGCATAATTTTTATAAATTGCTGTACATGATAAGAAAGTAGATCAGGATGTCTACAGATTATTACTATTTCCATTTGCTGTAAAAGATCAAGCTAAGAGGTGGTTAAATAACCAACCTAAGAACAGCATAAAGACATGGAAACAGCTGTCAGAAAAATTTCTGAATCACTATTTTCCTCCAAAACGGATGACACAGCTAAGGCTAAGCATCCAAGGCTTCAAATAAGGAGATAATGAATCCCTTTATGATTCCTGGGAGAGATACAGAGAGATGCTAAGAAAATGCCCCTCTGAAATATTTTCAGAGTGGGTGCAATTAGACATCTTCTACTATGGGCTTACAGAAAAAGCTCAGATTTCTCTAGATCACTCAGCTGGTGGATCTATACATATGAGAAAAACAATTGAAGAAGCTCAAGAGCTTATTGATACAGTTGCCAGAAATCAGCATCTGTACCTAAGCAGTGAATCTTCCATGAAAGAAGAAGCTAAAACAGTAACTGCTGAACTCAGTCCTGTAGATCAGGCTAATGAATTCAATCAGCAATTAGACTTTCTAACAAAACAGCTAGCGGAGTTCAAGGAGATATTACAAGAAACAAGAATGGCTAATATGAATATGGAAGTACAATTGAAGCAAACAGAAAAGCAACTGTCAAAACAAATAATAGAAGAATGCCAAGCAGTTCAATTAAGAAGTGGAAAAATATTAAATACCTCACTTCAAAGCAGCAGGAAGCCAAGAAATGAACAAATGGCTACTCAAAATCCCTCTGAGGACAGTCAGAGCCCAGAGAGGAATAATGCTGGCGCTGAACGCCCAAACCATGCTCATTCCTGGCGTTCAATGCCAGAAACAAGCAAGGATTTGGCGTTGAACGCCCAAAGGGAGCACAGTTCTGGCGTTCAGACGCCAGAAACAGATAAGGAGCTGGCGTCTAACGCCACTCCAACTTCCACCCCTGGTATTCAAATGCCAGTGGGGGATTAGACACATACAAGTGCTGATAACAACTCTTCTAAAAAGGCTTCCCAATCCACATCTGTAGGCAATAAACATGCAGCAACTAAGGTTGAGGAATACAAAGCCAAAATGCCTTATCCTCAAAACTCCGCCAAGCGGAACAGGATAAGCAATTTGCCCGCTTTGCAGACTACACCAGGACTCTTGAAATAAAGATTCCGTTTGCAGAGGCACTTGATCAAATACCCTCTTATGCTAAGTTCATGAAAGAGATCTTAAGTCATAAGAAGGATTGGAGAAAAACTGAAAAAGTTTACCTTACTGAAGAATGCAGTGCAGTCATTCTGAAAAGCTTACTTGAGAAGCTTAAAGATCCCGGGAGCTTTATGATACCATGCACATTAGAGGGTAATTGTACCAAGCAAGCTCTATGTGATCTTGGGGCAAGTATCAACCTAATACCTGCATCTATTATCACAAAGCTTGGTTTGACTGAAGAAGTCAAACCAACCCTGATATGTCTTCAACTTGATGATGGCTCCATTAAATACCCATCAGGTGTGATTGAAGACATGATCGTCAAGGTTGGGCCATTTGGCTTTCCTACTGACTTTGTGGTGCTGGAAATGGAGGAGCACAAGAGTGCAACTCTAATTCTAGGAAGACCTTTCCTAGCAACTGGCCGAACCCTCATTGACGTCCAAAAAGGGGAAGTAACCTTGAGAGTCAATGATGAGGAGTTCAAGTTGAATGTTGTCAAAGCTATGAAACATCCAGACACCCCAAATAACTGCATGAGTGTTGATATCATTGACTCTCTGGTAAGAGAGGTCAATATGGCTGAGAGTCTCGAATCAGAGCTAGAGGACATCTTTAAAGATGTTCAGCCTGATCTGGAGGAATCAGAGAGAATAATAGAACCTCTGAAAATCCCTCAGGAAAAGGAGAAACCTCCTAAACCCGAGCTCAAACCATTACCACTATCCCTGAAATATGCATTTTTGGGAGAAGGTGATACCTTTCCTGTAATCATAAGCTCTACCTTAGAGCCACATGAAGAGGAAGCACTAATTCAAGTGCTAAAGACACACAAGACAGCTCTTGGGTGGTCCATTAGTGATCTTAAGGGCATTAGCCCAGCTAGATGCATGCACAAGATCCTATTGGAGGGTGACGCTAAGCCAGTGGTCCAACCACAAAGGCGGCTGAATCCAGCCATGAAGGAAGTGGTGCAGAAGGAGGTCACTAAATTACTAGAGGCTGAGATTATTTATCCTATTTCTGATAGCCCCTAGGTAAGCCCTGTCCAAGTCGTCCCTAAGAAGGGAGGCATGACAGTGGCTCATAATGAAAAAAATGAACTGGTTCCTACAAGAACAGTTACAGGGTGGCGTATGTGTATTGATTATAGAAGGCTCAATACAGCCACCAGAAAGGATCATTTTCCTTTACCATTCATAGACCAAATGCTAGAAAGACTAGCAGGTCATGAATACTACTGCTTCTTGGATGGATACTCAGGTTATAATCAAATTGCAGTAGATCCCCAAGATCAAGAGAAAACGGCATTCACATGTCCATCTGCAGTATTTGCATACAGAAGGATGCCATTTGGCCTGTGTAATGCACCTGCAACCTTTCAGATGTGCATGCTCTCAATTTTCTCTGATATGGTGGAAAATTTCTGGAAGTCTTCATGGATGACTTTTCAGTATTTGGAGACTCATTCAGCTCCTGTCTTAACCATCTAGCACTTGTTCTAAAGAGATGCCAAGAGACTAACATTGTTTTAAACTGCGAGAAGTGTCACTTTATGGTGACTGAAGGAATTGTCCTTGGGCACAAAATTTCGAACAAGAGAATAGAGGTGGATCAAGCTAAGGTAGAGGTAATTGAAAAATTACCACCACCTGCCAATGTTAAGGCAATCAGAAGCTTTCTGGGGCATGCAGGATTCTATAGGAGGTTTATAAAGGATTTTTCAAAAATTGCCAAACCTCTAAGTAATCTGCTAGCTGCTGACACACCAATTATCTTTGATAAGGAGTGTCTACAGGCGTTTGAGACTCTGAAAGCTAAGCTGGTCACAACACCAGTCATCTCTGCACCAGACTGGACATTACCATTTGAATTAATGTGTGATGCCAGTGACCATGCCATTGGTGCAGTGTTGGGACAGAGACATGACAAGCTTCTGCACGTCATTTACTATGCTAATCGTGTTTTAAATGACGCACAGAAGAATTACACAACCACAGAAAAAGAGCTGCTTGCAGTGGTTTACGCCATTGACAAGTTTAGATCCTATTTAGTAGGATCAAAAGTTATTGTGTATACTGATCATGCTGCTCTTAAATATCTACTCACAAAGCAGGATTCAAAACCCAGACTTATCAGATGGGTGTTGCTTCTGCAAGAGTTTGATATAGAAATAAGAGACAGAAAAGGGATAGAAAACCAAGTAGCTGATCACCTGTCCCGAATAGAACCAGTAGAAGGGTCGTCCCTCCCTCTTACTGAGATCTTTGAAACCTTTCCGGATGAGCAACTCTTTGCCATCCAGGAAGTGCCATGGTTCGCAGACATTGCAAACTACAAGGCAGTGAGGTTCATACCCAAAGAGTACAGTAGGCAGCACTCAAAGAAATTGATCACAGATGCAAAGTACTATCTTTGGGATGAACCATATCTCTTCAAGAGATGTGCAGATGGAGTAATCCGTAAATGTGTGCCTAAAGAAGAAGCGCAGAGGATCTTATGGCACTGCCATGGATCACAGTATGAAGGACATTTTGGAAGTGAGCGAACAGCCACAAGAGTCCTCCAATGTGGCTTCTACTGGCCTACTCTCTATAAAGATTCCCGAGTGTTTGTACTTAATTGTGACAGTTGCCAAAGATCTGGCAATCTGCCTCACAGTTATGCCATGCCTCAACAAGGGATCTTGGAGATTGAGTTGTTTGATGTATGGGGTATTGACTTCATGGGGCCTTTCCCACCATCATACTCAAACACTTACATTCTGGTGGCAGTGGATTATGTATCCAAATGGGTGGAAGCTATTGCTACACCCACTAATGACACTAAGACAGTGTTAAAATTCCTCCAGAAATACATCTTCAGCAGATTTGGCACCCCTAGAGTACTAATCAGTGATGGGGGCACTCATTTCTGCAATAAAAGCTCTACTATACTTTGGTTCGTTATGGAGTTAGCCACAGGGTGGCCACTCCATATCACCCACAGACAAATGGGCAGGCTGAAGTCTCAAATAGAGAACTCAAAAGAATCCTGGAACGGACTGTAATTAACCGTAGAAGGGATTGGGCAAGAAGCTTGGATGATGCTCTGTGGGCATACAAAACAGTATTCAAGACCCCTATAGGGACCTCTCCATACCAGCTTGTGTACGGAAAGGCATGTCACTTGCCAGTGGAACTGGAACATAAAGCCTACTAGGCAACCAGATTCCTGAACCTTGATGCCAAGTTAGCTGGAGAAAAAAGATTGCTCCAGTTAAATGAGCTAGAGGAATTTAGACTCAATGCTTTCGAGAATGCAAAAATTTACAAAGAGAAAGCAAAAAGATGGCATGATAAGAAACTGTCATCCAGAGTCTTTGAGCCGGGGCAGAAAGTTCTGCTATTTAATTCTAGGCTCAAATTATTCCCCGGGAAACTAAAATCCCGGTGGACAGGTCCATATGTGATTACAAGTGTATCACCATATGGATACGTAGAGCTTCAGGATAATGACTCTAACAAAAAGTTCATTGTTAAAGGACAGAGAGTTAAACATTATCTTGAAAGTAATTTTGAGCAAGAATGCTCAAAACTGAGACTTGATTAGAGCTCAGTAATAGTCCAGCTAAGGACAATAAAGAAGCGCTTGCTGGGAGGCGACCCAGCCATTTACAAAATTTAATTTTATTTGTTTATTAATTAATTTTTACAGGTATATGTCAAGTATCTTCAAGGTAAAATAGCAAATTGCTTGAATTCACAAAGTTACAAGGGAATTTGGAAGCTCACTGGCGTGAAAAAGCCAGTAAGAAACATTCTGGGCGTTGAACGCCCAAAAGAATCACCCACTGGGCGTTCGACGCCAGTAAGGGTAGCCATCTGGGCGTTAAACGCCAGAAAGGAGCATCTTCTGGGCGTTGAACGCCAGAAAGAAGCACCTTTTGGGCGTTTAACGCCAGATTGACAGCGTCCTGGGCGTTCAGAAAAACGCCCGGTGACAAAGGACTTCCTGGCGTTCAACGCCAGAAAGAAGCAACAGCTGGGCGTTGAACGCCCAGGAGAAGCAGCAATTGGGCGTTAAACGCCCAAAACATGCAGCGTTTGGGCGTTTAACGCCAGAATGGTGGGGAGGAGGTAAAATTCATTTTTCTTCACAAATCTTCTAATTTTTATGTTTCCATTCATGATTTCTTGCATAAACATGTTTCAAAATATCATCCTTCAATGCCAAAAATTTTAATCCTAATTTCTAAAAACCCTAATTTCAAAAATCCCTTTTTCAAAAATACTAAATGTATCTTAATCTATAAAGATAAATCTTTTTCCAATCCTAAACATATTTCTTGATTTTTTTTAATTTCTTCTCATATCTTTTTAAACTCATCATATCTTTTGAATTTCGAATTTGCCTCTCCTACTATTCCTCTCATTTCCTTTATTTTGCTTGAGGACATGCAAACCTCTAAGTTTGGTGTGATTCGCCATGATCACTGAGCTAAAACTCATCAAGATCATGGCACCTAAAGGAACAGGAAGAGCAAGGATGTGACTTGAAGGAACTAAAGCGTCAGAAATTATCTCTTGAAGGACCAAGCACCCCACAGACTAGAGGAACATCCACTTCCCAAAACAAAGGTCGTTGAGTTCTAATCTTTGCCTTAACTCTGTGATAACTGTTCTTATTAGGAATTTACCTTAGAAGTTATATATTAGTAGTAGTAATTAGTATCTCTACTTTGATTTTAATTTCAATTAAGTTATAATTTATTTTTCTCATCATCATCAAACATAAATAAAATAGTAGATTTTTAGAATAAAGAGGCAATATTTTTTTCGAGTTCTTAATAAGGAAAATTCTAATTATTTATATGTGGTGGCAATACTTTTTGTCTTCTGAATGAAATGATTGAACAATGCATATTTTTTATCTTGTTGTTTATGAATGTTAAAATTGTTGGCTCTTGAAAGAATGATGAAAAAGAGAAATGTTATTGATGATCTGAAAAATAAAAAAAAATGATTCTTGAAGCAAGAAAAAACAGTGAAAAATGAAAAGCCTGTGCGAAAAAAAAGCAAGCAGAAAAAGCCAATAGCCCTTAAAACCAAAAGGCAGGGGCAAAAAGGATCCAAGGCTTTGAGCATCAATGGATAGGAGGGCCCAAGGAAATAAATCCAGACCTAAGCGGCTAAATCAAGCTGTCCCTAACCATGTGCTTGTGGCATGTAGGTCCAAGTGAAGAACTTGAGACTGAGTGGTCAAAGTCGTGATCCAAGGCAAAAAAGTGTGCTTAAGAGCTCTGGACACCTCCAATTGGGGACTTTAGCAAAGCAAAGTCACAATCTGAAAAGGTTCACCCATTTATGTGTCTGTGGCATTTATGTATCCGGTGGTAATACTGAAAAACAAAGTGCTTAGGGCCACGGCCAAGACTCATAAAGTAACTGTGTTCAAGAATCAACATACTACACTAGGAGAATCAATAATACTATCTGAATTCTGAGTTCCTATGGATGCCAATCATTCTGAATTTCAAAGGAGCCAAAACTGTTCAGAAACAAAAAGCTACTAGTTCCGCTCATCTAAATTAGAATCTGAGCTTCACTTAAACTTGGAGATTTTATTGCTCCTTAAATTCTTTTTATCCTATTTTGTTCATCTAGTTGCTTGGGGACAAGCAACAATTTAAGTTTGGTGTTGTGATGAGCAGATATTTTATACGCTTTTTGGGGGTAATTTCATGTAGATTTTAGTATGTTTTAATTAGTTTTTAGTAGAATATTATTAGTTTTTAGGCAAAAATCATATTTCTGGACTTTACTATGAGTTTGTGTGTTTTTCTGTGATTTCAGATATTTTCTGGCTGAAATTGAGGGAGCTGAGCAAAAATCTGAGTTAGGCTGAAAAAAGACTGCTGATGATGTTGGATCCTGACCTCCCTGCACTCGGAATGAATATTTTGGAGCTACAGAAGTCCAATTGATGCGCTCTCAATTGGGTTAGAAAGTAGACATTCAGGGCTTTCCAGCAATATATAATAGTCCATACTTTGCGCGAAGATAGATGACGTAAACTGGCGTTCAACGCCAGTTTCATGTTGCAATCTGGCGTCCAGCGCCAGAAACAGGTTACAAGTTGGAGTTCAACGCCCGAAACACATTACAACCTGGCGTTCAACTTCAGAAACAGCCCAAGCACGTGAGAGGCTTAAGTCTCAGCCCCAGCACACACCAAGTGGGTCCCAAAAGTGGATTTCTGCACCAATTATCTTAGTTTACTCATATTCTGTAAACCTAGGTTACTAGCTTAGTATTTAAACAACTTTTAGAGATTTATTTTGTATCTCATGACGTTTATAGAACTGAATTTTATATTCCTTGGCAGCATGAGTCTCTAAACTCCATTGTTGGGGGTGAGGAGCTCTGCAGCGTCTCGATGAATTAATGCAATTGTTTCTATTTCTCCATTCAAACGTGTGTGTTCCTATCTAAGATGTTCATTCGCGCTTAATTATGAAGAAGGTGATGATCCGTGACACTCATCACCTTCCTCAATCCATGAACGTGTGCCTGACAACCACCTCCATTCTACATCAAATTGAATGAGCTTCTCTTAGACTCTTTAATCAGAATCTTCGTGGTATAAGCTAGAATTGATGGCGGCCACTCTTGAGGATCCAGAAAGTCTAAACCTTGTCTGTGGTATACCAAGTAGGATTCTAGGATTGAATGGCTGTGACGATCTTCAAACTCGCGATTGCTGGGCGTGATGACAAACACAAAAGGATCAATGGATCCTATTCCAACATGATCGAGAACCAACAGCTGATTAGCCGTGCTGTGACAGAGCATCTGGACCGTTTTCACTGAGAGGATGAGAGGTAGCCACTGACAATGGTAACACCCTACATACAGCTTGCCATGGAGGGAACTTTGCACTTTTCCATGGATGGAATATTACATTACAGAAATTCAGAAGACAAAGCATCTCCAAAACTCCAACATATTCTCCATTACTGCATTACAAGTAATTAATTCACGCTCTTTTATTTTTCTAATAATTCCAACTGATAATTTTAATTGATATCCTGACTAAGAATAATAAAATAAACATAGCTTGCTTCAAACCAATAATCTCCGTGGGATCGACCCTTACTCACGTAAGATATTACTTGGACGACCCAGTGCATTTGCTGGTTAGTTGTGCGAATTGTCAAAGAGTGGGATTGCATTTCGTGCACCAGAAGTCCATGGAACTTTCAATTCTGTTGTATTAGAGAAACTAATTGAGGCTTAAGCTCAAAGTTGTTTGCTCCAATGGCAGGGATAGAGATGCTTCTCCCATAGAAGTCGGGAGTAGGTGCAGTAAAGTCACCCAGCACCTTCCTTGCATTGTTGGCATTGTTGTTGTTTTCGGCTGCCATATCTTCTTCTTGTTTGAACATTTCTGTTAGGTCCTCTACAGAGAGTAGTGCTTTAGCTTCTCTTAGCTTTCGCTTCAAGGTCCTTTCAGGTTCAGGGTCAGCCTCAACAAGAATGCTTTTGTCTTTGCTCCTGCTCATATGAAAGAGAAGAGAACAAGAAAATATAGAATCCTCTATGTCACAGTATAGAGATTCCTTGAGATGTCAGAGGAAAAGAAGAATAGAAGGAGGATGTAGAAGAATTCGAACTTATCAAGAGAGATAGGGTTCAAATTGTGCATTGAGGAGGAGTGTTAGTCCATAAATAGAAGGATGTGAGAAGAGGGGAAGAATTTTTGAAATTAAAGTAAAAGATTTTAAAATAATTAAAAGAAATTTTGAAAATTTGATTGATGATTTTCGAAAACTAAAGTTGGAAAAGAAATAAAGTGATTTTTGAAAAAGATTTTTTTGAAAGTAGAAATCAAAAAGATATGATTGAAAATTAATTTTGAGAAAGATGTGATTGAAAAGATATGATTGAAAAGATATGATGGAAAAACAATTTAAAAAGATTTGATTGTTTTAAAATTAATGATTTGGCTAACAAGAAATTTAAAAGATATGATTCAGACATTAAACCTTTCTCAACAGAAAAGGCAACATACTTGAAATATTGAATCAAATCATTAATTGTTAGCAAGTATTTTTGAAAAGTGGAAAGAAATTGATTTTGAAAATATATGATTGAAAAGATATGATTTGAAAAAGATTTGATTTTGAAAAATTATGAAAACTTGAAAAAAATTTGAATTAAAAACAAAATCTTCCCTCTTGTGTCATCCTGGCGTTAAATGCCCAGAATGGTATACATTCTGGCGTTTAACGCCCAAAATGCTACCCTTTTGGGCGTTAAACGCCCAGCCAGGTACCCTGGCTGGCGTTTAAACGCCAGTTTTCCTTCTTCACTGGGCGTTTTGAACGCCCAGCTTTTTATGTGTAATTCCTCTGTTGTATGTTCTGAATCTTCAATTCTCTGTATTATTGACTTGAAAAGACACAAATTAAAAAAAAAAATTTTGAATTTTTAATGATGTGGAATAATCAAAATGCCACTAAGATCAAATAAACAATGCATGCAAGACACCAAACTTAGAAGTTTGTATACTACTGACACTAACAAATTGAGAATGCATATGAGAAACAACAAAACACTCAAGACAATAGAATTTAAAGATCAAAGCAAGGAAATCATCAAGAACAACTTGAAGATCAATGAAGAACATAATGCATGTAATTTTCGAAAATTAGAAGAATAAAGACATGCAATTGACACCAAACTTAAAATTAGACACTAGACTCAAACAAGAAACATAAAAATATTTTTGGTTTTAAGATTTTATAAATTTTTTTTGTGCTTTTTCAAAAATTGTATGGAAAAGATGATAAAGAGATTCAAAATTTTTAATAAGAATTCCAGGAATCATGCAATGTTAGTCTAAAGCTTTAGTCTAAAGAAATTAGACATGGCTAGCCAGGCTTCAGCAGGACATTACATTCAAGAGCTAAATTGATGAGAATCAATCAGCTTTGGTGATGATAAAAACATCACCTTGAAACTCTAGAATTCATTCTTAAAAATTCTGAAGAAAAATACCTAATCTAAGCAACAAGATGAACCGTCAGTTGTCCAAACTCGAACAATCCCCGGCAACGGCGCCAAAAACTTGGTGCACGGAATTGTGATCATCAATGGCGCCATCAACATGGTATGCTCAATTGCAATCTCCACTCTTTATCACAACTTCGCACAACTAACCAGCAAGTGCACTGGGTCGTCCAAGTAATAAACCTTACGCGAGTAAGGGTCGATCCCACGGAGATTGTTGGTATGAAGCAAGCTATGGTCATCTTGTAAATCTCAGTCAGGCAGATTCAAATGGTTATGGAGGATTCATGATTAAAAGATAAATAAAACATAAAATAGAGATAGAGATACTTATGTAATTCATTGGTGAGAATTTCAGATAAGCGTATGGAGATGCTTTGTCCCTTCCGTCTCTCTGCGTTCCTACTGTCTTCATCCAATTCTTCTTACTCCTTTCCATGGCAAGCTGTATGTTGGGCATCACCATTGTCAATGGCTACAGTCCCGTCCTCTCAGTGAAAATGTTCAACGCGCTCTGTCACAGCACGGCTATTCATCTGTCGGTTCTCGATCATGTCGGAATAGAATCCAGTGATTCTTTTGCGTCTGTCACTAACGCCCCACAATCACGAGTTTGAAGCTCGTCACAGTCATTCAATCCTTGAATCCTACTCGAAATACCACAGACAAGGTTTAGACTTTCCAGATTCTCAAGAATGCCGCCATCAATTCTAGCTTATACCACGAAGATTCTGATTAAGAAATCCAAGAGATAAACATTCAAGTTTTGTTTGCTTGTAGAACGGAAGTGGTTGTCAGGCACGCGTTCATAAGTGAGAACGATGATGAGCGTCACATAATCATCACATTCATCATGTTCTTGGGTACGAATGAATATCTTAGAACAAGAATAAGCTGAATTGAATAGAAGAACAATAGTAATTACATTAATACTCGAGGTACAGCAGAGCTCCACACCTTAATCTATGGTGTGTAGAAACTCCACCGTTGAAAATATATAAGAACAAGGTCTAGGCATGGCCGAATGGCCAGCCTCCCAAAGAGGGTTCAATCATAAAAACATGATCAAAAGGTTTTTTTAATACAATAGCAAAAGGTCCTATTTGTAGAGAACTAGTAGCTTAGGGTTTACAAAGATGAGTAAATGACATAAAAATCCACTTCCGGGTCCACTTGGTGTGTGCTTGGGCTGAGCATTGAAGCTTTCATGTGTAGAGACTTTTCTTGGAGTTAAACGCCAGCTTTTGTGCCAGTTTGGGCGTTTAACTCCCATTCTTGTGCCAGTTCCGGCGTTTAACGCCAGAATTCTTGAGCTGACTTGGAACGCCTGTTTGGGCCATCAAATCTCGGACAAAGTATGGACCATTATACATTACTGAAAAGCCCAGGATGTCTACTTTCCAACGCAATTAAGAGCGCGCCAATTGGGCTTCTGTGGCTCCAGAAAATCCACTTTGAGTGCAGGGAGGTCAGAATCCAACAGCATCTGCAGTCCTTTTCAGCCTCTGAATCAGATTTTTGCTCAGGTCCCTTAATTTCAGCCAAAAAATACCTGAAATCACAGAAAAAACACACAAACTCATAGTAAAGTCCAAAAAAGTGAATTTTAACTAAAAACTAATAAAAATATAATAAAAACTAACTAAAACATACTAAAAACAATGCCAAAAAACGTATAAATTATCCACTCATCACTTACTCTCCCTTGTTACAGAAGGATAGCCGTGTGCCTTAAACACAAGGTAGTCCCCATTCAATTGAATGACTAATTCTCCTCTGTTAACATCTATCACAGCTTCTGCTGTGGCTAGGAAAGGTCTTCCAAGGATGATGCATTCATCCTCCTCCTTCCTAATGTCTAAGATTATGAAATCAGCAGGAATGTAAAGGCCTTCAACCTTTACCAACACGTCCTCTACTAATCCATAAGCTTGTCTTACTGACTTGTCTGCCAATTGTAATAAGAATAAGGCAGGCTGTACCTCAATGATCCCCAGCTTCTCCATTACAGAGAGTGGCATAAGATTTATGCCTGACCCTAGGTCACACAGAGCTTTCTCAAAGGTCATGGTGCCCATGGTACAGGGTATTAAGAATTTCCTAGGATCTTGTTTCTTTTGAGGTAAAGTTTGTTGAATCCATGTATCAAGTTCACTAATGAGCAAGGGAGGTTCACCTTCCCAAGTCTCATTACCAAATAACTTGGCATTCAGCTTCATGATGGCTCCTAGATATTGAGCAACTTGCTCTCCAGTTACATCTTCATCCTCTTCAGAGGAAGAATAATCTTCAGAGCTCATGAATGGCAGAAGGAGATTTAATGGAATCTCTATGGTCTCTATATGAGCCTCAGATTCCTTCAGGTCCTCAATAGCGGACTCCTTCTTGCTTGAGAGACGTCCTATGAGATCTTCCTCATTGGGATTCGTGTTCTCTCCCTCCTCCTTGCATTCGGCCATATTGATTATATCAATGGCCTTGCACTCTCTTTTTGGATTCTCTTCAGTATTGCTTGGGAGAGTACTAGGAGGAGTTTTAGTGATTTTCTTACTCAGCTGGCCCACTTGTGCCTCCAGATTTCTGATGGAGGACCTTGTTTCACTCATGAAACTTAAAGTGGCCTTAGACAGATCAGAGACTAAATTTGCTAAGTTAGAGGTACTTTGTTCATAATTCTCTATCTGTTGCTGAGAAGATGATGGATAAGGCTTGATATTACTGAGTTTATTTCTTCCACCATTATTAAAGCCTTGTCGAGGCTTTTATTGATCCTTCCATGAGAAATTTGGATGATTTATCCATGATGAATTATAGGTGTTTTCATAAGGTTCACCCATGTAATTTACCTCTGTCATTGCAGGGTTCTCAGGATCATAAGCTTCTTCTTCAGAAGACGCCTCTTTAGTACTATTGGATGCATTTTGCCATCCATTCAGACTTTGAGAAATTATGTTGACTTGCTGAGTCAACACTTTGTTCTGAGCCAATATGGCATTGAGAGCATCAATTTCAAGAACTCCCTTCCTTTGAGGCGTCCTATTGTTCATGAAATTCCTCTCAAAAGTGTACATGAATTGGTTATTTGCAACCATGTCAATAAGTTCTTGAGCCTCTGCAGGCGTTTTCTTTAGGTGAATGGATCCACCTGCAGAATGGTCCAGTGACATCTTAGAGAACTCAGATAGACCATAATAGAATATATCTATCATGGTCTATTCTGAAAACATGTCAGAAGGACATCTTTTGGTCATCTGTTTGTATCTTTCCCAAGTTTCATAGAGGGATTCACCATCTTTTTGTTTGAAGGTCTGAACATCCACTCTAAGCTTGCTCAGCTTTTGAGGAGGAAAGAACTTAGCCAAGAAGGCCGTGACCAGCTTATCCCAGGAGTCCAGGCTATCTTTAGGTTGAGAATCCAACCATGTTCTAGCTTTGTCTCTTACAGCAAAAGGGAAAAGCATGAGCCTGTAGACTTCAGGATCTACTCCATTCGTCTTTACAGTCTCACAGATCTGCAAGAACTCAGTTAAAAACTGGTAGGGATCTTCTGATGGAAGTCCATTAAACTTGCAGTTTTGTTGCATTAGAGCAACTAGTTGAGGTTTCAGCTCAAAATTGTTTGCCCCAATGGTAGGGATTGAGATGCTTCTTCCATCAAACTTAGAAGTAGGTGTGGTATAATCACCAAGCATCCTCCTTGCATTATTGTTGTTAGGTTCGGCTGCCATCTCCTTCTCTTATTCGAAAATTTCAGTAAGGTTGTCTCTGGATTGTTGTAATTTAGCTTCTCTTAGTTTCCTCTTTAGAGTCCTTTCAGGTTCTGGATCAGTTTCAACAAGAATGCCTTTTTCCTTGTTCCTGCTCATATGAAAGAGAAGAGAACAGAAAAAGAAGAGAAATCCTCTATGTCACAGTAAAGAGGTTCCTTATTATTAGTAGAAGAAGAAGGGGATAAGAGTGAAGAAGAATGAATAGTCTGAATAAAGGGTAAAGGTAGGGGCAGTGATTTGAGATGAAGAGAGGTGAAGAGAAGTGTTAGTAAATAAATAAATAAATAGAAGAAGAGGAGAGGGAAAGAATTTCGAAAATAAGTTTTGAAAAAGTAGTTAATGATTTTCGAAAATTAAAATAAGAAATAAAATTAAAATTAAAATTTGAAACAATTAATTCATTTAAAAAGAATTTTGAAAAAAAAGGGAGATATTTTCGAAAATTAGAGAGAAAAGTAGTTAGGTGGTTTTGAAAAAGATAAGAAACAAACAAAAAGTTGGTTAGTTAAAAAGGATTTGAAAATCAAATTTGAAAAGATAAGAAGATAAGAAGTTAGAAAAGATATTTTAAAATCAAATTTTGAAAAAGATAAAATTTTGAAAAAGATATGATATAAAAGATAAGATAAGATAGATTTAATTTTTAAAATTAAAATTAATTACTTGACAAACAAGAAACTAAAAGATATGATTCTAGAATTGAAAGATTGAACCTTTCTTAACAAGAAAGTAACAAACTTCAAATTTTCGAACCAATCACATTACTTGTTAGTTAAGTTTCGAAAATTTGAAATAAAATTAAGAAAAGATTTTAAAAAAATATTTTCAAATTTTTGAAAATCATAAAAAAAGGAAAAAGATTTTATTTTTGAAAAAGTTTTTTTGAAAAGATAAGATTTTTAAAATTGAAAATTTGATTTGACTTACAAGAAACAACTAATTTTAAAAATTTTTGACTAAGTCAACCTAAATTTTCGAAATTTTGAGAAAAAAAGGAAAAGATATTTTTTTATTTTTGAAATTTTAATTATGAGAGAGAAAAACATAAAAAAATGACTCACAACATGAAAATTATGAATCAAAACACATAATGCATGCAAGAACACTATGAATGTCAAGATGAACACCAAGAACATTTTGAAGATCATGATGAACATCAAGAACATATTTTTGAAAATTTTTTGATGCAAAGAAAACATGCAAGACACCAAACTTAGAAATCTTTAATGCTTGGAGACTATGAATGCAAAAATGCATATGAAAAATAATAAAAGACACAAAACAAGAAAACATCAAGATCAAACAAGAAAACTTACCAAGAACAGCTTGAAGATCATGAAGAACACCATGAATGCATGAATTTTCGAAAAAATAATGCATAAATTTTTAAAAACATGCAATTGACACCAAACTTAAAAATTGACTCAAGACTCAAACAAGAAACACAAAATATTTTTGGTTTTTTTATGATTTTATTATTTTTTTGGATTTTCTTTTAATTTTTTCGAAAAACATATAGAAAAAAAATAAGAAATCCAAAATTTTTAATAAGAATTCCAAGAATATTTCAATATTAGCCTAAAGCTCCAATCCAAGGGTTGGGCATGGCTTAATAGCCAGCCAGCTTTAGAAGATATAAATCAGGCATGAAACAACTGATATTCCAATTAACTTGCCTCTATGCTGATGGTTTTGAAGCCTCAATCCAATTGAGTTAGACATGGCTTTACAGCCAGCCAAGCTTCAACATACTTTATGAAACACTAGAATTCATTCTTAAAAATTTTGAATAATTTTTTCGAAAAAAAAAAGAAAAAATTTTGAAAAATATTTTTGAAAACTTTTTGAAAAGAAAAATAAAAAGAAAATTATCTAATCTGAGCAACAAGATGAACCGTTAGTTGTCCAAACTCGAACAATCCCCAGCAACGGCGCCAAAAACTTGGTGAACGAAATTGTGATTCATACTTAAATTGTTGTTCGAAATTGATTGCCCTAGTAATGGCTCCAAAAGCTTGGTGCTCAATACCATGGTCTAAACATAACTTCACAACTTCGCTCAACTAACCAGCAAGTGTACTGGGTCGTCCAAGTAATAAACCTTACGTGAGTAAGGGTCGATCCTACAGAGATTGTTGGTATGAAGCAATCTATGGTCATCTTGTAAATCTCAGTTAGGCGGATAATAATTGATTATGGAATTTTCGAATAATAATAATAAATAAAACATAAAATAAAGATAGAAATACTTATGTAAATCATTGGTGAGAATTTCGGATAAGTGTATGGAGATGAATTGTCCCTATTGGATCTCTGCTTTCCTACTGCCTTCCCTCAATCCTTCTTACTCCTTTCCATGGCAAGCTATATGTAGGCCATCACCGTTGTCAATGGCTACATCCCATCCTCTCAGTGAAAATGGTCTAAATGCTCTGTCACAGCACGACTAATCATCTGTCGGTTCTCGATCATGTTGGAATAGAATCCCTTGATTCTTTTGCGTTTGTCATCACGCCCAACAATCGCGAGTTTGAAGCTCGTCACAGTCATTCAATCCCGGAATCCTACTCGGAATACCACATACAAGGTTAGACTTTCTGGATTCCCATGAATGCCGCCATCAAGTCTAGCTTATACCATGAAGATTCTGATTAAGGAATCCAAGAGATATGCGCCCGGTCTAAGGTAGAACGGAAGTGGTTGTCAGTCGCGCGTTCATAGGTGAGAATGATGATGAGTGTCACGGATCATCACATTCATCATGTTTGAAGTGCAACAAATATCTTAGAATAGGAATAGCTGAATTGAATAGAAAATAATAGTAATTGCATTAAAACTTGAGGTACAGCAGAGCTCCATACCCTTAATCTATGGTGTGTAGAAACTCCACCGTTGAAAATACATAAGTGATGAAGGTTCAGGCATGGCCGAATGGCCAGCCCCCAAAACGTGATCAATAGTCTCCTAAGATGAATAATAAAAATAAAACTGAGACCAAAGATGTAACGTGGTCAAAGACACTGAATACAATAGTAAAATATTTTATTTATACTAAACTAGCTACTAGGGTTTACAGAAGTAAGTAATTGATGCATAAATCTACTTTCGGGGCCCACTTGGTGTGTGCTTGGGCTGAGCTTGATCTTTACATGAGCTGAGGCTTCTTTTGGAGTTGAACGCCAAGTTGTAACGTGTTTTTGGCGTTCAACTCTGGTTCGTGACGTGTTTCTGGCGTTTGACTCTAGAATGCAGCATGGAACTGGCGTTGAGCGCCAGTTTACATCGTCAAATCTCGAATAAAGTATGGACTATTATATATTTCTGGAAAGCTCTGGATGTCTACTTTCCAACGCCATTGAGAGCGCACCATTTAGAGTTCTGTAGCTCCAGAAAATCTATTTCAAGTGCAGGGAGGTCAGAATCCAACAGCATTAGCAGTCCTTTATCAGCCTTTTATCAGAGTTTTGCTCAGGTCCCTCAATTTCAGCCAGAAATTACCTGAAATCACAGAAAAATACACAAACTCATAGTAAAGTCCAGAAATGTGAATTTAGCATAAAAACTAATGAAAACATCCCTAAAAGTAGCTAGATTATACTAAAAACTATCTAAAAACAATGCAAAAAGCGTATAAATTATCCGCTCATCATATATCCCTATAGAACTCTAACTCAGTAACAGGATCATCGATGTCCATCCCAACAGCCGCGGTGGTAAACTGAGCAAACTCATATGGGGCGACATTCCCAAAGAGCTGAGAGCTACTGCCCAAATCGTAGGTCGGCTGATCCATAGCTGAGGCTGAACCGACTACATCCTCACCAACACCGTGCTGAGTGCCCTCATCCTCAACGGATGGTCCTCTACCTCGAGCCCCTCCACGGCCGTCCCGCCTTGCCTGTCGTCTGGCTCTACGTCGAGGAACACGATAATCCACCGCATCTTTATGATCAGCTCTAGGGATGTCCTCCTCTAAACGGTCAGCCAGCTCTCGCCACTCTCGATCCGTGGTACGGGTGCCTATACGCCGACGCCGATCTACTCGCCTGTTATCTGGTCTGTCGTAAACGTGCACCCTAGGAGGTGCCTGCGACGACCCTCTGTGACGAGCCTCCTCAGTCAACACAATCGGCCTCGGATCCTGAAATACAACATTTGGGGATAGGAATCTGTGCGCTACACGGCACCACCAATCCAGGTAGTCTGATGATGGACCGGGATCAAAGACTTGATCGACCAGATGACTGAATGAAGCCGGTTCTCCCAATGCTGATGCCACTCCCGATAATACGTGGGAAACCACTGGTCCCCACCCCTGCCATCCTTCGCATGTAGCCAATCTATGTTCAGAGCTGGCTGAGGGAGATGCTGAACACTGCCAAACTGCGGTAGAACCCTGTCGACCTGATGCCACTCAATCACAGCAAAATATATCAGGCTAGTGATGGCCGTCCATAGCCTACGGTGCTCGTCAGCTAGTATCTCCGGATGAATAACAGCAACAACCTCGGCAGAAGAATAAGGCTCCCACACAAACTGTATCGATACAGTCAGGGTTTCGTCAGACCATGACACTTAACATAAACCAGTGCAACTAAGAGAAATAACTAAATGACTCACATCGTGGACACGCAATAGATCCAAGGAAAGACGTGCAGACAATAATCTTTGATCCCCGGCATCGTTCCTCGGCATATACGTAGCCCACCTGCAATTTTCATTGGAATGATGTCATAACATGGAAGAACACATGATGTTGAACAATTTATGAACCGAAAATAATAAACCGTACCTGGAAGCAAGAGGAAACCCGAATCCATCAAACCCATTAGGCCTCAAAGTGGGAAACCTCTAGAAAATCCAAGACTGTAGAAGTTGTAGGGGCCCGGCCAAGTTAACAACGTTTCTGTTTGTCCCACGACAAAGACATCTATACAACCATACCAGTGCAGCCGAACCCCAGCTATATCTGCCCAAGTCGTCTAACGATGCCAAATAAGACAACCAGTGAAGGTGGACCTGGTTTGCATTCTTGTCCGCAAACAGCTGAGAGGACAAGAGCATCAAAATATAAGCACGAGCGTATATACGCACGGTCTCATCACTAGCATCTACTGGGAGAACCCGAAACCTCTCATGGAACCATGTGTAGCACACTGTCATCTGCTTTACTTTACTCTGCGGAGGTAACTCCCCAAACAACTCGCGGAACCACACCCATGCTGGTCTACCGTACTCCATCAGATTCTCAAACTCAGTCAGGCACCCACTGACGGGCTCACCATCGATCAGCAAACCCAGCTGATATGCCACATCTTGCAAAGTAATAGTGCACTCACCAAAGGGCGTATGGAAGGTGTGGGTCTCAGGACGCCACCGCTCAATAAATGTGCTAAGGAGAGGCTCATCAACCCAGAACCACTGACTGTTAAGCCTAGCCAAATGATACAAGCTCGCGGTCTCTAGATAGGGTATAATCCGGTCGTGTAAGGGCATATTCTGTTGTTTCCTAACGCCGCTAATCACCCTAGTAGGCTGCAAAATGTGGGTAACAAAATCCCTCAACATATGATCATTACTAATAACATCAAACATAATTTATAAAAAATTATTAGAAGCCTCACATTGGTTTTGTTGATTCCCTAATTATAGCAATAACACTAATTATAACAGTAACAATGAAACTACTAATACGACACACTCATAATAACAATAAAAATTAAATGTAAAAAAATTATTTTACTAACAATAACCAAAATAATATCAATATTTATACAAATAATAATAATAATAATAATAATAATAATAATAATAATAATAACTAACCTCTGCGTCGATATATCCAGCCACGTGAGCGACGCCATTTAGTCGGTACAAGCGATCCTCATCCTCCATACTCCACCACCTAAACCTCTCAAACCTTCAAAGCTTTCCACAAATTCTCTCAAACCAACAACCCTCAAAATTTTATTTGTGACACAAATGATCCGTAAGGAGCTTCAGCGGATTATGTATTTATAACCCCTAACACGTAAACCGTAGTAACCTATAGAGATTTTCGTTTACTACACCCTCTTTATAAAGTAGCCACGGTTTATGCCTTGCTTTCTCTCTTTGTAATCCGTTGCAATTTGCCAGGGTTTACGCACAAAAACTACCTTTCATAATCCGTTGCTAGCAGTCACAGTTTATGTACAAATAAAAAACCGTGGTTGCTTCCCATAGATTACATAGAAATGTCAAAATGCATATGCACGTAACACATTTCTATTTTGTGTATTTGGATAAAATTTTCATCAAATTTATTTATTTGGATAAATTATCCTAATTCTAGTGATCTAAAAAAAATGGAATGAGAGACCACAGATGATATAATAAACTCTGCATAAAAAACATTATAATAAATTCAACTCTCAAATTCTTACCTTTAAGACACATTGAATTTTCCCTACTTCTACAACTCTCTATTAATAGTTTAATATTAGATTAGATTTGATTTAACGTTTCCTTAAATAAAAAAAAGGGGGAACAAGCACACAACCGATGCATAACGCATAGGTCCCGGACATAAATAAATACAGTAGCAAACAAAGAAAGACCTGTGTGTAGCCGCCAAAGAGAACGGTGAAGGACGGCCGGGTCATCCTACACCACCCGTCACAAAATCCACGTGTCAGCCTCCCAACAAACAAACCCTGGCCACGTCGCCCCCTCCCTCCTCTCACTTCTCTGATCCTCTCCTCTATTTTCTCTCTCCCGCCAAATTCTTCGCTTCCCCACCCGCTTCTTCTCCTCTCTTTCTTTCTTTCTTCTCCTCACTCTCCACCTCCACATTATTCATTCATCCATTTCTCTACATTCAAGCTCATACCTAAACTCCATCATCAATTAATTCATTGAGTAACCATCAGTTCAATTCAACAAAACGTATGCTGAAGAAGTCAAAATAAAGATGTCTCTGCCTTCAGAAGCAATGAGGGGAACTCCCCCGGGAATTCTCCTAATAAGAGCCCTAAGAGGAAAAGATTGGAACCTCCGAACATACCGTTATATGGTTCTGTTAATAACTTTCATGGCCTACGCATGCTACCATGCGACAAGAAAGCCCACGGGCATAGTCAAGAGCGTCCTCTGCCCAGACGCACACAAGCACGCCACCGAGGCCCAAGGCTGGAGCCCATTCAACGGCCCTGAAGGCCCGTCCCGGCTCGGCGAGATTGACGTTGCCTTCCTCGCTTGCTACTCCCTTGGCATGTACGTCGCCGGCCACCTCGGCGATACCCTAGACCTTCGTTTGTTTCTCACTACCGGCATGATGGGAAGTGGAATCTTCGTTGCTCTTTTCGGAATGGGATTCTTCTGGGACGTTCATGAATTTTGGTTCTACTTATCGATGCAGATGGTGGCAGGGTTGTTTCAAGCCACAGGTTGGCCTTCTGTGGTAGCAGTTATTGGAAACTGGTTTGGGAAGAGGAAGAGAGGGTTGATAATGGGGATTTGGAACGCGCACACATCGGTTGGGAACATTAGTGGTTCACTTCTTGCGGCCAGTGTTCTGGACCATGGTTGGGGCTGGTCTTTCATGGTCCCCGGTGCTCTGATTGTGTTTGGAGGGATTGTTGTGTACTTGTTTCTTGCTGCGTACCCGGAGGACGTTGGATTTGCGACGATTCACAGCGTTGGATCGGATGTCATGCCGGAATCTTTGGTTCCTGTAGACGATGAAGAGGCTCCTGAGGGGAAATGTGCTCAGAGGCAGGGTTCCATGTGTAGGAGGAGCATTGGGCTTGCTGAGGCTTGTATGATACCCGGTGTCATTCCATTTGCGCTCTGTCTTTTCTTTGCCAAGCTTGTCGCCTATACTTTCTTATATTGGTTGCCATTTTACTTGACTCAAACAGGTGATTATACTTGCATCTTATTATCTTTTCATTCATATATACATTTGTTTGTTTCCTCCATTTCCCTTGAAAGCTCACACACCCCTTAATTAAGGGTTCTATGTATGTTGTGGCTTATGTAAGACATATTTAAATCTATCTTCCATAAACCTACGAGAGTCAGGCTTAGGGATTAGGAAGAATATAATATATATATACACATCTACACACTAAGAGCTTTCCCCAACATTTCAAGTTGCAATTTTGGTCATGGGTTAGTATCGAGCAGGATGTGAATATCTTGCCTAAGTATGATTAGGAAGAACTAATTCATTAGATGTGTTGAACTAGTTTCTACCCTCTTATTGAACTTGTAGTGGTCCTGGAATTCCTCAACAAAGATCAGAATATAACAGTTGGATTGCATAGTTGACCCCTAAGTAAAACATGTTCTTTTTTGTTTTTCTTATAAGCTGCCCAAATTTTCATCTTTTTATCTTGCAGAAATTGGAGGGGAGTACCTCTCGGTAAAAGCTGCCGGGAACATTTCCACCATGTTCGATTTAGGAGGCATTTTTGGGGGTATTCTTGCTGGTTACCTGTCGGATAAACTCGATGCCCGTGCTATTACTGCAGCGAGCTTTATGTATGCAGCAATTCCTTCGATGCTTTTGTACCGATGTTATGGAAGTGTTTCGATGACAATCAACATTGCCCTTATGGCGTTAACTGGTTTACTTGTAAATGGTCCTTATGCACTTATCACCACTGCTGTCTCTGCGGACCTGGGGACACATAGTTCTCTTAGAGGAGATTCTCGAGCTCTTGCTACTGTCACTGCTATAATAGATGGTACGGGATCAGTTGGTGCAGCGCTTGGTCCCCTTCTTACTGGCTTCATTTCAACAAGGGGATGGAATGAAGTTTTCCTTATGCTAACCATTGGTGCTTTTATTGCTGGACTTCTTCTTACACGTTTGGTCATAGCTGAAATTGCAGAGAAGTCTGGCCAAAATTTATACAGGGAACAGCAAAATTCTGGAGGTAATATTAGTTTAAATATTTTAAATATCACCTTTTGGTTATCTCAAATGTGCATTCGGTGGAAGCATTTCCCAAGTACTATGTCTTACCTTATCACATACATCGCATCCCTAGTCCTTAGTTATTTTTACATAATTCTCAGTGTATGAATGTCTAGAAACTTTGGTACATTTTTTTTGGGGTATGTTAAAATGTTTAAATGTATTAAAACAAATGTAGTTAGAAAGTCATATTACCATGGGTTTATATTTTAAGAGTGTTGACTTAGCCTCCTTATATTCTTAACAATCATCATAATTTAAAATTCCACTCACAGTGACAAGCATTGGTATATACTATATATACAACAAAACATGGGAAGTGAAATTTAAAATTGGGAGGATATTTAGGTAAATGTTGGACAGCAGGAGTTAAATCCTGTATGCATGTATCATTGCTTCTGTTTTTGTTACTTCATCTCCTCTTACCAAAATATTAAAGGAGTTGCAACCTCTTGTTTGTTGCTATTGATGATTAAGCCAAATTCTGCTTGAATTTTGAACTTAGAATGTATCCACCTGAACCCTGCGGTTCTTCTTTTGCAGTTCAACCACTTCTACAGGAGCAAAGGTGACGGTAACAGTGACACTGTTGAGTGCCTCATGAATATTCAAATATACTTCTCCAACACTTGAGGCTGTATCTGTAATATGAGAGAAAGTTGCAAGGTTTTTGTTTTCGATAGATTTTAGTAGCCATTTTATATCTCTGTTTCTCTTATGATGTATATTCCCTAGTGATAAGCTAAGTTAACCAGCAAGTAGAAGACCAAATCCATGATTCTGCAGCTCTTCATTTTGTTCTATGGAGGGATTCCACAAGGAATCATGGCTCACACTATTCAAGAATGAAACTTGATTCCCATTCATCTTAAATTGACTTTCCTATGGGAATACTTGATTATATTATGTTTCTAAAGTTTCATATTATGAATATGGTTATGAATATTCTTTATAATAATTTTGGTAGTTTTCTCTCGTTTGGCTAGAGTATGGGGTAACATCTTCAACTTTAAGATAATAATATCGGGAGTAAACTGTTAAGTTGGCACACCAAAAATTTTGGCTCTAACGAAAATTAACGAAAATAAACCTAACATGAATGACAAATTAGTTCTTAAAAAAAATTGAAAAAATTGACAAAAACAATCCGACATTAATTACTATAAAAGAATGTTGAGATGACAATCAGAAAAGATTAGGGGTGAGAAGCGGGCTAATCCGTCCCACTTTGTTCAGCCAATTTGTTTTTTTTTTTTTTTTGGGGGGAAATTATTAAATATTAAAAATATATATAATTTTACAAATAATTTTTAAAGACAAAAAATTTATAATTTTTAAATTTATAGACACTAAAATATTTATAATTTTAAATATCTAATAAATATGATTATCAACTAAATTTTTTGAAACAAAATAATAAAAGTAATATTATTCAAAATATATAATTAAATATTATTCAAGTCTCTAATCAATTAAATATGGTTCAAATTATAACTTAAAATAAAATGAATAAACATTCAAAAAAACATTAAAGTCAAGTTTGCCGACAAGTCCGTCCCCCTTCCAAAATCAGTAAATTAGGCAGGTTTTTTGGGCGAGTTATGCTAGTTAGCCGGGTAAATTTGACCCATTTAACACTCCTACAAAAGATGACATGGCAAATTTAAATTATTTTAAAATTATTAAAATCCTATTTTTTTAAATTAGTAATATAATTACATTTTTTTTAGTTTCCTAACTCGTCAATTCTTTATAAAATTTTTAGTTAGTTACTTTTTTTTCTAATCCTCAGAAGATCATCAAAAAACGATACGATAAACCGTACAAAAAATTTGGGGATGTCTCTCTTTCAATAAAGAAGTTTTGGTTTAAGGAGTGAAAGGTAAAAACTAACATATATATCATGCAAATCATATAAATTATTTCAAGAACAAAATAAGTTATTTTCTTGTCTTATCTTATATGTGCAAAGCCACTTTTCTTATCAATGATAATGATGAGGAGTCTTTTTGGAGGGCTTTCAAGTATAGGACTAGTAAGCGATTTAGCCAAATGATGTCGGATATCAATAAGGGTATAGATACAACCCACGAATGGTTAATCCCTGTTTACCAAAAAGTGTTAGAAATGTACTGAAAAGCAGATGAAAAATGAAAAATTATAAAAAAAAAAAAAGTAAGGGAGAATTGAACGTCACTCTTAGGTGGTTCTGTTCATTGCGGAGAGAATAATAACGTAATTTAAGTGGTTTTAGATCTTATTTAATAGACATATATTTATGTGAAACTTTTCTTAGTTTGTGTTTTATGCTAAATAAAAGAAGCATTTGGGTTGTACACCAACCTACAAGAAAATTTTCAAGAAAATCCACACACTTAAAAGTGACATGTCCAAATGGGTGGACAAACGCTCTCAAAACACTCATGTGAGATAGATATAGTATAAATATTAAATTATTAATTAATTAAAATGTTATATAAATGTAGCCCACGAATTTGTTTGTTTCTGCATTTGCTTTATGATTTCCTTATAAACTTAGTCTCTAATTCATGAAATTTTAGGAATTGTTATTATTTTTAGGTTAGATTGGCACTTTTAGAGTTGCTGGCCTTAAGTGTATAAATGTGACATTGTTAAACAATTAACCGGTGCTAATGAGTAATGAAATTTTAGGGATTGAGGATTGTTCCGTGAGATTGTGGATTTAGGGAAGTGTTGTTAATGTGCACTTTGGAATTCACTGTGTTGATTAGTTTCGAGCTTCAAACATGAAGGGGTTGCATTCTTATGTGTATGTTTTATTTCTTGGTTAGTTTCAAGCTTCAAACATGAAGGAGTTGCATTCTTATGTGCATGTTTTATTTGTTGAATGTATCTGCATGACCCATAATTGTTAACATCAGTTCTTGTTTCTTTAATTGTCATTTATAGTTTGCAAGTTTGTATCTTTTGTCGTGTTTATTCTTAAATTTCTGTTAGATTATGTAATGGCATTGCAATAAGCATTAGAATTAAGTTTTATCTTCCCCCGTCAATGCTTGATAAACAATTCTTCCATTTTTGGAATTTTCACTAATCTCTATGCTCTGAAGACTTCCAATACACTTAAAAAATTTACTTGTGTTTTTGACCTCCCTCAAAACATAATCAGGTGGCTGTCCTGTGCAATATATTCAGAAAATCTAAAACCTTATTCAAAGCAGGGAAACAAAGGAAGCTAACTGATTTAAATACTAGAATAAAATAAAATTGTTTAGGTTTTATTATGGCTTGTTCTTTATTTAAAGAAATTGGCATGCCTGGTTATAGTTGGGAGACAGTAACTATATAAGATGTTACTACTTACTAGCATCCCAATTGCTATTGGAATAGAAAAATTGAATATAGTAGATAAGTAAAGAGAATCAAAGAGGAAAAATATCTATAAAAAAATATCAAATAAGAAGAGGTATAAAGTGTTAGAGAAGAAGCTACGCGTTATATATAACCCCAGTTGGTTGTTTTTGCTCGTGTAGAGTAATTCTTATCCTCCATCTTTTATTATTCTTTCTCTTACATTAATTTTGTTGTAATCATTATTATTGTTATATGATTTTGAAGCCCGTATTAAATTGAATTAAATTAAATCTATATACTATATGTATATGTCGTGCCACCATTTACAATTATGATGATTTAGCCTACTTGTACATATTTAGGCACTAAAACATACTATTCAAGTAGAATTGTTTAACATGAAATCAAGTAGAATAGTATATAGGCTTTTATATAATTAATATAATCATTATACAATAGAAAAAGTTAAAAAAAAATTAGCAGAAGTTTAGACTCAACATGCCAAGGCTCAAGCACAAAAATGGAGTTACCACCAATTAATAAGGACTTATAAAAAAAAATAGAATTTATAAAAAAAATATTTTTTAGTTTTATTAAGTTTGGAGCCACTTCTATTAAATCTATATCTAGAAGAGCATCTATAAATTAAAGTTTTGTTTTTGATTTGCGGAAACAGATTTATAATCTCAATGAAGAATTTTTTTAGCATATTACTCAATAGACAGATGAGCATATTAGTAAGTTGTTAGACACACGTTTGACTCTTTTGGAAAAGACTCAAAAAGTTAAAGAAGTTAAATCGAATAATTGAAAAGGCCAAAGAGAAAAAGCTGAAACAAAAGAGATGGAATGAAACATATATTAGTTATTACAAGATGGTTAGAATGTCAAGTAGTTCCAGTGCTGTTCCACTACCACCCGTGCCGCTGCCACCCTCAATCTTTTCGGATGAGGATTATGATGATGATGAGGATGAAGATGACACTGAGGACTATAGCTGATAGTTTTAGTATGATTAAACAATACACTGAGGATTATAATTGATATGTCAATACACTTTGTTTATGTTTTGAATTGACTTGCATAGTTTGATAATACGATGAATTTGTTTATTTTTTGAAATATTATAAATGTTTAAATACAAGTTGGATAAAAATTGGATGAAAATTTGTTTTAATTAAATTCATATTTTTTTTTGTATGAAGTCAGGTTTATTTTGTAAAGGAAAAGTCTAAAAAAGTTTCTGTTTTACCTTACTGACAGATTTATAAACAAAAAATTCATTTGTATTTAGAATTATAAATGTTTTTTCAAGCTCTAATAATCGACAGAAAATCTATCGAAAAATTTGACACAAGTTATTGACAAAAAATTTATCAAAAAATTTGACTTTTTAACCAAACAAAGGGATGTTAGTAATGGTGAAAAAGAGAAAAATTCGTCGGTAATTACCGATGAAAAAATTTGTCAGTAAATAATTTTTTACGAAATTTTTATTGATGAATAAAATTATCGGTAACAAAAAATTTGTCTATAATAAAGATTAAATCTATCTATAAATTCATTTGTAATAAGCAATTTTTTAGTAGTATTAGTTTCGAAAGTATGTTGAACATTGCTGGCACATGGTCATCACCTTACACTCAAAATATCTTATTTTAAAATTCTTCGGTAAACAACGCTGATAGAAATTTGTGTCTGACATTTCGAATCTATTTAAAACCAAATCTACCAATATTTATTAACATGAGATTCTTTAGTACATTTAGAACTTCTAAACAGCAAGTATGCAACATCGTAGAAGAGCTTACTCAAATTTACCTCCCTTCTCGCCATTTTTTATTATCCCATTTGGGTTAACAACCACAAAGAAAAATTCTATTGGCTATGTCTATGAATATAGGAGAAGGGAATATAGTGTACAGATTAATTGTGATGAGTTATGGTGCTTGTAACTTTTTATATAGGTAAAATATTTTGGATGTAACTATTTAAGATGGAGAATATCGGATTTATTTTGGCCACATCTCAAGACAACTGTCTTCAAATTTCAGAGTCTAAACACCCAAAATATGTGCAAGCTTCTGAAAAAAGCTTGATCTAAGGTACACCTACGATCTTTGGTTAAGGAATGGTGGCATATCATAGATGCACAACATTTGAGTTACAACTTTAATTTTCATTTTGGCAATGTATTCGAGATATGACATGGGTATTTAAATTGGTAAATACTCTGCACATTACACGTATTCATAAATTAAAAACTATAGCAAACTTTTACAACTTTGCCAGTTATTCCTCAGTCGACATGTATCCTTCAAAATAATCACAAATAAAATCTATATAAAATTTGGAATAGATTATTAAACTAATACTAAAAAATTTATACCGCTGACAAAAATAACAGTTAAAGATATGAATGACAAATAAACATTTGAATTATTAAAAAATATGACAAAAATAAGTAATAAATAATATTTTTTTATAAATAACAAATTTTTTATATTTAGTAAATGATTTATATATTAGATTCGAATTTTTATAGCGATATTTGAATAATTATTTAAAAAGTACATGAAAATCGAAGCAAAATTCAATTAATATATTTTTATTTTTTTTAAAATTTGATCATTTACAAATTTTTTTAAAAATTCACCAGACAAAATTAACAAATATAAAACGTAAAAAAATTTATTTTTTAAATAAAATTTATAAAAAATTATATCAAAATATAATTTTTAAAATATTTTAAAAATATATATTTAATATTTAATTATTTTTTTATATTTTTAAATCTTTTAAAAATTTATTTATTGTTGTTGAAATTAATTTTTATTAGCAAAATGAACTTTTCATCAGTAGTAGTTTATATAGTTTACTCTTAGTGGCATGGAATTGGAAGGATGGTGTGACACGTGGCAACGTGTGGAGGCTTGTGATGCGTCACCCTTCCCCTCACCTCTTTTGATCGCAAAGCTCCGATACCTTCGGGTCATTTTATAACTCCACTTCCTCACCCCTTTCTTCGATTTCTTCTTCAACCTTCCCTCTCTCGCTTCTCCTTTGGTACAATTCCTCCGGCGACGATCTCTTTCTTCGGTCATTTTCCTCGCCGGCGAACACTTCTTTCCTCCGTTTTCCGCCGAGCTTGTTCAGATTTGAATAATATTTTCAAACCTCAAACGCAGCCATGAATCCTGAATAGTAAGTGCTAATTAACCTCGCTCCCCCCCCTTTCTCCTTCAATTTTCCATGGAATTGCTTCGTGCGTGTTTCTGACTCCACCTTAGTTTAGATCTGATGTCGTCTCATGTGGTGGTAGTGAATTTTTGTCCTTTGTGAAGTGCTGATTCAATTTTTGTATTTTTTTTATTCAATATATTCTCTGATGAAATTTCGCTTATGGCGTTGAAGTTGATCACTGATTTAGATCTGTTTTTGTCGACGATAGATCCGTTTGTGAGTGTTTAGTTATTTGTTTGGCTACTTTAGAAATGTTTGTTTCTCTGATCTGTCTTCAGGAATGTTTATTTATTGTGTCTAATTTTTGTGAATGATGTTGTTTGTTTTTGAAAATTGATTTACTATTTGAAATTGGAATAAGATGCGGGAAAGGTATTAATTTGTCTTTTAGCTTAAAATATGCGAGTTCTTTAGACTAATCTGTGTGATTGTTGTGAATTATGAATTTCTCATAATTGATAAGCTTGAAGGAAACACAGAGCATTTAGTACTATCAAACAGGTTATAGCGAGGATGAACCTAATTACATTTTTTTTTGGCTCAATGATGGTTGTTAGTTATATTTTACACAGATGTCTGCTAATGAGATCTTTTTGTTTCCCTGTTAAACCGATATTAAGTGGGTGGTAGTTGAACTTCTATATATATACGTAGATCTATAAGTGATGGTTGAGCAAGACGTGGCCCTTCCTAAAATAATCTAATTTAGAGGGCTTTTTTTAATCTATTGATGAGGCTTAGATCGATAATTTCTTGTGCAATATGTGCTCAACTAGGCTATAGAGAAATTTTAAAAGGACATGGGCTTGTTTTGTGCAAGCCTATCAGGTTTCATGTGGATTGGTGGTAGACAAACATTGCATAAATCGGAGTCAAATTTTTAGCAGAATATGTTGTGGTTGCATGCATTTATCCTACTATTATTATTGATGTCCTATGTAAGTGGCACTTGGGCAACCGACGTTCTACCTTTCCAGAAAGTATTGCTGTGTTGCGTGCTATTCTGCTGTTCCACATGCTAATATTGTGTTGCTGTTTCCCTGCATATTAACATAGCTAAAGGAATGACTGTTTCTTAATATTTTCTTCCCTTTAACCATAACTATGTTTCTGTAGCGACTATTTGTTCAAGCTTTTGCTGATTGGAGATTCCGGTGTGGGCAAGTCATGTCTCCTACTGAGGTTTGCTGTAAGTTTTGAGAGTCTGTCCTTTTTGTTCTTCCTTCAGCTATTATGTGTTTCATGGTCACTTTTTCCCATCAGGAAAGAATGAAGTTGAAAATTCCTGATATTTTCTCTCCATATATATTATGTTGGCCAATGTTCAACGAATTGTTAGAAAAGGCAAGGTTTATACAAAACAAGAAGTTTTGCCTTGAGGCTAACATCTTTGTATGGACTGCATTATATTTTGATAAGTTACATGTTTAATTCTAATATTATATTTTGCTGTCAAACAGGATGACTCATATCTTGACAGCTATATCAGTACCATCGGAGTTGACTTTGTAAGCATTCATGCCCATCCCTTAACCTCATTTCATGTTCTTTCAACACATTTATGAATAACTGACTAATTATTTACCATGCTCTCTTCTGCAGAAAATTCGCACTGTGGAACAAGATGGAAAAACTATTAAACTTCAAATTGTAAGCTCATGCTAATATTAATGTTATTTGGATATTGAACTTTGCTCAGTCATTTTTTAACGAACAATTGATTCATTTCAATGTGCTTTTCTCCCTGTAAATTGCCTCTTTTGAAATTTTCTCATTTAGTTGTTATTCTTATTCATCAATATAAATGTGTGTATAAAGAGGTCAATGTAAGATTATGTCCTATGTACTAAAGAAAGTCTCTTTTAATGTCCAATATAATTATTATTCTATGGGTCATTTTCTAAGAGGTTCATTGTTGTATACAGTCACCAATTGTGTCATTGGTTAATCCTTGAGGGATTCATGGTACCAATAGAAAGCAGGAAATTGAGTCCCCCACAACCCTTCCCATAATTATTCTGGGATTGGTGCTGTTCTTGTTTCTGTAAGGTTGTAATTGTTTACAGATTTTCTGCCTTCCTTAATAATGTATAGTGGGACACTGCTGGTCAAGAACGTTTCCGTACTATCACTAGCAGCTACTATCGTGGGGCCCATGGCATTATAGTGAGTATTTATGAATCGGTCCTTCCCCTGTAGTTCCCTCTATGATTATTTTTTATTTTGGGAGACATTGGTGTGATCCGTGACTTTTTTGCAGGTTGTTTATGATGTCACTGACCAAGATAGCTTCAACAATGTTAAGCAGTGGCTGAATGAAATTGACCGTTATGCAAGTGAGAATGTTAACAAGCTTCTTGTGGGAAACAAGTGCGATCTAACAGCTAATAAAGTTGTGTCCTATGAGACGGCAAAGGTTACTCAAATTGTACCTTTTGTTTTGCCATCCTCATCATATGATCCCATTTGCATCTGCTGAATCCATTCTTCTGTAATAATAATGGTAGAGTTTGGCTTTATGTTTCTATCTTTAGGCATTTGCGGACGAAATCAGGATTCCTTTCATGGAAACTAGTGCAAAAAATGCAACCAATGTGGAACAAGCTTTCATGGCAATGGCAGCTGAAATTAAAAATAGGTGCTATACTTGTGGAAATGTCTACATTTGTCTTATTTTCTAGCAGGCAGAAGTTTTAGTAGGGATATATTTCCATTTTTTCTCCCTGCTTGCTCCGTTGCACATTCATATCCTGGCGAGTCTTGAACAAAGACTTGTTGAAGATGTTTGAGTTTGTGGAGTTAAGGAACTACATTTAGTTAATTGATATCATTCAACAGGTTCCAGATCTAACCTCCATGGCTGACCTCTTTTCTTGTCCTTTGATCTTTTTTTTTCCCCTACAGAATGGCAAGCCAGCCAATGAACAATGCGAGGCCTCCAACAGTTCAAATCCGAGGACAGCCAGTAAACCAGAAGTCCGGTTGCTGCTCGTCTTAGGGGAGCGGGTGAAACATCTGTGGTCTTAGACGTTTATGTGTCTCCATGGCATGTAATCTAGTTCTTCACATAATGCTATAATGTCAACATTGTTCATGATTTGCTTCTTACATTGTTCAGCTCGTTGTTAAAACTTCCATTCTTTTTCAATGTATTTGATTTAAAGAACATTTGTACAAAATTAGGAATATCGGTGAATAGCAGTATTTGCCTTGTTCTTTGTCCAATTCTCATTTTACATTATGCATACACCTTCACGTATATTGATTGCTACTGTTTCTTTGGAACGTAAATTTTGTTTGCTTGTATCCAGAATTGTATCTTTGTAAGGGCATAAAGTGCAGAGGTAAATGGGTATTTTTTTTAAAACTTTATTTTGCTTCTTTGTCTATTGGGTGTATTCTTGTTATGACTCGCATGCACAACAGCATAGTTATCAAACTCGGATTGGTCGAAAGGTTCGACCAATTGACTGACCCAACAGGGCACTAAACATGAATTCAAAAATGTGTAATAATAGGGGTTTCAAACCAGAGTCCTCGTTGGAAACCCTAACTCTGCCATCTTCGCCGCCATGTAGTATGCTATCGTACGCCTGGAAAAGCTCCTTGAGGCCTCCAAGGTCGGGCCTCTAGGCCGATGGGAAGGACAATGAAAAAGGGGATTGCAAGTGGAGAAACGATGTAGTCGAGGATTTGGAAAGAGGAGGAGGGAGGACAGTCTATAGGTGTAGCTTGAATAGGCTTGCTGTAAATGCATCATTTGGGTCCATAGATGGTGCAAGTGCTGATGAGGGGCCGGCGGGGTAGTGATTAGTGAATTTGGGAAGTGAGATGAGAAATGCGCGGCGAGTGACTGAGGGGTTTGGTAATGTATTTTACTATTTCGGTGTAGATAAAGCCTAAAGGCTAATACACCTCAATAAAATAAAAGCCCAACCAAAAAAAAAAAAAAAACGCAAACATTTCAGAAAAGAATAAAACCCTAAAAAAAATTATTATATTAAGTGCCGACAAAAGCATATATTATATAAAAATAACAATTAATATAATTTAATTGTCATTGAATAATAATATTATATTATAATTTTATAATATAGTATTATGTATATTATATTATACTAAATTATAAATATATTTATTTATTGTTATTATTTATTTTTTTTATTATTATCGGATTAAGCATTTTGACTAATAACTAATTCGTTGAACTATTGATCCGATGACTTAATAATTTGGTCAGATTAATTGTCAATTAGATGATAACTATGTACGTCACCGTTAAGCAAAAGAATGTTATGACTCGTATTCATACCCTAGCCTACAACTCAAAGCCAAGTCCAAATGACTAAAGCCAGGTCCAAAATGATTAAAGCCCACTTCAGAGTTCAAATTTACTCTCCCTATGTGTCCGACCTTATTTGTCTGACTTAGTATGCAAAATCTTAAATTGTACCTACAAACATGCCTATATATTCAATAATAATGCTCTACATCCATGTAATTTCCCTAACCAAGTCAACCAAGTTATTTTTGGACGCCCCCAGTTTTTAACGTAAAGCTTCTTCCTCAACGTAGAGCTTCTTCTTCCTCAACGTAGAGCTTCTCTTCCTCAACGTAAAGCTCTTGTCGTTCTTCTCTGCTCTGATTTCTCTACTTTTCTTCTTCAATCTGCATTGCATTTATGTTCTTCATTTTCAGATTTCAGATTTTTTCTTTGTTTTCAGATTTCAATACCGTATCAAAACAATGAATGATTCAACTTTAAATCAATTGAATGTGAGCGATTTGGATTATTCTTCTGAATCGAATCAAGTGGACGGGGTTTGCATTATTCAATTTTGAATTAAAATGGAATGGAATGCAATCGCTAAATCCAGTTGTTTATGAACACAATTTTCTATTCATTTGGTATTGCACATTGGTTTCATTTTGATAATGTTTTCTGTTCATTCTAGACGCAGGTGTTTCTGAATTTGAATTTATAGAATGGACAATTTTTGATTCATTTAATATTATACAACTGTTTTGCTTTGATAATATTTTTGGTTCATTCTTCAATAATTTTGAATTGAATGGTAATGGAATGCAATTGAATAAAGTGATAATGAGTAGAATGCAGGAGTTTCTGAATTTACAGAATGCACATGTTTCGGTTCATTGGTTATTAAAGAAGGCACATGTTATGGCAATATTTTCGGTTCATTTTACAGTCCAAGTGTGTTGTGAATGAACAATTTATCCCAAATGTTGGGATGACTTTCAAGACATTGGAAGAAGCTAGAAAGTTCTACAAAGATCACTACAAACTTGCTAATTTTTCTATGAAAATAAGGAACACCACTCGGAAGGGAGATGATATTAAGAATCAACTAATTACATGTAGTAGAGAGGGGAAGTAGAAATCCAAGATATCTCAAACTCTGAAGACAAATTCTTCAGCTGGAATAAACTGCCCAACCAGGATTTATGTACATAGATTGAAGGATGTTGGTCTTTGGATAATTTCTAAAGTTGTTCTGAATCGTTCACACCCTTGTTGTCCAGATCGAGCAGAGATGCTTAAACAACACAGGGAGCTAAGCATGTTTGTGTGTCGTACCATTGAAAATAATGACAAAGCCGGAATCAGACTGAGTAAAATATATCAGTCATTTGTACTAACAACAGACAGTCACCGCAAATTAAGTTTTATAAAAACAGATGTGAGGAATTACATTACAAGAAAAGTACGTAATGTTTCCGAACAAGATGATGCTAAAGAATTCGGCAAAGTACTTATTAAGAATGAAAGAGAAGAATCACAATTTCTTTTTCGAGTTTAACCTTGAAGCTGCTCACTCCATCAAAAATGCATTTTGGGCTGATGCAAAAAGCAGAGCTGCATACGAGTATTTTAGAGATGTTGTTTCATTTGATACCACTTACAATACAAACAAGTATTTGGTTTACTGCGATATAATTTTCGGTTCATAGAGCAAACACATTTTGGTTCATAACTGTTGTGAGTGTCTATTTTTGTAGGTACAATCTGGTTTTTTATTCTTTTGTGGGCGTGAATCACCACGATTAATCGACACTTCTCGGATGCGCTTTGATGAAAAATGAGGACATCCAATCATTCAAATGGTTATTTGAATGTTAGCTTTGTTACATGGGAGGGAAGGCACCAAAAGGAATTCTTACCGATCAATGCACATCAATGCAAAGGGCTATTGAGACCTGTATGCCAACAACAATTCACCAGTGGTGCATTTGGCATATCATGAAGAAGATCCCAAGCAAATTAAATGGCTACAAGTAACACGAAGAAATCGAACAAGAGATGAGTCACGTTGTTTGGAACTCGTTTATAAAAGACGCATTCAACAGAAATTCGAATGATTTTGTCACAAAGTATGGTGTTGGAGGCAATAAGTGGCTTTTAGGTAACCGAGATTTAATTCGAATTATTTGATGTTGTTACTTTTTTTTTGGTGAAAATGAGTATAACTTTCGTTTCATTTGCATGTCTAATTTCGGTTCATTTTGCAGAGCTTTTTGAAGATCAATATTTATGGATTTCAATTTATCTGGATCACCACTTTTGGGTCGAGATGAGAAGCACACAAAGGAGCGAGAACATGCATATTTTTTTAAAGAAGTTTATTGTAAAAACCGGAATAAACGCTTTAATAAAATAATAATTTTAACTGCCCGAAATAGGTTCGAAAATATAGAAATGATAATTTGAAAATAAAAAGGTAAAATTTAAATTCAATAGATTTTTCTGAGTGGGAAAATGTATCTTTTGCGGAAAGTTTTTGTAAAAATGCGTACTGGAGCTTAAGCCGGCAGTACCGGCTCTAGTCTATCCAATACCGCGTATTTTGAAAAATAAAATTTTAAAAGATTGAATTTATTGTTTTGAAAGGACAAAAATAATTTGGAATAAAAAACCGGACACTAATCTTAAAGGTTTTGGCCCAAAGTGGGCCAAACGGACCTAAAAGCTAACGGGTTGGACTGGGCCCAAGTTGGGTCCAAGCCCAACATATATAAACACAACTAATGAGCATTTCAGCTCATTTCTAGCCCTAAACCAAGAAAGGAGCGCTGGTGAGAGAAGAGAGGAAGAAGAGAGTTGCTACTATTCATCTCCTCCTTCTTTTGCCCATAACTTGAGCTACGGAGCTCCGATTGACGAGCCGTTTGTAGCCACGAGTCGTTCTTGCCGAACCCATCATTTATAAATAAGTTTTGTTAGTAAAAAACTCTTTCTCTAGCTCCAGTTTTCTGCCTTAGTCCAAAACTAAAAAATGGCTTTGGATTTTTGAGTTTCTTTGTGTTTTTGTTGTTTAGGGGTGATCTAGCATTGGAATATCGTTGAGTTTTTCCTCTAATATCGTTAGGTAAGGTAAGGTCTCACTAAACCCTTGTGTTTAGTTATTTTTGTAAACCCTAAGTTTGATGTTTGTATGTTGTATGATGTTAGATTGAGTTTTGGTGTTTGTTAGAGTTGGTTTGAGGCTTTGGATCGAGCTTGGTGGCTTTGCTTGGTATTTTGAGTTGCGTGGGAATCAGCCAAGGTATGATTTTAATTTTTTTATGTAATATGTAATATTTCTGGACAGTTAGGCTAGTGGACCTTATGATAGGATTGTATTGGTTGTTGAAATTTATTGGATTGATGATGTATGATGATTTTGATGAATTTTAATGGGAATTATTGATGTTGGGTAATGAATATAGATGATGAAATGAATATTGATTGTGTGGATGATACTTGTGATATAATGATTGTGATGTGATGATGTTGTAAATTGAGGAAGGGTGTATATTAGGAATTAGATTGTGTGAATTATTTGTATGGAAGTATTGAATTGGAATTTTAGATTTGTGTTGAATTATGGAGGAAGGGTTGAGTGAATTAAGTATGGAAGTGATCAAAGTACAATGGAATGGTAAAGTGTAGTGTGTGGTAGTATTTTGTGATGGATTGGGTATGTTTTGGTTTGGTTTGGTTGTGAATTTTGAAAGTTTTGAGAACTTAGCAAATTTTTTGTCAAAACCAGTTTTTGGTAAACTTTGATGGATATAACTTAAGTCTCAATTTTCAAAATTTATTGAAATTTGTCTTAAATTAAAGTTCATTAAAAGATCTTTAAATTGATATAAAGTTTGATGAAAATAGATTTCTGTAGAGAAAGTTATGAACGTTTAAAGTTTGGTGTTTAAAACTGATTTCTGCAACTTTACAAAATTCTGCAAGTCTGGAGGAGTATGCGTACACAAACCCTCTATACGCGAGCGTGCCATTTTGTTTGGCACGTATGCGTACGTGAACTCTTGTATGCGTACGCGAGATGGGCAAAATTTTAAGTATGCGTACGCATAGACCTTGTTTTGCTGAAATATGATTTTTCTTCATTTTTAAGGGTTCTCTAACTTTCCAAACTTTCTCTAAATGTTGTTTAAGAGTATTATCTAGTACTTAGGTTCTAAAATTATTAAAGATGAGTTAGAGACTTAAATAGATGAATTTCTATATGAGTTTAGAAGACGGAGATTTAGATTTCTGAAGTTGTGGTTGAGCGGGTAGAGTATTATATTGGTGATGATTTAGAGAACTTAAGAGGTGATGATAGTTGATAATAATTTGAGAAATTGGAAACCGGTGATGGTTATGAGGGATTAGGAACTTGAGAATGAGTTGCGATTGATTTGAGATTGATGAACTTGAGGTATACTAATATTGGTTAATAAACTATGCTGTGTTACTGAATTGTTATGTTTGGCAAGTCGTTATGCACCTCGGGCAAGGGCTATGGCAGTCTCTCGCTTGTCAAGGTAGCAGTGCCGGTGTAGAGGTCGAGGTAGTCTCCCGCCTACGTTGAGATGTGAGGGTTGGGGTTGTATCCCGCTTGCATAACCTTTTTTGCTGCATGAGTGTGCAGCGCCTATATCTCTGGCGTGGCAGACTCCCTGCTGCATGAGTGTGCAGAACCTATATCTCTGACTGCATGAGTGTGCAGAGCTTGTATCTCTGACATGGCAAGGAAGGCTACATTCGAAAGGATGTGTCGGGTTGGCATTTATGGATCGACAAGTGATATCACAAGCCAATAGGACAAGCATTCATCATATGCATATTCTATATGCTTATTTGCTTTGCTTAACTTCAGTTATGCCTAAATGAATCACATGTCTGCTTGCTATTTGTGTACTTGTTGTATATGTATATTACTTGTGCTTTACTTGTCTACATTACCTGTGTTTTCTGTTGGGATTGAGGAGGTTCGGTAGGCGGTGGCGATAGGATCGCATGGAGGTTAGGTTGGCAAAAGCTGTGGGACAACGGTGCTATGTTAGTTAGAAATACCTTAAGATATAATACCATGTTTATGGTTTAAGTTATTTGTTTATGTTAAACTTGAATATCTGTATCGATGTGAAGTTCTAGGATTGCTTTTGGCGTTCAGGAATCTTACATCTTATATATTGGACACTGTTACCATACTGAGAACCTCCGGTTCTCATACCATATGTTGTTATTATTTTTTAAATGCAGGTTGCAACCCACCACGGTGAGTTTGTGGATATGGTGACAGGGCGGAGTATGATATTCCTTATGCTTTATTTCACTTTACTTTTGTTATAGTACTTTCCGCTCACCCCTTCTGTTTTAGACTTTGTGGCCTTAGAGGCTTGATTTGAGAGATAAATTGTATAAGCTATTTTTAAACTTCCAAAACTCTTTTGTATTTCAGTTTGACTAGCCGGCCTAAACTTCGCAAGCTGTGACTAATCCTCTTTTTGGTATATCATAATTACATATATATCTTGTTTAATTTAATTATTACCTTGTGTATCCTTGAGCTATCTACAAGGTTTTATATGTATTATGTCTTGTTCTATTTGTACCTACACGTTTAGTATCTTGTGTGAATGTTTCGCGTATTGTAGTTCTGCTTTATGCGACTTTGAGCTTTACTCCTTCATCGAGCTTCTAGTTATATAAATTCTTGGATATATATTACATATTATAAGCTTTAGAACTGTCGTGGCACTTTGTTATCTTTTGCTTTACGGCTAGAGGTAAGATTGAGGGCAACGGGGTGTTACATTTATCACACGCAATAGCTCCTTGATTCAATTTGTAAAGCAATATGATAATTGCCTAGGAAGCAGAAAGCAAAGAGAAAGAGAATTTGATGTTGCATATTTTCACACCGTGATGCCGTGTGCAACAAAATCACCAATAGAGGCTCAATTTTAGCACGTGTATACTTACGAGAAGTTCAAGCACCATTCAGAGAAAAGGTGAATTGCATTACAAAATCAATGCATTCCACTATATGTTTTATGGCATACAAAGTTATAGAGCATGTTTTTAACTCAACATTCAACAAGTTTGTTGTTATATACGATGCAGTATCACACAAAGTAAAGTGCCAGTGCTTGTTGTTTGAGTGAAGGGGCATACTATGCCGTTATTCTCTGAGTGCCTTAAGCTTTGAGCGAGTAGATAAAGTGCCACCAAAATATATATTGGAACGCTGGAGTTAGAACATAAAGAGGAGGCACACACATATAAAGAGAAGCCAAGACGAACCTCAATTGGAGCCAAGATGCAAGAGATTCGACAATTTGGTATTTCGATCACACAATATTTGAGAATTTACGTCACAATTTGAGGAGCTGACCGAAATTCTGTAAAGGGATTTTAACAATGTCCTGGCTGAGATGCAAGAATATCAAGCGAAAAAGAAAGGAAAAAATTTTGTTATCTCATAAAGAAGCAACATTGAGCAATGTGGACAACCTCCAAAGCCCGCCACGTGTTAGAATAAGAGGCCGTCCTAAGAACAGACTGGGATCAAACATGAAAAAAAAGATCGCAAACGCAACAAAGAAAAAGAAAAAGCCAGCTCCAAGTGAGGTAACATTGATTTGCTTTCAATTAGGAGAAATTTGTTTGTACATTTTGCATATGATTTATTTTGTCTTTTGCAGTTGAGCCTTTTAGATGGTGGATCAATGATTCAGTCAAGTTCCAGCCTTTACGATGCACATGATATAAATTATCCCAGAGAGGATTATAGGAGTTTTAGTTTTATTAACATAATTTTCATTCATGTATGAAAGAAATTTGGTTCATTGAAGTTATATGAGGGTTAATTTCTGATTGATGTTATTCTTTACTAAATAGTCACTTTTTTGTTATCTCAAAGAGTTTAAGTGTTTCTGAAATTGAATAGATATATACACTTTTCCAGTTCATCTAGTGAATTATTTTTGGTTCATTTGTGTTTTTTTGGGATCTTGATGTTCCATAAATACCCTGAATCCATTCACTTTGAACCTAGAAAAAAAACAGCAGCCCAGACAGTTCCAACAGATATATACATTAACATTAGATTTTCATTAACATTCACATATATTCATTAACATTAGATTTCAATTAACATTTACATTAATATTCACAAATATATATTAAAGAAGAAGTGTTTATTTTTTTTACAAGGAGTTAAACAAATTATGTTTGAAACTATAACCTATTTACTGTCTATATCCCCATATATGAATTTACAAAAAGGGCTTGAGAGAGCAGCAGATGACTTGGGGAGTCTTATGGCTTCAGAATCTTAAATAATTTGGTTTCTCAATTTATTGATCTTGTGCAACAGAATTGTTGGACCATACTCCCACCTAAAGGCATCAATTTCTCCCTACAATTCAATTGAAAAAATTACTTAATTTGAACCCAACTCAAATAAGAAATGAATCAAATATTATTAATTTGAAAATTACTTACTTGTTTCTAGTTTTTATATTTATACTTTCCCTTTTTGATGTTTTCAGATTCAATTGTTTCCAGCCATTTTATCAGGTATATCCTGCAATCTTAACTAAGAAAGAAATAAGTAAAATATGATTAATAGGAGACACAATAAAACAAAACATATTTAGAATAGCACTATAGCAAAGAAAGTTTTTTTACCTTGTTCGTTGTCTGCTTATTGAGATATATTGTGCTTCAACTCACTCTCCGTCCTCCATCAATAGTTCTGTCCCAGCATAAATCCTCATCTGGGATACTAATAATCCCTGAAAAGGATAAAAAATTGTATTTTAATTCAGTAATAATTGAAGAAAATCAAAGCTCACACAAATATGTATTATTTAAATAACTTACAACAAATTTGTTCAGAGTAATTCTTGATTGAGGTATTTCAATTTTCTTTTTCTTCATAGGGTAAAGCACATAGAATGCCTTCTTTCTGACATTGGCAATCCACAACCACCAATACTTTCCATTGCAAACTGGGGAAAACAACTGAAGTTTGGGAAAATATTAGAGTATTTCAGTCTAAATGATAGCAAACCACAGAATTATTAAAGAAGTTTTAGAAATCACAACTTACAAATTGATGTGATACCAATTTTCTTCTGTCAAGAAAAGGGAGGAAGTCCGTGTAGTAATTGATCTGAGATGTCTTGTTAGTTTTTGGATCAATGTACTTCTCGCCTTAGAGTCCCAACATTATATTCTAGCAGTCATACACATTCAATCAGCAAGAAAACACATTTCAATTCATTTCTTAAGGAATACTTAGCAGCAGTATGATGTAAACCTAACCCAATTCACCCACATAAAATTTTTTATTATGAATCCACTCTTTTGGCAAGCGCACCAAAATTATCGTCAAGTAATAACCCACAGTGGAGTGGGATCGTATCCACAAAGATTGGTAAATTTGAGCAGTTTTGATTAATTGATGAATTAGTCAAGCGGGACAGATAGATGGTAATTGTGGAATTATAAATGGCAGAATTGTAAAGTGCAGAATCATAAATGACTTAATTATAAATGGGAATGGGAAATTGCAGAATGTAAAAGCAAGCTATAAAGAAAGTGGTAGATGAGAATGGGAAAATTCATTGAGATCAGGAGATGTTGTCTCTTTGGATCAATTCCAGTTTATATTCCCTTCAATCATGCAACTCATTGACCTCTTGGCAATCATGATTGATTGAGCTCCAATCCCTTGGTGACTCAATCTCTCAGATCTTAATCAATAGCCAATTCCTTGGTCTAATTATTCATGAAGAGAGATATGCTTGGCCCCTGATTATACCACACATCATCATAGGTCCAAGTAGAGGGAGGATTATATGTCACCATATCCAAACACCAAAACCCAGATCCTACTCAAGTGTGAGAAGGGATTTCAAGCATGGTTTCATGTTTCTTTTTCCAAGGTTCCCATGAAACCCATTTTTGCATTCAATCTCTTTTCCAAGATAATTGAACACTAAGCATAGAAAACGAAATTCCTTCTAGCAAATCAAAGAGAAGATGAAGAGAAGAAGAATTTCACTATCATCAATCCATCAAGTATAACAGAGCTCCCTCTCTCAATGAGAGGGAATTTAGTTACTCATAGCTCAAAGGAAAGTACTCAAAAAGTAAAGAAGATGATAAAGTGTAAAAGTAGATCTAAAACTTAGCTCTCTAACTGCTTAACCCCATTTTCAGTACTTCTTGGGGGTATTTATACTACTCATAGCTCTCAAAATAAAAGAATTACAAAAGTGAAAAAGGAAAATTACAATTTGGAGGGAAAAGAAACTCAATAAGCATGACTTCCCAGCTGGCGTGTGGCTGGCGCTTCAGTGGCGTGCCACGTGCTCCTCCAATTTTGGCTTGGTGTGCCACGCTCGGTCCCTTAAGTGGCACGCTCCTATTCAATAACATCCCTGGCGTGCCACGCCTTCGAGCTCAAGTGGCACGCCCAGGGTCTTTTAATACCCATGTAGCCTGGCGTGTCACGCCTTCGAGCTTAAGTGGCACGCCCTAGCCTTTTTCCTCTTCTTCTTACCTTTGGAGACTTGAACTAGCATGGCACGCCCAGGGTCCGGCGTGCCACGCCTTTGCTGCACACTTGATCAAGCTCTCTGAAAAATTGAACTAGCGTGGCACGCCCAGGGTCTGGCGTGGCACGCCCAGGGTCTGGCGTGCCACGCCCTTTGTAAGCTAGTAATTCTTTTGTTTGGCGTGCCACGCCACGAACTCAAGTGGCATGCCCCAATGGCTTTTGCTTCCTAAATGACACTGGCGTGCCACGCCTGGGGTTCAAGTGGCACACCCAAGTGAGGAATAGTGGATGGCGTGCCACACCCTCGACGCCAAGTGGCACGCCCATGTGTTTGGCCTCCTTCATCCTCTTCTGGAAACTTGTACCAGCGTGCCACGTCTAGAGGCTGGCGTGCCACGCCCATGATCTTGCCTTGGTTCCAGTAGCTGGCGTGCCACACCCAGTACTCAAGTGGCACGCCATAGTGAGATTCTTGGACTGGCGTGCCACGCCTTCGATACCAAGTGGCACGCCCAGCCCTTGCTTTGGCCTCTTTGTGCATTGGCGTGCCATGCCTGGTCGCTCAAGTGGCACGCCTAAGTGAGATTGAGAGCCTTGCGTGCCACGCCTTCGACCTCAAGTGGCACGCCCAGACTTCATTGGCCTTCAGCCCCCTCTCTGGGATTTTGTCCTTAAGTGGCACGCCTAAGTGACTTTTTGATGCTGGCGTGCCACGCCTTCGATACCAAGTGGCACGCCTATAGAAGGTGATGGTTTAGGCGTGCCACGCCCAACCTGGTGTGCCACGCCCCTTTAGTGTCCTCCATTGTTGCTCTCTGGAACTTTGTACTAGCGTGCCACGCCAAGTTCCTGGCGTGCAACGCCCATGTGAATGCTTGAGAATCCTCCTCTGGAATTTAGTACTGGCGTGCCACGCCCAGCTCCTGGCGTGGCACGCTAGTTCATTTTTGTGGTTCTCGCTCTAAGTGGCACGCCCGCTTCACACGCATAGCTTATTTTTGTTGTTTTCTTCCCCTTTTTGATGTCTTTTTCACCTGAAATTCAGCACAACTCATCTCAAAGTAATGTACCATAATATTCATCAAATAATGCACGAATTGCAATGATCAAATGAGATTTATGCTCTTTTATGGTCCTCTTTATGCAAGAAAGAAGGGTAGATGATGCAAGTCATCACAGTATATTTCCTTCTCAAACCAGTGACATTTTCTGTCATTCAGAAGCATACACATCGCATTGACCACCTATAGGAGGAAAATTCATTAGATATATGGTACAAAGGTTTTAGAAAAATCATTAAAGTTAACGTAATAGGTAAAGAATTTATCGTGTTTTCTACATCTTGTCCAGGGATTAGAGGTATAAACTATTGTCTAATCCTATCCAAATGTCCTTCATAGTCCAACATGAATATGGTGTCATATTCATTGGTAGTATCTTTGGTTTTCTTTAAATGTGTCATCCAATGATAATACTTTTCCTCTCAGCTCCTCCGTGATTTCTTTTTCTATCTCAAGAGTTTTATACCCTGCAGTTGTGGTCAAGCTCGGCCCGATACTTGTTTCCTCAGCAAATTTCAATGTTGCTGTCATCCCAGCATGCATCACCACATCCGCCAGTATGTCAAGTTGCGTTACTATCGGTTGAGAGACCGAGGGAGTTGGTTGAGATGTTGGGAGACTTATCTCAAGGCTGAAGAAAGGTGCATCATCTTTTCATTTTCAAGGAGGAACAGCACTGGAATACAATAGAGGAAAATTTTAAGTAATAATGAAAAAGCATATGATATAACATAAAAGCTAATAAAAATGATATTAATTAAAACTTACACATTCAACAGAGGTTCTGGCTCCGTTTGCCTTGGTAAAGATTCTTTGTTGGCCTGATTTTCTGGTTCCGAAGGGCAGCTATAACAAATAGCAGCGAGTCCAATAAAGAACACATGGAATTGATTTCTGGATTCAAATAAACCTCAAATAAACCATGTAATGAATCAAAATTACCCAGATTTGAACAAGCAGTAAAACTTACATATCAAGATGTGCTTCTTCTTTCGATTGCCTTGCCACCGAAGCTTTTTTGCACCGTTGTTGTTGATCTTCTGGAAAGTTGCTGCATTAAATAGAAAAGAATTCAATGACAACCCAAAATTATTATCCTATACTATTAAAACTAATAAAAAGAATTTTAAGTGGTACTTAGTCATTAACAGAAGCTTCTTCTATTTGACTCTCCAAAGGGATATAGTTGAAGATGTTTTGCTCTTTTATTATCTCTTCCACAAGAGAACTTGGAAGAGACACCACAATAGGAGCTCTAAGAAAGATAAACAAGGAAGAAGTTAATATTGAATTACTAGAATAGGTACTGAGAAACCGAAAGCTGCACATTGAAAAACTCACATATCGAGAGGTTGAGAATGAGTTTCTACTCCAACAGCAGTGATTTGTAGTTAACGATCAGGTCTAGTTCTATTGACAATTAAACACAAATCCCGTGTGATTAACTAAACAAAACTTATTACCTAAGTCTAAAAGACCAACACAAATATTTCAACTTACATAGTTAGAGTTTCTATACTCTGTTTTTTATTCAGTTTCTTTCTTCTAATAACTCTGACTAGGGTTTTCGGGGTATTTTTCCTAATAAAAAAGATACCAAATTAAAATCATCAACTAAGATTAAAAAGCAGAGGATTAAAAGCACATCAAATTTATTTTTAGAATCCAATGAACCTCAATTAAACCTAGAAATGAACCGAATTTACCTGGTATTGGCCAGTGCATTTACAAATGGCATCGAGCTCGTATGAGTTTTTAACAGAGGTTCGCTACCCAAATTTATAGTCAGCAGTCTAAGAAAAAAAATTATTTAGTAAATCCAGAGAAATTACATGAGGTTTTAGGAAAAGCTAACAAACAAACAAAAAGAACTTTATATAAGAAGCTGTATCTTACGTGTGCGATAAATCATTTCGCGCATCTGTTGAGTGACAATCATTCGGAGTAACATTTATTTTTTAAGCTCCATCATTTTTTCTCTTTGATCTTTTTTTTATCATCTCCAACATTTCTTTTCTTTTTGCAGTAGTCATGTCCTCTACTTGTTCACTTCTGAAAATTCATACAATAAGTATCAATGAATCGAAAATTAAAGTATCAATGAATCGAAAATAATCATTTCAGAAACTTACTCCTTTTCAGATTCAGTTTTGCTTTCTAAATCCGTCAAAACAAATTTCCTTATTTTGGTTTATTTTCTTGCCACCCTCTGTGGTTGTTTTCTTTTCTGTGGCAACGTTTTCTTGATTTCTTTTTCTTTTCTGCAACACACACAAAAAGTTTTGTTAAAATAACAAGATCAAAATTTAATTAATTAAATAAATATATGGTAAAATAAAGTAAATCATCAAGAAAAATACATTGAATTTATACCGGAGACAAATATCAGAGCTGTAATTAACTTAACAAGCACACATGAACAATTTTCAGCAAATACAAGCAAAACTAAACCAAATGAACATCATGCAAACACAACAATGAACCAAAAATAATCATTTTCCAAACTTACTGGTTTTCAGATTCACTTGTGCTTTACGAATCTGCTAGAACAAGCTTCTTTATTTTGCTTTGTTTTTTCACCACACTATCTGGTTGTTTTCTTTTCCTTGGCAGCGTTTGCTCAATTTCTTCTTCTTCTCTATGATATATACAAAATATTTTGTTAAAATAACAAGATAAAAATTTAAATAAATAGATGGTTTTCAACAAGGGATAGTGAGAAGTATACTCAGATTCAGATTCAGAAAAACTGTCTTCTTTCGAAGACGAAGCCAGAACAACAATTTTCTTTTTTTCTATCTTCTCCTTTTTCTTCTTTTTTCCCTTCAAAAAAAATTGTTTTTGACATTTCTGCTGTATTTCTCCCCTTTGATTCTGCTCTGTATACAAGTCCCTAAAACACAAATGTAAGTTAGCAGTGTATCTTAGAAGCATTTGAATCGAATTTTCAAGGGAAATTTTTGTTTAATTTACCATGGTATCAGTTGCTTCCTTAGCAATCCGGTCGAGCAGATTACTCTGTGTCCAGTAGGCCACCCACGGTGGCCTGGGAGCGTCATGCGCGTCTAGCTGAGGGAACTTGGATTCATGGAAATATATTATCATCAAAACAAAGACGTAGCCGTCAACGGACTGTTTCTTTTCTTTTCTTCGGGCTTCGATACCCTTCGTCAAGAAGCTCAGCACATGAGTTGCCCAATCCCATTGTCAGATGTTGTCCACATAAAGAGCAAGCAGCTTATGGATTGGGGAGGTCGTGCTTACTGTCGTCGGCAGCAAGAAGCACTTCTGGACAAAGACAACAAAAGTCCTCTTAAATTTCTTCTGATTTTCCTCCCCTTCAAAACTCATATTAAGAACAGATTTTGTCGAAGATGCCAATGTAGCACCTTTGAAGCTTTCAATTATCTGCTTGTTTTCCTTACTGAGTTTGCTATACTCAATTTTTTCAGGAAAATGATCCTCTACAATATTTTAATAGCAACAAATAAGAAAAATCCCAGTTTCATTTTCTGTATTCAAATAAACCGAAAATTAAGAAACTACTGAACCGAAATAAGCACACGGTAGAGACTATATTACCGCCATAATTTATGCCCAGCACATCTGCTACCTTGGTAGGTGTTATGTATATTCTGCCATAGAGAGTGTCCAAGTATCCATAATAGTCATCATAGCAACCAATCAATTCTCTCAAGAGCTTGTGAGAGACGTTTATTTCCGGGACATGTGCCAATGCACCGAATCTCATTTCTTTGACAATATCTTTCTTTTGCTAACTCATTTCCTTGAACACCCTTGTTATTGCTTTTGCCTGGCATCAAATTGAATTCTATTTATGTTTTAATAAAAGGTGATAAACATTCAATCGGTAAGAAAATCAATTTTCAAATTATTTCTGCATGCAAATAAACTCAAGTGAGCACTTAACAATCAAGTGAATGTAAATCACTAACTCCAATGAACTAAATTCTATTCATATTTGAATAAAACATGATAAATATTAAATTATCAAAAAAATATCTCTGCATGCATATGAACTCAAGTGAACACTTAAGAATCAAGTGAACTCCAATGAATCGATTTCTATTCATGTTTGAATAAAATGTGATAAACATTAAATCAACAAGAAAATCACATTTCAAATCATTTCTGCATACAAATGAACTCAAGTGAGCACTTAACAATCAAGTGAGTGTAAATCACCAACTCTAATAAATCGATTTCTATTCATATTTAAATAAAACGTGATAAACATTAAATCAGAAAAAATATTTATGCATGCAAATGAAATCAATTAAAGTAAGTGATAAACCGAATTATATATCAGAGAAAGAAAATAACAACACATTTCCCATTCGTATGCCCTAAATACGGGAAAAAAATAGAATCAGAATAAGTCGATCTACTAAACAAACTAACTCAATTCACTAAACCTAAAATTGAACTAGGAGAAACGTGAGATTTACGAGAAATTAAATAAACATGATAAGAATAGTTTTTCTCATACCTTGTGGAGTCTGTGTTGTTTTTTTGTTTGTTTTTTCTTCTTCCTTTCGAAAGCTTCACTCAATTCTTCAGTAGCAGTAGTTACGAACGTGGTTTGAGAGATTTTGAGAGAGATTTGAAATTCTCCAGTAGCAGTTTCGAGTGTGAAGAAGGAATGTTATTTCATATTCAAGGCGCGGATGAATTGGTAACGTTTTGGGGGGCAGGGGGGAGGGGTTTCGATGCATGTAATACACGTTTATTTAATGAGATTGGATTTTTTGGTTATGGGCCTGCTTGAATGGACTTGGATGAAAAATTACTTGGATGTGTAGCCCATTGTTTCTTAAATTGCTAAAATATCAAATCGATTCATTAATAATATATCGATTCTTTAACATATTTTTCAGTTATTAATTAATTTATTTAAAACACTCTTTTGTCCTAAATCAAACTGATTTGATAATCAGTTATCTATTAATGTAGTTCTGGCTGGTATAATTCGCTTCTCAAAACTTGTATATAACTGAAATGTGTGTCTTTGGATTGAAGTTTGTGAACGAAAGTTTACATAAAATTGATTTGTAAATTTGATTTTTATTAAAAGTGAGTTGGTATTAGGGTTAACCACTAAAAATGTCTTTGAATTATTTTAACGCTGACGAAAATGCCTGCAACTTTTGTTATCGACAAAATTACCTTTAAACATTTTAAAAACACACCAAAACTGCACATCCATATAAACAGAGGCGGTTTGTTAACATTTTGGTATGATGTGGCAAATAGAGTGGCGTATGTGGCAAACGAAAATCACCCTCTTTTCTTCTCTCATACCTCCTCTCACTTACCCACCCTCTAACTTAGTAAGTCACTAGCACCTCTGTCCATCGTGATAGAGCCACGGGCGAACCACCACTGTCGTAGCTCCATCCCCCTCTCTATCTCTCCCTTTCTTCTTTTCTAACTTCCTCTCACTCTCTCTCACTCGATTTTCTTCTCTCAACTCCTCACCATCAATACCTATTGTCCTCTCCAAAATCACAATGCAGAAAAAAGGAGACCCAAATTAGACTAATTTTCAGATATCCAAAAGAATAGAAGGAGATAATAAGCATCGGAACAAATCTTTAGATCTACTATTCTCTCTTTTTTTCAACTGAATTTTCTTTCCAAAACCAAATTGAACTTTATCAATTGAAACAGATCCAAATTAAAAAGAAAAAAAAAATCTAATTTTCATTAAAACCATAATTCATTAACAATAATAGCATTAATAAGTAATCTTCAATAACCTAAATAAAAAAGTTTCACAAGAAGAACAACTAAAACAATCAAGACTCCGGTAGAAAGCCGAAGCAGTGGTGGACCATTGACAAGAAAGGAGTAGTGCGAGAGAGGACCACTGACAAGAGAGAATTTGTACGAGTGACAACTAGTCAAGGAGGAGCAATGCTAGTTCCTGCTACCAAGGAAAAGCTGCGTGAGCGAGGACCATTGGCTGGGGAGAAAAATCCGTAAAAAAGTGGATTCTCGACACAATTTTTGGTAAGGCTTTGGAATGCATGCGGTGCATGGTTGCATCTTCATCAACTTCGATGTTTTGGCGTTGTTGAGAGAGGGAGAGCGAGTGAGAGTGCCTCCTAAACCTTAAATCACTTAACAAACATATAAAGGCATCTAATGGAATCAAGGTGAATTAAATTTATTTATTTTAAGACCTAAAAAGTATGTTTTCACTCTTAAGCACAATTAAAGGAGAAGTTATAAAACCATGCTATTTCAATGGATAAATGTGGGTAAAAGGTCGTAAAATCCCTTAAATCAAGCACAAGATAAACCCTACAAATGGGGTTTATCAGAGAAGAAGTGAGAGAAGAAGATATGGATAGTGAGCATGAGTTAAGTAAGACAAGGAGAGAAGTAGAAAATAGGAAAGCGGATGGAGCTCCGACAGTGGTGGTTCACCCCGCTGTAGATGGTAAGTGGGTTAGAAGGTGAGTTAGTGAGTGCGGGACTATGAAAGAAAATGTGAGATAAAAATAACAGGCCACATTAGCTTTTTTGTTTGCCACACATACTACTCCGTTTGCCACGTTTTCATCACTCTTTTCATGATTGTGCAGTTTTGGCACGTTTTTAAACTATTTAAGAGTATTTTGTCGATAACAAAGGTTTAGGGTATTTTTGTTATCGTCAGAATAATTCGGGGACGTTTTTTATGGTTAATCCATTGGTATTAGTGTAATTTATATTTGATAAATTTTATATTAAAATGGATTGTAGTAAACTAAATGTTGTTTGAATTATATTATTTAAAATTATTTTTAGATAAAAAATTAATGAAAAACACAAATTTAAATAATTATTTTATATTATCTTATCATTTTATTTTAGATATTAAAATAAATTATAATATTTTTTTGAAGTATTCTCAGTATTTTTTTAGCTATATTTTCAATACTTATGATTTTAATATTATTTTTATATTAGTTTTTTACTTAATTTTTCTTTTAAATAAAAAATAAAAAAATTAAAACTCCATAAAAAAAAGAGGGATAAAAAAATCATATGAAAAAATAATAAAAAATTCATAAAAATATGGGATTATATTAAAAAATTATAAAAATAATAAAATTTATTATATAAACAATGAAGAACACAGAATTATTAGATAGATAATAAATTTTTTCAATTAATGATTTAATGATAAAAACTGAATGTAAAAATTAAAATTTTTTGGCTCACTTAAATGTGGATTAAACTATAAAATTACTTTTACATTTAGAAAAAAATGACCAAATAAAAAATAAAATTTTTAAAAAGACTAAACATATGTTTAATGTTTCAAACACTAAATCAAACACACTTGTGTTAGTTTCTGTAAAGAATTATAACGGGGTAGAAAAACATGAAAATCATGTGTTATAGAAACAACTCCATAGAACATCATCATGTCAGTGTGTCGGTGTCTCCATCCACTTATTTCAAGAGCATCTTTATTACAACTACCAAATTTATTCTAAAAAAAACATGTTAGATGTCTAATTAGAATTACACACAGGAAAATTTAAACATAGCAAAAAACTGAACATGCTAAGCACGTCTCTTTATATCTCTTTTCTGTTTTTACCTTTTCATTCTTGGATTCTTTAAACAAATTGTTTTCCCAACCCCCATCCCAAAAAAATAATAATAAATTAAAATTAAAGAAAAAGAAAAATTAAAAAAGTGAATGAAAAGAAAGCCAATAAATATGTAATTCGCTAGTTATTTTGATAAGAAAGTAAAAATATACAATGAATCTAACTTATATGTATTATTAGTACTTAAAAAAAATACATTTATGTTAAAACAAACTATATTAATAAATAATGCATGGTAACTTCTGCACTCATTATCTCTTAAAAATATTTTTTTAAAAAAAAGTCACTTTCAAGTTTTATGTACCCTATACTCAAATATAACAGAGGACATTTAGTTAATTCATAATGGTAAGACCCAAGAATTGGAGGGTGTAACAGCTCTGGAATCATAGTAAAGAAGAAGCTTCTCCGCTACTAGTGAAAGAAAGTATGATATCAGAAGGGTATAAGAACACTTCTTAAATCAAAAGTAGTTCGGGGGTATACCTTTCTCATCTATGTCTTGCTATTTACATCAGGATTTTATTTTTCCATTTTTTAGTTAGGCATGTTTCATATATGCTGGGGGATGAAGGGAAGTAGGGAACAAAAATAATACTTCACAGTGCGAGTAATGTGTCTCCAATAAATGAGGAAATAAATGTTAGAACTGTGGCCTTTGTTAGAGGGTGACCACTGACCAGTGCTCATTGGAATTCTTTTTAGTTATTTTAAGTATATGGTAATAAATCTGGCTGACTTTTTTTTTTATAAAAATAAGATGAGTGATACACTCTTAACATTATAATTTTTTATATTTTTTTAAATTATAGGAGAAATTAAAACTGAATGGTCCAATTTTTTTTATCTTATTTTTAAAATTTTTTTAGAACAGAATTCCAATTTCTATATCCTAATTCAAACAGTGCCATATTTTGATAATTGAGCAGTTTATAATTATTCTAAAAACTATTTTTTCATTATCACGACTTAAATTTAAAATATTTATTTAAAGAGACAAAAATACTTATTGTTTTTTTTTATCAATTTTACATTTGTCTTTATCTAATTGTTTTTGGTATTGAAATAGGGCTAAAAAACTTCAGACAAAAAACAAATTAAAGAGTAGTAGATACAAATAAGATAGCCCCTGTTTTAAATAAAAGAGTTTTACTAACTCTGAAAAAGAGAAATTTCAAAACAAAATATCAAAATCTAACTCAATAGTCAGACAATTTACACATCTGTTATCCTCTCTTCTATACAAAATAAAATTTTCAATTATAATATTTTAGCTCATTAATTCTCCTCAGTGAATTGGGATGCTTATCAAGTCTCTTTTCACCACTCAACAATTTTTCTCGCAACTGACACCTTCTTCATCTCCATTCTCCAAGCCAAACTCATCCCTTCTAAATCTAGATACTCTCTTTATAGATTGATGCTGCAGAAAAAAATTTATCCTTGTGTGTTTCCATCTCCTTCTATCCTCTTTTTCATTTCGACCAGGTGGAAGATATGAATTGAATTTTCCCAAATCCCCATCATCTTTAATCCATCTGTCTTTACCTAATTTTGCACCACCATTTATCAACTTTTGGATCTTTTGGTAGGGTCATTATTTTGGTGCCATGAATAATTGGTACGGTGCACAACAGCCTAGGGTCTGAACACTCTGAAAAGGGGATTATAGCCCTTGAAAGTTATTCAATAAGTGTGAGGGCCTTAGCCCTTAGCTTAAGTCATCATGAGTTCTAAAACTTGTATATGGCAATTGAGTATGGCCCATTATGTATCATTATAAACTAGCTTATATATCAACATGAAATACATGATATATTTACCAATGTGTTCCCATATATGTATTTACAATCTGACTTTCATTTATGATGGGCTAGGCAAACAACCAGACATTGAGAACGATCCTTGCCTCTCAAGTGACATGGAGAAGGATCCTTGTCTTTCAAGATTCAAACTCAAGGCTTTAGCCTTACTAATATACAATTTCTTTACATTAGCACTTTGATCTTGCATTAACCTTGCCAAGCTTCTTTTAGCATTCGCCCTAAAGGGACAATTAGAAGCCAAAAACCCATCCACCAAATGAAGGTATGCTTCCAAGTCATGACAACAGGCCATGTCAGCGTCCGGCTTCAAAAACGGCGACATCTTGGTGTCAACTCGCAGCTCGGCTCCCACATGGGAGTAAGCGAGGGGCGTGTTGTCATCAAACATGTCAAGGACACCGCCAATTTTAGAGTTCCTTATCGTTTGCTCAAGCTCTTCGCTTACAAACATGCCGGGTACTCTAGTGATTACATCTTGGGAATTCACAATTCTTAGAACTTTAACTCCTTGGGCAGTGATTTTGTCACCAAAGGCCTTGTTACCAACTTTAGGCCCACCAAAAGAAAAAACTGCCACAGAAGGCACTTCAGGGACACGAGTAGTTATCTCATTAGCCACTAATAAAGCCAATGCCGCACCCAAACTATGGCCGGTGATGGTTATGCTCAATGTTTCTCCTTCGTACATTTCCATGAGTCGCTTCACTTCTTCGATCACGGACTCTGCCAGGCTTGGCACGTGAGTTCCTTCTGTCTTGAACAAACTCAAGAACCCACACTCCACCTTGGGCTTTCCTTGGCCCTCCTCGGGCATGTCATTCAATTGTGCCCGCATGTTCTCAGCCCATTCAAGACACGTCGCGGTTCCACGGAGGGAGATAACTATGTCCCTCCTGCCCATCCTTGCAATCTCCCTTTTGTCATCGCAAACTGCAACGTACCCAATCCAACTGGATCTCTGGGTCATCCATCCAAGATCTGGTGCCACATCATCAATCCATTTTGGCATGTTAATCGATGACGTGGCATACAGACTCTTGGTGACCCTGTAGTACCTGTCGGGAAGTGCAACGTGGCGATGAGACGGGGGTCCCTCTTCCGACATGGCGGGATTGGAGTGGAAGGAATGGTACGCCGCTTGGATGAACTCGCCGTATCGGACCACCTCGCGGCGGAGATTCTCATCAAGGGGATCTAACATCCCCTTCCAGTCGTTGCTGCCGTGGTACTCCCTCCACCGGCTTCCGAGGGCGTTCCGCGGCGAGTACTCCGCCGTCTTGGACAGCATCCGCTGAAGGCGTTTGAGGTGGCGTGGCGACATCTCCTCCGTGGCCTTCATGTCAGGCCACAACCTCGCCAAGTTGAGACCTTCCAAAACACTCTTCCCCCTCTTCTCAGTAGTGGTTTGCTCCCTTTCCTTGACGCCGTTCTGCTGTTCTTGTTGTTGGTTAGCGAGTTGTGTCAATGGTGGTGGCGGCGAGTCCTTGTGGAGGAGCCTGTCGAGGTTAGCAAGGTGCAAGCGAGTTGAGTCGGTGGTGGAGGTTAGTGCCTTCTTGGGTGCTGACGTGGAACAAGAAGAAGGCGATGACGTCAGCTTACCGTTGTTGTTGTCGGGGTTCAAGGGAGAAAGATGGCACCTAAAGCTAGCCCGCCTTGCTTGGAACATGTGAAGATTGTGTGCCGGAATAGTAGAACTGATCACCTGCATCATTTTCGTAACAGGAAAGAGGGCAATGAGTTTTGAACAGGTGAGGGGCGGATTGGAGGGAGAGGGAGAAAGTGATTCCACACTTTGAGCCAACTAAGAATGTGGAATGGAGTAAGGGGTGTTCTATTTAAAATCGAGGGGTTTAAGTTTTTGCCATTGGTTGTGGTCGTATATTACGGAATCAACCAAGTATTTTCGTTGGTGGATTTAAGCGTGTGATGACTTGGGAGGAAGATCCAATGACAAGAAAGAGAACAAAAAAGTAACTAATATGAAAATGAAACCAGCCGTGTCTCGGGTTGAGTTTCTTCTCTACTAACTACTAAAAAATCTATTCCATGTGATTTGTATTCCTATTTTATTTTGTTAGGTACCTTATTTTTATGAGCATAGTGTATTTTTTTTTCCTAAAGAAAATGACACTCTTTTTATGAAATACCTTCTCTTGTATTTGTAGGCGATCAATATTCTATTTGTTTTTTTCCTTTTTTTAATTAATATTAGTTAACTCCTTTATTTTTTATACTAAAAGTGCTGGTTTCTAATATTTTTATTTTTAAAATATATACTTTATTCCTAGGTTATCTAAAACGTTGATTTGAACCTAAATGTGAGGTTCAAATTTTCAGTGAGGCAGCGTCTAACTTGTTCTTAGGCTGAGGTGTCGCCGTCCGAATTCCTTTTAAGGATGTGGGGGTGATATCTGCAAGAGACTCCGATGCTTAAGTTAGGAAGGTATTTAAGCATGTTTTTTAGTAAATTAGAACGTGAATATATCTGAGGAATATCAGTGTATTTATAGTAGAATGAATAACCACCTTTTAGAATAGTTTCACTTTTGTTGGTGGATAACCGTTCCCTTTATTTTAGGAGTTTGTTAGGATTTATCTTTTAGCGGAGATAGAGATAGTATGAGAGATTTGGAGAGGCACTTACTTATTTGGATAAGCAAAATTGGACTTTGGTCGTGTCCGACCTCTTAAGAGGTCGGGTAAGTGGAGGCTCTTGGTGGGCCTTTATACTTAATGGGTTTGGCATTATCTTTTTGGACCAAGGTATGAACAGTGCCCCTATTTGAGTCTGAACTTTCATAAAGTCAGGAACTTAGGTATACAACGAGCTTATGAGACATCAAGTCAAGATCTATACTAGGCATATCAAAGGCTTTCCACACAAAGAGGTTGAAATTTCTTCGTATAAGGTCCATGAGTTGTGCTTTCAGACCTCCTGCTAGGTTAGCCCTTATATTCGTTGTCTTTTTAAGATGATCTCTGATTTGCACTTCTTCTACCTTTCCTCCAAGTTGGGAGAGTAGTTCTTCCCAGGTTCGAACACCATCAAGCTCGATAAATGCATCTAATATTACTCAAGGGCATCAGGCTAGGACTGGGCCCAATGAGTAGAAGGACAGAACTAATGTTGGGTCTGGTCCTAATGTGAAGCCCAATAAAGACCCACAACCCAACATAGACCCACAACCCAATAGAGACCAAAATATTAGGTTCTATATGAGTGAAGTTCAAGATGATGATGATGACCCATATATAATTATGAATCTGAGGATGTACATACCTCTATATCATCAGATGATGAATCCAGCAAGCATAAATTTCCTGAGTTCGATGATGATTATATTTTTGGAGAGGGGAGGTTTGAATTAGGGACCAGGTTTGCCACCATAGAGAGATTTAAGGAAGTTGTGAAAGAATCATTCATTGCTGAGGGTAAGAAGCTTAAGTGGATTAAGAATGACAAGGAAAGAGTGAGGGTGGGATGCATGGATGATGAGTGTCCGTGGTTGGTTCATTTATCATACAACAAATCTCTACAATGCTATTAGGTGAAGACTTACAAAAATGATCGTACATGTGCAAGTGACTTGTGAAGTAATGCAGCTGATTAACATTGGATTAGTAAGAAGGTTGAGAAGAGAATGAGTACACAACCTCTATGAGGACAAGTAAGGCTATTGACTTTCTGAGAGAAGAGAAGAATTCTCACTCACTCTGCACATCCAAAAATGGTCAATAGAGCAGTTAGAGAGGCAAGAGAGAGAATCATAGACAATGAGAGAGAATAGTATGGTAATGTGAGAGATTACTTGTTTGAGATTTTAAGAAGCAACCCAGGGTCTAGAGCAGAAGTATGTGTCACTCCTATTCCTCAATCTCCTCATGTGTTTGATAAGCTTTATATATGTTTAGAGGCATGCAAGCAAGGCTTCAAGGGTGGATATAGGCCTCTGATACATCTTGATGGTTATTTTCTGAAGACATATTATGGTGGACAACTCCTAACAGCAGTGGCTCAGGACGCAAATAACCAATTTTATATAGTTGCTTACAGAGTTGCAAGGTTTGAAACTAAGGAGTCTTGGAAGTGATTTTTGACTCTACTCCAAGAGGATGTAGGGGATGTGCAGACTCATGGTTGGAATTTTATGTCCAACCAACAAAAGGTAAAATTCATAATCCTTTAATTACTTGCCACTTGTTCACAATTGATTTTTGTTTTAGTTATGCAATTGGTTAAAATTGGCTTCCGTTTTACTTATGCAATTATTTACTATTAGCTTCTGTTTTAGTTAGATAATTGTTTAATGTTGATTGTTGTTGACTGTTGGTTTTAATGTTGCAATTATTTACAATTGTTTAATATAACTGTTTAATATTGACTACTGGTTTAGTATTAATAATTGTTTAGTATTGACTGCTGGTTTAGTATTGACAACTGTTTAGTATTGACTGCTAGTTCACTATGTACTGTGTTAGGGATTTCTACTTGCATTGAAAATAGTTATGCCGAATGGCCATCACCGAAATTGTGTGATGCACATTTGGAAAAACTTTATCAATGGGTTTAAGGATTTGTATATTTTGGAGGTGGTTTGGGACTGTGCTAAATGCACCACCATACCAGAATTCAAGGAACAGATAGAGAAGTTCAAAGGAATTAACCAAGGTGCATGGGAATACCTGCAAAATTTGAGCCAGCAACTTGGGTTAAGGCATATTTCTCACATGGACCAAAAGTGGACAACCTCATAAATAACATGTGTGAGGTGTTCAACGCAAAGATAGTAAACTATAGAAGCAAGCCTATTCTCACAATGTGTGAAGAAATTAGATGCTATCTGATGAGGAGGATGGTCAAGCATAAGGAGTTACTTGACAATTATCCTGGAAAGCTTGCACCTGTTCAACAGAAGAGGATGGAGCGTCTAATAAGGCCCAGCAACAAATGGCATGTAGAGTGGATAGGCGACGATAAACGCAAGAAGTTTGAAGTGAGTCGTAAAAATACAAAGGTGGACGTGGGTCTTGTCAAGCAAACCTGCTCATGCAACAAATGGTAGCTGACTGGTTAGTTTTAATTAATTGTGAAGTATGTTCTCAATAATAGGGTTTACTTGCTATTAGTTCATGATGTTGTTCTGTTTTAGGCATGCCATGTACCCATGGAATTGCAGCAATCAGGAAGAGGCATGATCATCCAAAGAAATATATGCATCCATGGTTATGCATGGAGTCAATCCATAAGATATATGCACATTGTATTCAACGTGTGCCAAGTGAGGAGTTTTGGACAAGGACTGAGTATTCAATGCCAAATCCTCCCATCATAAAGAGACCAATAGGCAGGTCAAAAGTGCACAACAGACAGAAGGATCCTGCTAAGCCAATGATGCAATAAGGTAACAAGCTGAAGAGATCATTTAAAGTCACATGTAGTAAATGTGGTGCAATGGGACATAACTACAAGACATGCAAGGGTGCTCCATCTGACCCCAACTAAAAACCTAAGACAAAGAAGGCCAAGAAAGGTGCCACATCTCAATCATTAGTATTCCTCCAACTGTCACAATCAGTTCCAAATGATAATGTAAGTAATGTGCTTAAGGAGTAATCAGTCTAATTTTTTAATGCTTCGGGATGTATGTGTCTGTTTAATGTATGATTAGGGAATTAATATTAGTAGGAGACTAATAAGTCAATATAATTGGATAGGATGCTCCTAACACCCAAAGTGCTCCATCTAGTCAGGATCACAACAATAATAGTCAGCAACTCACTCCAGTAGTAAGTTAATCCTATTAGTGTGAATTGTTGACCTTTCAATGATTTTTACCCTAAGTTTTATGACTACTTGAAATACATGTCAACCAAGTCTCAACTGTTGTGACCTCAAATCTTTTCATCACTGTGGCAACAACACCAAGGCCTGCAACACTAGCTCCAGCGGCACACCAAGTCAAGCCAGGTCCTGTAATTAGAAGGACACCATTTAGGCCTTGATGGGTTGAAACCGAATTCCAACACCTAAACTCATCGACAAGTGTATCGGGTCACATCAAGTAGTAATAACTCACATGAGTGAGGTCTATCCCACAGGGATTGAAGGATTGAGCAATTTTAGTTTAGTGGTTGATTTAGTCAAGCAAACAAGAGTTGAGTTGAGTGATTTGTATTTGACAGAAGTTAAATTGCATGAAATTTAAAGGGAGAGGGAAGAATTGCAGTAAATAAGGGGAATAGAAAATAAAAGTGCTAAATTTTAAAGAATAAGTAAAGTAAATGACAGAAACTTAGAGTGCAAGAAATATAAATTGCAGAAACTTAAAGTACAAGAAATGTAAATGGCTTGAATCAGAAAAGGATTTGGGCACTGGGATTGTAGAAATTAAAAAGAGAAAGTAAAATGGCATGAATCAGAGAAGTAAAGTATGAATTGAGATGCAACATATCTAAACAGAAAAGAATAATTGCTTGGAAATTCAAACAGAAAGTAGAATGCAGCTCAAGTGCACTAACTAAAGAGAAATTGAAGATCTCAGGGGTGGAGGAGACTAGAAAACAAGTCTAGATCTCAAATCCTTCCTTGATCTAATGAGAAAAATTGCTAAAGAAATGGAAGAGTAAATTGCAGAAGAAGTAAAAGATGAAGGCAGTAAATATAATTTGGATTCAAATCTCAGTTGCTGAAACTTTGCAGAAAAATAAACAAAGAGATCCCAAGGTGAGATTGAAATAGAATTTCTTCAATTCTCCGCCCAAGATCCAAGACAAGAAGTAAAGAGTGTAGAAACAAGAACAAGGAAGAAGAGAGCTCAATTTTCCTTCCCAATTCTCTAAGATCCACAGTGACAAATCACAAGAAAGCAAAAATGAAAATTCTAAAAAAATGAGAGTCAAAGTAAAAGGGTCCCCCCAAAAAAAAGTCCTATCTAAATCAAACTAGCTTCTATTTATACACTTCCTATTTTTGAATTTTAGAATTTGGAGTGGGCTTTTTAATTTGGTGAAGAATTGAATTTAAATTGAATTTTGGTTCAATTTTGGCCCATAGGTGCTTGCTCCCAGTAGTTTGCTCAGTTGGTGGGGAGAGCGCAGCATTGCCTTGTGTCTTTGGCCCTTTGTAGCGTGCCAAGCTTGTGTGCAGCATCAGGGTAGCGCTCTGCTCTCCTTGAGAGCGCAGCATTGGTGCTTCAAAGGAGAGGTTTCTGGTTCGAATCCTTGGAGAAGCATTGTTGGCCCCTTTCTTTTGTGCACAAAGTGGTGCCTTCCTCCTTGTTTCCTTGAGGTGCATGGTTCGAATCTTGGTGGGAGCATTTTGGGTGCCAATTTCCTTGGTTTCTTCTAGCGCCTTCTCCCTACTCTTCATGAATGTCCCTGGTTCAAATCCTTGTGAGTGTACTTAAGCCAATTTTGGCTTATTTTCTTGCAAGGGTAGCGCTTCCCTTTAACCCCTTGCTCATGAGTTCGAACCTTGTGGCTTTCACTAGCAAACTTTTTCCTTGAATTTATTTTGGAAGGCCCCCGATAATGCTCTTGGCAAGAGCTGAGCATTATGCTTCTCCCCTTTCTTCCTTGGTTCATTATAGTGCTCAGCTCTTAAGGGGAGCGTAGCATTCAAGCCTTGCTTCCTTGGTTCATTACAATGCTCCTTTGGAGAGCATTGTGCTCTTGGAGAGAGTGCTGTGGCTTCCCTCCTTCAATGTGCCACGCTTCCTTGTTTCTTTTGCCACATTTTTCTCTTCCTTGGGCCACACTTCTTAGGCTACGCTTTCTTGTTTTCTTCTTTTCTTCACCTACAAGTAATCAAAACAACCAATCCAAGTATCACCAAATTCACAAGGTTTATAAATCATTCAAAAACTAATTAAATTTAGCTTAAACCTCATGATTTAGTATCAATTAAAGGGTGGTTGATTGATTCAATAAAACCATGCAAATCCACACCAAATTACTTACTTACAATGCAAGAAAGTGCTTAAAAACTAATGAAACAAGTGAAATTTGCTTCAAAAGCTAGCATATGATGACTCGTCATCAGGCCTCCACTCCAAGTTCCATCTACAACCCACCAAAAAGTTCAACCTAATCCATCAAAGACGAGACCCAAGCAAGAGATATTCAGACCATCAGCTCCACTTTGTCCCAGTCCACTCCCAAATCCAAGTCAGCAAAGATCACCACAGTCTCAATCTCAAGGTGCTCCACCTAGACCACATTCATCTCAAGTTATTCCAGGACCAAGTACAGCAGCTACCAAGGAGACATTGGCAGCAGCAAGCAGTGCCACAACTAGATTGTTCAAATTCATCCCTAATCCACCCTCCATCAATCCAAAGAAGTGAAGAACTATGTGAGATTGGGCATCCCACTATGCCTTGTAATGGCCTTTAGGAAACTTGGAATCATAATTTCAGTAGACTTATTTATGCACATCTGTATTTTAGGATCTATATTATGTGTTTGAGGCTTACTTTTGTGATGTTAAGCTTCATAAAACTATACACTTTAGGAGATTTGTTCTTTTGGAAAGCTTTTAGGAAACTTGGCTGTGACAAAGTTGTTTATATAACTTTCGATCTATGTTATGTGTTTATGTATGCAACTTTTAAGTATATTTCTTCAACGTTTCAATGTTTCTTTAGATATTGAAAACATAACTTCGACAGCATACTGAAATCATAAATTGAGTTACATTTAGATTACAGGATACATAAATAGCCTAAATGGCATGTTTCAATACACAACAAAAATCTAGAACAACCCATTTTTCTATTCTAATTTCTATAATTCATTTCTCAAAAACTACATACATAAAAAGCAACACAAACATTACATACAATTGTACAAATACACCAAGTTAATGGGTTTTTTTTTTCTAAAGCAATAATCTTCTTCTCCAAAATAGCCATCCTCTGATCGAATTCCTCTTCCTATTCAACAACTTCAACATCTTTCTCACCCGAATGTCTTTTATCAGAGGTGCAACCATTGCTTCCAATCCTTGTAAGATTCTCATCGATCCAAACAAAAAATTTGCAATGCGGTTGCTTTCCTTGTCAAAATCCCCAAAATCATTTACTATCTAGAACTATTTCAGATCAAAATTCTCAAATTTTTTTATCTTACCTTATAGAATGGAAAACCCAAGAATATTCTGTTAGGGTTGCTAATGGTTCTCGACATATACATTATTGCTTAAACTCCACAGAAGCACCTCAAGGCGACGCCGTCGTTTAGATCTCTAGCATGCACAACACACGAAACAGAGCTTGAAGTTGAATTGTCTTATCTTACTCCACTGACGCTTCTTCTTGAGGTTGATGATGCTCCATTGGTAGTCATTGTTAATCCAGGTAGAACTCCTCGCCAGTAGCCTACACAAAGAAACGCAATCAATTTAACGATTAGGGCTGCACACGAAACGACGTAGTTTTGAGGAAGAGGGACTTATTTGTCCAGTTTTCAAAACTGTCCTTCCACTTATATGCCACATGTTCACCCGTAACGCCAGGTCATCAGAACAGGAGTCACATCAGACTTTTCCGTTAGGTTTGACGGAGGCATTTTCACGGAGGGACTCATCCATCCAACTGTTGTGAAGGTCAGGAATTTAAAAGTATTTTTCAATGGTCAGGAATGAAAATGTTCGCGGGGCAAAAAGTCAGGGACCTATTTGTCATTTTCTCAAATAGAAAAAGTATTATTTAGATATTTCGTAAGGAAGAGAGTAACACCTTCACTAAAGTTCATGATTCTTAATCCATAATAAATCAATAGCCAGAGTATCACGGTATGTACCAAATCTATCACAAGTTCACAACACTATCATATTACTCATAGTGTTTCCATAAGTACGAGTCCATACAAACTATTTTACTTTTATCGCTACACCACACACTTCCTTAAGGAATGAAAGATTCCTGTGGCAGTTATTATTTTTAATATTAAAATAATATATTTTTAATATTAATTTTTTTATTTAAAAAATAAAAATATAAAGTGTTGCAAAATATAAGAGTGTGGCCTTACTTATAGCAACACTTAAGTGTTGAACTAGTCAAGTGAAATGACATAAATGTTTATCATTACTCCACCAAATTTTTTTCACCTATGAGCATGATATATTATAATCAAATTTAGAAAATATAAAAAAAGTAACTATCAATTTACTACTCAAAAAATTCAGGCATTGACAAAAAAGACTCCAAAAGATGTTATCAACAAAAAAATTCCTAAATAATTTTAAAATTTGAAAAAATAACCAAATAATAAATGTTCTAATTTCTGTTAATGAAAAATGATGAAGTAGCTAACAAGGCATTGACATGTCACCAAATCACCACCTCCCACCTCCAAGTTTCCTTCTGCCTCACTACCACACCCACCAACACCACCATTAATCTTATTTTCAAATCACTCTCAACTTCCTTTTTCCAACTCATCTCTCTTTCTCTCGCTCTCTCATTACTTCTTACTCTTCCCCTTTCTCACCTCTACTTGTGTTCTCTCTTCAGCGATAATAACAATATTCATACAGTTCAATGATAACAATATTATGTAATTTTTTTAAAATAAAAAAATAAAAAATAGATCCAAAGAGTTCACAGAGAATGAGAGAGATCGAGAGACGAAAAAGAAGAGACAAAGTAAAGAGTGTTAGAACGTGGCATTGAGGGAGAAGATGTCAGCGTCGACAAAAGAAGAAGACATCAGTGGCGAGAAAGTCCACTCTCACTGTCATCGTTGCAAAACTCAAGGTTGAACGTGACCCTAAGTTCGACATCAATTTTTGTGTCTACGCTGCCATGTCTGCCGAGCTCGACCAAGTTTGCGCCGAAGCTCACTAGCTCGCCTCTACCTATGAGGAACTCAGGTCATGCCAATAAAACACACACACACACACACACACTCTCTCTCTCTCTCTCTCTTTCTCTCTATCTGAAATCAACTATGGCATGGGAATTGGTCTAGATCAATGATGAGCGGATATTTTATACTAGGGGTGTGCATGGTATGGGTGAAACCGGGTTTGATGTGACCCAGACCCGACCCGAAATATATATCCGAGCCTATTTAGTAGACCCGAACCCAACCCTAGACCCGATGAAACCTATACACTTTCGGACCACATTTATACCTGGTAAAAATTGGGTGAAAATCGGACCGTTAACATTACATTACCTTGATACCTTCTTATAAGCTAGCCTGTGAAAATATCTAAATTTTCAATACTCCAACCATTATTTGACATGGTAAAATTCACTTAGAAAAATAAAACAAGAACCAACACTTCTCTAAAATTAAAGCATAACTATAACCAATACTAATATTGTCTAATAACACCAAATATTTAAATCAATACAAATAACACAATATTATGCATTAATTAGTCTAAAATCTTATGCATTTTAAATATAAAACATTAACTTATAGTCTTATAATAACTAATAACACAAAATATTAAGGTTTACTATACTTAAATTCCACATAAGAATAGCCATCATCCATCACTAATAATACAAAATATTAATTGTGTATGATGATCGGGCCACCGGGCCGATTTCGAGTGACCCGAGCAATGGCCCGGACCCGACCCGAAATAATGACCGGGTCTATTTTTGAGACCCTTACCCGGCCCTAGACCTGGTGAAATCACACCAAATTAGCCCCTAAAGTGTTTGTAGGCGGGCCGAGTCTTCGGACCGGACCGGGCCATGCACACCCCTATTTTATACGTTTTTTGACATCATTTTCATATAGTTTTTAGTAGTTTTTATTTAGTTTTTATTAAGTTTTTATAGGTTTTAGTGTTAAAATCACATTTTTGGATTCTACTACGAGTTTTTGTGTTTTTTAACAATTTCAAGTATTTTTTGGCTGAAATTGAGGAGTTGGAGCAGAAGTCTGATTCAGAGACAAAGAAAGCACTGTAGATGCTGCCCAGATCTGACCTGCCTGTATTCGGAAGAGCTTTTCTGGAGTTACAAAAGTTCAAATGGAGCAATCTTAACGGATATGGAAATCTGACTTCTAGAGCTTTCCAGCAATATATAATAGTTTATACTGTGCTTCGGATTAGAAGGCCCAAAACTGGCGTCCAACGCCAGCTTACTGCCCCTTCCAAGCGTCTAGCGCCCAAAGAGCAGAGCCCAGCGTCCAAAGGCCTAGAGAGGACCCCCTAGCTGGCATTCCACGCCCAAGGAGCCTCATGCACGTGGATCTCATCAAAGCTCAGCCCAAACACTCACCAAGTGGATCTCAGAAGTGGATTTTAGCACTAAATAGACTATTTTACCCTTACTAGTCATTTGTTTAAGTATTTAAAGACCTTTTACACATTGTATCATACACTCTCCGATTTAGGAGAGAAGTCTTTGACCACTTTTACCATCTTCTTTAGACCTCTTGTTGAGGGAGGTCTGCCATTATTTTCATCTTTGTGTTTTTATTTCTGTATGAGTCTCTAAACCTCCTAGGTTGAGGGTAGGAGCTCTCCTGAATCCTATGAATTAATAAAAATACTATTTCTTCTTCTTTGATCCGTGTTTGATCTATCTCTAAGATGTATATTCTGGTCTTTATCGTGGTGAATAGGACGATATGACAAATTGGCTTTGTTCATCACATTAAAACGAACGTGCCTGACAAACACCCGCGTCTACTTGGGTTCGTGGGAGTACCTGGAAGAAAAGTACGAGCCAATAGCTATGAATTCACATCTCTCAGATGGTTAATCCACAATTTTATTGGGGACTTCTCAAGACACCAGTTCAGCCGATCTCCGGGGAGATTAAGGTCTCTGTGGTATAGGCTAGATTCCAAAGAAGGAGCGTTCTCTAATCCAAAAGATTCGACCTTGTCTGTGGCATTTTGAGTAGGATCGCCAAGAGAATAGCCTGCTAGAGCTTCACCCTCCATTGGAATGAATGACAAGGGCCCTGGCGTTCATTCTGTAGTATAGGAGATCAAGGACCATTGGCATGTCTTTGATCACTTATAGCCTACCACAGAAGAAGATCATTCACAAGCAAAGAAGATAGTAGTACCAGAGTTACTTCAGAAAGACAAAGCAACTCCAACTCTCAACTCTATTCCCATCATATAATTTCTAATAGCTAACTTCTTAATATCCAACACCCTTCTGATTCCGCTTGACTAAGACCTGTAAGACAACCATAAGCTTGCTTCAAGCCACAATCCTCATAGGACCGATCCTGACTCGCTCAGGTATTACTTGAACGACCCAGTGCACTTGCTGGTACTGCTGCTGTTGTGCGAAATAGTGTGCGTTTTGTGTACACGCGCAACCAATCAACTAGAGCTAGATAGAAAACAAGGAGGGAGAGAGGCAGAGAAAGAGAGAAGAAAATTAATTTGAAAATTTAGGGTTTGTATAATTTTAAATTAAGTAAAAATTCCAAATAATATTTTAGTGTGCCATGTCATTTGCTTCTAGCCACTTCAACATTTTTCGTTAACAGAAACTAGAACAGGTAATGTCTGGTCACTTTTGTCGAATTTTAAAATTATTCAGGGACTTTTTGATCGATAACTTCTTTCAATATACTTTTTGCCAATGCCTGAATATTTCGATTACTAAAGTGGTTGTTACCTCAAAATAACCAAGAGGTGATGAGAACCTGAAAGATTTCAACATAGTAAAGAAATTGGATAAAAACTATATATAAGAAAATATGAACTCATAGATATCATAACATTCTTATCGCAAGTCTTAATTGCCTAACTGTCCACCTAATCCCTGCATTATCACTCGAATCATTTAGCACACATTCTTAGCTTGGGATCTTTTTCAATCTCGATATCATGTTACCCTCCGTTACATGTGCATGCTAGACAAACACAACAATCCATACAATTTACACACAAACAAATATTATATAACTCAAGTAGCACATAATTACCATTATAACAATCATAATCAAATGCACTCTTAAGAAAACATAACAAATGTTTATGATGAATGTTTTTTTACTGGTCATAAGCACATATGTTAGTTATATTGTCAAACCTGACAATATTCAATAGTTATTGTCAGACAGTCTTTTGTCAGGTATCTCACAAGAGGAACAACTAGAATTTTTTTGAAGTCTGTCTTAGAGAATAATGTTCTGTCAACTTCTTTACAAGAAAAACTATTTGGAAATTGCATGCTTGACCACCCGTATAATAAGAAAGAATTTACATACAGTCATGCACATCGAGTATCACTATCAATGACCATCCATTTGCGTTCGACTTAGGCCGTTTATGTAAGACATGTAGATCTAAGGTTTCTAACCTAACTCCTTAGACACAAGGTCAATGGTTTGGATTATCATGAGCCTGCCAAAGTGGACTATTTTTGCATATGTAGGGTGTTGGCTAGATAACATGCACTCGCATACGCAACTTCATGCTGCATATACAAAATTGCTCCTAATGCCTAAACTGTCCTGTATGCAAACACTCGCTGCATACATAGAATTCCAATCTTGCCTACCTTTTATTGTGCATGTTATTGCATAAAAGTTCCTTTTGCAACGTTAGGTGTAGCTCCTGCCAAACATTGCATAGGTAGAATTCCTTTGCATACACAACAAATTATGTCTAACTGTCTCTTGCACCTTTTACTTTCCAACACTCTAATTACTTACAAAATTCACAAAAAAATTGTAGAAAAAATATATAGTTTTTGTTCTTCAAAAGCATAAAACTAGACACATTGAGTTTTCTTCAAAAGAGGATGTGAGAGTCTAAGTTATGGATTCACTAAAATAGCCCAAAACATATATTTTGTGTATTACTTAAATAAGATTAACACAAAAAGGTTGTTGACTAAATTTAGAGAAAAAATTATTACTATCATACAGATCATAAGTTTGAGAGATAAATATTTCATACTAATCTCGATATACATGTGTGTATATATATATATATATATATATTGCATATAGTATATGGTTGTTAAATTATCTCATATTGAGAATTCAATGACAAATTTATGGATATATTTACCATATATTTGTCAAAAAGATATTCTCATCAAGAACATAGTATTAGAGTTTTCTTTCATCTACCATTATCATGTTAATCAATAAAGTTTCTTATTATATACTGATTCTGAATAGTTATTATCTTAGTTTGTCAGCTGAATAAGTATTAGATAATATTTAAATACTTACAGATTTAATTATTGCTAGAATATATTAACTCTTGGTAATGAATTTGAGTTATATGGTGATAATTATTGAATTGAATAAAATTTTGACTAAGAGAATTAAATTAACAAAGAAATAAATTCATTAGATTATTCACTAGTTTATTATAATAATGACAATGAGTTAGAGCTTAACAATTATATCATACTCTAAACATTACTGAAAATACAGTAATTTTTATCAAATTTTTGAGACACTAATTACCATTAGATTTCATGTGGGAAAAACCGACGGTATTCATTAAAAATTCAAAATATGGAAAACATTGTTGTTGAATTAAAAATTTTGATGCAAAGTTCGTAAAAAAATTTTGGATCCAAGAAAGTTTTTTAATGGCGCAAGATCTTACAGTCGAAAAATCTATTGACAGTAACTCACTCCATCGAAACGCAATGTTTAACTAAATGAACTCTCTTTACCCACGAAATTTTTCAATAGAATGTTTGATGGTAAGCTAGGAATTAAATCACGACTTGTTCTTCTTCCCCCTCACTTATGCAAACCAGATTTCAAATATCTCCTACATTTTTCTCCACTCTCCACCACCCTCATTTGCCCTCCCCCCTTATTGCTACCTCACTACCATTGCTACCACTCCCATCTCAGTAGTTGCGGCCCCACTTAAGGTGAAAACTGAGGCAATATTGGGATAATGACCTCAGGTTTAGTCACCACCATACCACAAACAATGTGAATAGAACGTCAACCAAGGATAGCTCTCTACATTGTGGGATACCATCACTCTATCAAGAGGTTGATAGTAACATTTTTACTTAGTTAAAGTTTAAGTTTTATCTTTTATTACAAATTTAATTGTGACTTGTTTTAAATATTTGTTCACTATACGTATAACAAAGGAGTTGTGGCGCAAGCTTAATAAAGCCAAAGTCTTCAAATACCTCTACATTGAAAAGAGAACAAGACACTCTAGATGCATGGATGAGCGGTCTGAAAAGTTTTATGTAAGTCTCGACTTTAGATCTAATCCAATTTAAAATAGTATTTATGTTAAATTCATAGCATATTCATTTTTATGTATTCGGATAAGTTTACATAGAATATGAATTTTCATAACATACTTTTGTTTTATAGTGATTTAAATATGAAGTTTCAAAACAAAATAATAATATTTAATATATTTAATTAAAAAATAATTTTAAAATTGGACATATGTTACTGTTAAATTTGTAGTTGGATAAAGTTGACAGTAAATAATTAATCTAATTTAAAATAAAAATGCAAAAATTACTGTCAAATTTAAATCTTAATTTATAGTAAAAAAATTTTGACATACGATAATGTAAACCTCAATTTCTCAACTTCGGTCCTAATTAACGTCCGACCATTCCAATGATATTAACAAAATCATTAGCTTCAAATTTAAAAAATCCGATGGTAATATGTTTTCGTTGAGGTTTTTTTTGTTGGATAAAATATAATGATAAATCCTACGGTAATAAGTGAATTTCTTTTAATGAAAAAGTTAGTCAAAGACTTAAAAAACTGATAAAAAAATATTTTATTCTTATTTAATTCTTATTAAAAAAAACATACTACTTCATATTATCGAATCGACAAAGAATATTGTTAGACGTCAGCTTTGTTTGATAAATATAGTATGACTAATTTACCACAAATCTATAATATCACACACTAATAAGTATTTTAATATTTTTTAAAAAATTAGTTAATTATTATATTTTTTACTAGTATAAAAAATTATATAACAATAATATAGAAATTGGGAATTAATGCTAAATGTTAATTAATAATAATGGGTTATTTTATAATGAATTTTAAATTTGAATTTAAATTTTTAAATAAATTTCTATAAATCCATTTCAAATTGAAATGTGATTTTATTCAATTTAAAATAAAAAAATTTTGAAAAATTAGAATTTACAGCATACTACTATTTATATGTAGAGAAAGTGTAAGAAAGTAAGCCAACACTAATCAATTTTAAAATTTAAGATTTGTAATTTAAAATATAAAATTGAAAATTTATAATTTAAAATTTAGAATTTAAAATAAAAAAATATTCTAAAAAATGACTAATGTTAAGTGAAAAATGTTAGTTTTTAACGTTATTTATATGGGTAAATACTAAATAGTTAAATTTATCTCTAAAAGATTATTCGTTCTCTAAATTGGATCCTTTAAAGATTTTAAATTAATTGTGTTAGTTCTTTGGTCATTTTTTTTATTAACGGTACCAAAATTTATTAATATGACATGTTAAGTGATACTACAACACACACATAAAGTTTTAATTGACTATTAACATGATAAGTTCATGAAATTAGATCAAATCAAAATCTAATTGAGGAAAAAATTTGAGGTATTGAAATCCCTCAATTTGGAATTTATTTGATTTAATTTCATAAATTTATTATATTAGCCATCAATTAAAACTACTAAGTATGTATTGTGATATCAATTAACGTATTACATTAACAAACTTTGACGTTATTAACAACAGAAGTGACGGAAGGACTAAAGTGACTAATTTAAAATTTTTAAAAAATAAATTTAATTAAATTTTTTTTAAAAACTAAATTTAAAAAATAAGTAATTTTTCGAAAATTAATTTGACCATTTATCCCTATATGTATAACTATAAAAAAGGAAAGAAGATGATTCTACTCCCTCTTTTCGATGCCTATACAATATAAGTTTTATTCTTATAATATTTTCAACAAATTTTCTCAATTGAAATTTTGTTAGTGAAAGAATTGACAACAAAAAATGATCTTCTCATGAACACGCATGGCGCGTTTTCTTACATTCGACTTTATATTTGATATATATTATTTAAATAAAATTTACAATACAGAAAAGTTAACTATATGGTGTAAACTTAGGTTTAGTCGACTTCACGTGAAGTTGATAACTAAAAATCGTTAGATGAAAATTTAGTCAAATCAGTCAAACTATCTAATGATTCTCAACTATCAATTTCACGTAAAGTCGACTGCGCATAAATTTTTAGCTTTTTATAAACTACGATACTTTAGTACTTATGCGAAGAACCGGTAATAATCCGTCACTCACGCCTTTAAAAGTCTTACCATAGAATTATATGATTAGACGAACTCCTTATATGCATATTTTAGTTATCATTATTATTTCAAACAGGTCAAGTTTCATTAAATTTGAAGAGCAACACAATGTTTTAATATGGGAACAAATGAAGCAAATAAAATAAAAGTAATATTATGTTAATATCTTGTTAAATTTCATTTTAATTATAAACTATCTATTATATAATAGATGGAGTGTATTGTGACTAATTATGGGGGCTATATATACTGGTTATACAATTTGATAACTAACACTATATATATTCCAACTAATTTTAGTTAATATTACAGTAAGTTAGGTTAAAATGTACAATTAAATCAAACCCAAATTAATATTATACAATTTATTTAAATTTAAAAATGTTACAAGGATCTTCCAAGTACATTTTTTTATATAAATTGAATGAGATGCATTCGATTTGTAAATTCCTATAGTAAATCGAAGCTGACAAATTCGAATTATCAAGAGAAATGTAAACCGAATTAGTCAGAATCGATTTATGCATGCATGTCAATTCCCTAGTAAATCAAATCACGTACATTCGATTTATGCATGCAACGTTTTGCCTCTGGTAATTCGAAACAAGTTGTTTCAATTTATTCCTAGGTTGGTTCTATATAATTTGAATAGAATTGATTCGAATTACTGTGCACTTATCAATCGAACTAGGCAAATTCGATTTAGTGTGAGGCCAACGTATATAAATATAATATGAACGTGAATTTCTTATGAGAGTGAAACACAATGACTAGTGAGGATAGTTTTTTAGTATTGGCGCACTATAGAGGGTTGATTAAGAAAAAAACATAATCTGGAATTAAGTTTACTGATAAGGATCCCCTTAGTATTTTTCTGAAACCTTCAACGAGCTTCGTTGAGTTCCTGAATTCTATAATCCGAAAAATAGGGTTACAAGGCGTGAAACGGGTTGAGAAGTTATTCTATAGAATTTCGATTTTAGTTTTGCGGGATGATGTGAAATACGATTCATTTGTCATAGGGAGTGACGATGATTTGCAAGTTCTGTTCTATTGTCATCGGCAGTTTCTTGAGGTTAGGACCCCTGAGCTGTTGGCCAAGCTTGTAGATGTGGTTCCCAGCTCGGGAGGTTCGAACCGGAATCCCCAACATCTAGCAACAGCAGCTTGTTCTAGTTCGAGGCCTGTTTGTGCCTCTTTATCCGTGCCTATTATTGCACCTGAGGCAGTGTTGGTTGTCTCCCCGTCCTTCGCAGATGATCTAAACCACAGTGGTGACGGAGAAGTAGGTATTACTGAGACGCAACCGATTTCATTAGAGGGTGGAGTACTGGATGGTATAGATGATGTGCTATGGAATGATGACGATGATGATGATGTAGAGCCTGACATCATTGCCGATGATAGTGGTGATGACATAGCAGAGAGTAATCTAGCTGGGGTGGCGGAGCGTCTAGTTTAGGGACTCAGCAGTACCCCCCCGCACTTTTCAAATTTGGACTTGGATGCCATGAGACAACATGGGGTTCCTGGCAAACTTGTTGGATTTGGTGCCAGAGATACATAGGGTACCGAGGTCTAGTAGAGTTTCAGGTTGGTCAGCATTTTCAAGATAAAGAGGAGGGTGTTAAGCGTGAAGACCTATAGCATCCTATGCGGGATTCAGTACAAAGTGGTGGAGTCCGATTATCACAAGTACTATGGAAAGCGTAAGGAATTTGACAACGGGTGCACATCGTTGATTAGAATTAGTTTCTACTGGCGTAGAGGTATTTGGGAGGTAAAACGACACAATGGATCTCATACTTGTCTGGCCACGTCAATATCGAATGATCACAGGAGTCTTGATTATCATGTGATCTCTGCATTCATATTGCTAATAGTTAGAGCTAATGCTGCCGTGTGTATCAAGGTACAACTGAATGAAATAGAGGCATATTTCAGTTTTAGACTGACTTACAGGAGGGTTTGGTTGGCTAAGTAGAAGGTCGTGGAATAGATTTACGGAGATTGGGATAAGTCATACAATGAGTTACCGTGATGGGTACTAGGTGTGCAGATGATGATGCCTGGTAGTATTGCAGTGTTGAGGACGAGTCCTGTGTGAGTGGGTGGGCAAGTGGAGCAGTTGCATGCCTAAGTCCATTGGAATTTTTGGACATTCCCACCATGTATCGATGCCTTCCGACATTGTAAGCCGTTGGTCAATATTGACGGGATCCACTTGTACGCCAAATATGGGGGTACATTGCTCGTTGCGATTGCTTAGGACAGGAACTCCAACATCCTGCCTGTTGCATTTGCAGTTGTGGAGGGTGAGAATGCTGAGTTGTGGTTATTTTTTCTATCCTACCTCCACCAGCATGTCACTCCGTAGCTGGATATTCTATCGATATTGGATCGGCACAATGGTATTAACGCTACACTTGAGGCTCCTGACGGAGGTTGGCTACCATCTGCTGCCTACCGTACATTCTGTATTCAACATGTGGCCGCAAAATGTTTCCTGACTTTAAGGGCAAGGATGCACGTAGGCTTCTAGTGAACGTAGCATATGCCAAGACTGAGGTTGAATTTAATTACTGGTTTGATATTCTACGAACTGAAGACCCTGCCATGTGTGATTGGGTTAACAGGATTGAGTATGCAATGCGGACTCAGCATCGGGATGAGGGGAGGAGATTCGGACATATGACGACGAATATCTCTGAGTGTTTGAATTCGATACTGAAGGGAGTGAGGAACCTTCCACTTTGTTCACTGGTGAAGTCCACGTATGGGAGGTTGGCCGAGCTATTTGTTCGCAAGAGAAGAGAGGTAGAAGCCCAGTTGGGAATCGGACAGCAATTTAGTCAGCATCTAGTGAAGGCTATAGAGGTCAAACTGAAGGCCTCAATATGTTTCACAATGACTTTATATGACAGGGATAACTCCGAATTCAGTGTCGCTGAGACTACACCTACTAGGTCGTTCTCACTTGGTAGTTACAGAGTGTCACTCAGGGCACAGACATGTTATTATGGATATTTTCAGGCACGTCATTATCCATGTTGTCATGCCTTAGCTTGTTGTGCGTATTCACGTCTGACTTGGCAGCTCTATGTGCATGAGGTGTATCACCTTAGCTTGGTGTTCGACGTGTATTGGATGGGATTCATCCCTCCGATCCCTGAGGGTTTTCAGCCACCGTATAATGGACTAACAGTCATACCTGACCCCTCAAAGAGACGTGTGACTGAGGGGCATCCTAGGACCACTAGGGTCTGGACTACCATGGAGGAGGCTAACCCGAACAGACCTAAGAGATGTGGGCTGTGCAGATAGTCAGGACACACACGTAGGACATGTCCACAGGGCGGGGTCACCACGGGTACCGGAGTCGACGTCTAGTCATTAGTTTCATATTTACATTGAAGTATGTTAGTGTTTCCTATTTAGTCAACTTTATTGTGTTTATGCATTGTAATGTTTGGTATGTTCCATGATGTCTTTATTATTATTTCACAGTGACCCCATGTATTCGCAACTATTGTGTTATTGTGTATCATATTAGATCTTGTTTTCAAACACTCGTCTAATGTTAACTAATAAAATTATATGATAGTATGTTATATGGTTTCAAACGATGTAAACTCATAACAATATAAGGTCAAAGTAACTAGGAGTGTTAACTCATACACTAAACAAGAATAAAATACAACACAAAGACAATACTAAGTGATGCAAAGTAAAACAACAACGAGCTACAACTCATACACCAGGCATGAATAAATTACAACACACAGACAATACTAAGTGATGCAAAGTCAAAGCAACTATGAATCATAACTCATACACTAAACACCAATAACCATGACTCATCCGAACAGATGCGACATTGTGAAGCAGCGTCGAGGTCGCCGGATCCTCTGGCGTCTTTAGGCGAACGTCACCTGATCCTCATCTCCATCTCCGGCTGCCTCTGTCTTGTGTGCAGTCTGTGGGGGTGGCCTAGACAGTCCTGCCACAGTTTCTGGGGTGATTGTGTATGCTAAAGGAGAAGTGCCATCCAAAGCAAAATGCTCATGTAACGTGCTTGACGGGGGCTCGTTCAGGTCCACATCTAGGTGTGACTAGGATCCGGTGGTATGCGACCTTTGGTGTGTTGCCTCATCCTCTTGCATGATGACACTAATCTCCTCAAGAAAGTGTGATCCTCCGAAGTCTGCATTAAGACCCTCACTAGTGAGCAGGTCCGATAGAAGCTGACCTAGGCTAATCCATGTCTGGCTGTCATGTACATCTTGGAATTCCCTTTCGCCATCTCCACCGCCACTTTCGCCGGTATCATCACCCACACCAAAACCATACCATTTTCCACGAAGTGATCCTCTACCACTGCCACCATGCTCACCTCCTCCAAGTCCACCCCCCATCCAACCCTCATATCCACCACGATGCCCTCTATCATCCCCATCATCATCCCTACCATCACCATCTTCGTCAACACTGTCATGATCATTAGGCCTGCATCTCTCTCTATCTCTAGCTTTATATCGATGACCACCCTTCCCTGCCTGTCCAACATGACCCGTACCTTGTCCACGACCTCGACCTCTATCCTTATCTCCCGCCATCGCCTCATCAAGCCACTGCTAGTCATGCTGGCTCCTACGTGTCCTAACACGAGCTCTCCGCTCAACTTGACGCCTATCTAAAACATCATCCACCCGATCCATGTCAAGAACTCGTCCTGGACCTCCTTGGGTCGCCTCGATTATACCACACACATTCATAGATCAAAGTATTGGGAGGATTACATGTCACTATATTCACCCAACCCCCAACCTAATCCAATGTGAGAGAGCATTTCTAGCATGATCTCCTCATCCCTTTTCCAAGGCTCAGAGGAGATCCAATTATGGATAGTTTCTTTTCCAACACAACTAACCAATTGAATTAAGATCGAAAGCTCTCTAGTAAAATCAAGAGAAAAGAAAGAAGAAGAAGAATAAGAACTACATTTGATCCATTGAATCACAATAGAGCTCTCTAACCCAATGAAAAGAGTTAGTTGATCATTGCTCTACCAAAATAGAAAAGAAAGAAAGTGCAGAAAAGTAAAGATGAAGATTAAAACTAACATTGAAACTTCCAAATTCATAAATGAAAAGTACAAAGAAAAGAAAGAGAAGGAAAAGTGTGTGAGGGGAGGGAGTCTGAAGACCCCTCTTCAATCCCTAATTCCAAAATCCCAGTCTACCTTTCCAAGTAAAAACTAAGGCCTTTATATAGGCTCTCCTAAATTACAAAATGAAATTAAAAGAAAATTACAATTAGATGAAAAGTCCTACTCTAGATGCTTCATGTGGCCTTTGATTGGTTGACACTTGTGGGCTTGCTTCCTTGAGGTTGGGTGGTCCTTGAAGAGAAGTGAATAAAGTTGAGGTCCAGATGCTTAACGTTAATGCTGCCGTTAGCCACACTAACGCTACAAGTGTGGCGTTAGTGCTAAAGTTATTGTGGCTAACGTTGCACTTGCTACCCAGTTGGTGTTTTTGGGGCTTAAAAGATACCTCTTATTTGTGCTCCAATTTCATGCCCACTATAGACTATTATACATCTTTGGAAAGCTCTGAATGTTAGCTTTCTAACGCAACTAGAATCATCTCAATTGGACCTTTTTAACTCAATTTATACTCCTTTGAAGTAGACAAGGTCACTGGCATAGTCGCTAGCGTTACTGGAAAACGTGAGTCACGATAATGCTAGCGATCAGGGGCTTAATGTTGCCTGGTTCTGGAGCTCAAAATTAATATCCACTCTATACTATTATATATTGTTGGAAAGCTCTAGATGTCTACTTTCCAACGCCTTTGAAAGCGCATCATTTGGAGCTTTACAGCTCAAGTTACACTTCTTGGAAGGTGAAGAGGTCAGTTGGCCTTACTACAGGTTGATACCATGTTCATCTTTGCACTTTCAGGGCAGGTTTTCTCCCTCAAATTTAGTGTCTACCATGTAGTGCCATATATTCTTGGAAATCTCTGGAATCCTACTTTCCAATGCTTTTGGAATCACCTCATTTGGAGTTTTGTGGCTCAAGTTATTCTTGTTTGAAGAAGGCATGTTCAGGCTGCTAGGTGAGACTTTTGCCCACGTTAGTGTCCATGTTAGTGTAACTAATGTGGCCATTAATGTGGGTCTTCCTTTGCTTCGCTAACGTTAATGGCATTCACCTTTTCCACTAACTTTGGCGTCTCCCTTTTCTTCCACGTTAGTTCCCACGTTAATGTAACTAACGTTGAAGCTAACGTGGGTCTTCTTGCTTCACAAACGTTAGTGGCACTCACTTTTTCCACTAACGTTGGCGTTTCCCTTTCCTTCCACGTTAGTTCCCACGTTAATGTAACTAACGTGGAAGCTAACGTGGGTCTTCTTGTCCCTCGCTAACGTTAGTGGTGCTTACTTTTACCACTAACATTCCATGCTCTCCTTCTTCAAAGTTAATGCCATTAACTTTCTCACTAACGTTGGGGCTTCTCTTTTCCTCCACGTTAATGGCCACGTTAGTGGCACTAACGTAGACACTAACGTGGCTCTTCTCTGCTTCTTGTTACCTGAAATCAATCAAACAAAGTGTATCAAAGTCTTGCTCTTAATCATGGGATTATGCATCATCCAATTTATCAGTCAATTCATGCATAATTCTCATGAAATCATTCAAAATTCACAATGTTTGCTTGAATCATGGTATGAATGCATTTTTAATCAAATACTTGCTTATTTCCTAAGAAAATGTATGAAACCATCCTAAAGCATACAAAAAATGGCTAGTAAAACTAGCCAAGATGCTCTGGCATCACACATCAAAACATATTCCTATAACAATATTAACTATTGCATCTGTTAATGCGAAGAATGGCATAAACACAACCAAATAAGATTACGGGTTCAAACACAAAATAACATTAAATATTTATCAAATTGGGCCTAATAAAATAACTTTATTATTAATAAAAAAATTTATTTAATGTTCACAATCGCACAATGTTGGACCACAAACAAGTTCATCGGTTGCCAATGTTGTCGTCACAAGAATTCTAACTAAAACATAGCAGGTCACTACTAATGGTTTCATTAATAAAAACTCAAATCCCAACATAGACTCTAATCACTACTTTCACTCTAACTAAGTTTCACTACCAATTATCTTCACTACTAATACTCTTTAGTTATTTGTAATCAGTATTCAAGCTAGAACTTGCCTCATCAAACCTCTAGAAATTAATAAGTTCTTAATCTAACCACTGAATCTAGTTTAAAAATCATAAATAATGACTAGCATTCTAAGAAACAGAAAAAAATAAACATCTAATACTATTTTCATAAAAAAATGTATGCACTAACCTCTTCATTGATGACACCAGCAATATGGGCGGCTCCGTCCAAACGATAAAGACGATCCGGGTTATCCTCCATCAGCAGCGTATCTGAAGGTTGGGGTGTATGGGCTAAAGTTTCTCTGAGATTTGGTGGGGTAGGGTTTCTGAATGTAGTTCTAATGAGCTCAATTCAAACTCTTTTTATAGTGAAAACACAAGTAAATCGACTCAGCTCAAGTCAAAATACCATGGGTTCCCATGTTGTATAATTTGCATTAGCCCCATTTGAATTATATAGAAACCAACCTAGGGGTAAATCGAAACAGCTTGTTTCGAATTACTAGGGGCGAAACGTTGTATGCGTAAATCGAATGTACGTGATTCGATTTACTTGGGAGCTGACATGCATGCTTAAATCGATTCTGGTTAATTTAATTTGTATTTCTCTTGGTAATTCGAATTTGTTAGCTTCGATTTATTATGGAAATTTACAAATCAAATGCGTCTCATTCGATTTATATAGAAAGATGCACTTGGGAGATCCTTGTAACGTTTTTGGGTTTGGATGAATTGTGTAATATTGATTTGGGTTTAGTTTAATTATACATTTTACCAGTAAGTTATGAAATAAAATCAATATGAAGTCCACTAAAAATCAATTTTATTAAGTTTAAATTTTAAATATTTTTTAATTAAATTTTGAATATTTTTGTTTTTAGAAATTTTAAATATTTTTTAATCTTATGTTAAATGTTAGTCATACAATGTTGATTCCCAAAATTTTTTCTTATTAAAATTAAAGTGACACTTTTTTTAACTATTTTTATAATATTTTTTATTTTTTAAATTGAAAGAAATTTTCGAATATTAAAAAAATTACTACTTTAATTTTAGTAATATTTTTTAAATTTTGTCAAAGTTGTATAATTACCACATTCACCCCAACATACACCTATGTATGTATTAGTATATATTAGGATATAGTTTTATATATAGTAGCACAGCAAATACTAGTTCCACAATGAGAAATTCTGCTAAATATATCAGGACACGACTACTTTTGGTGGAACTGATTCTCGAATTTTTCTCTCATGAACGTCAATACACAAACTTCTGAACTAGAAAAGAGATCACCAGAAGAAGAGGATCTGGTGGCAAGAAGTACTAAAAAAAGTCAAGATGCACGAGGATATGAAGAAAATCAATGCAGAAGTCACCATAGAAGAATCTCCAAATCAGAATGCGGAAGCAGACAACAGGTGGAAGTCCTAGAGGATAGCCCAATAGAGGCAGCGACCCGCAAGGTTTCGTATCGGGACATGGTCGTTGATAATGGTTTTGACAACCTCAATCCGAAAGAGATTGCAGATATGGTCGCTGAGGAATACGTGCTGGAAAAGGAGTCCTTTGATGCTAGTCCAGAATCAGAAGCTCCCTTCAATCCTAAGCCGAGCATAGAAGTGTCGCTAGAAGAATATGAGGACTGGTGTCGTCCATGGAAGAGATCTTTGATCGTCAAACCCCTGGGAAAGAACCTTAATCTCCAGGCTATGGAGAGGTGGGTGGTGCATGAAATTGCAATCACACTTTTGTAATTCCGCACAACTAACCAGCAAGTGCACTGGGTCGTCCAAGTAATACCTTACGTGAGTAAGGGTCGATCCCACGGAGATTGTCGGCTTGAAGCAAGCTATGGTTATCTTGTAACTCTTAGTCAGGATATCAATAATTATCAAGTTTAATTGTGAAAAGTATAAAAACATGAAATAAGTACTTGTTTTGCAGTAATGGAGAACAGGTTGAGGTTTTGGAGATGCTCTATCTTCTGAATCTCTGCTTTCCTACTGTCTTCTTCTTCAAGCACGCAAGACTCCTTCCATGGCAAGCTGTATGTAGGGTTTCACCGTTGTCAATGGCTACCTCCCATCCTCTCAGTGAAAATGTTCAACGCGCTCTGTCACAGCACAGCTAATCATCTGTCGGTTCTCAATCAGGTTGGAATAGAATCCAGTGATTTTTTTGCGTCTGTCACTAACGCCCAACCTTCAGAAGTTTGAAGCTCGTCACAGTCATCCAATCATTGAATCCTACTCAGAATACCACAGACAATGTTTAGACCTTCCAAGAGATATCTACTCAATCTAAGGTAGAACGGAGGTGGTTGTCAGGCACACGTTCATAGGTGAGGATGATGATGAGTGTCACGGATCATCACATTCATCAGGTTTAGGAACAAGTGATATCTTAGAATGGAAGCAAGCATGATTGAATGAAAAACAGTAGTAATTGCATTAATCCATCAAGACACAGTAGAGCTCCTCACCCCCCAACCATGGGGTTTAGAGACTCATGCCGTAGAAGATACAATGAGAAACGTGTAAAGTGTCATGAGGTAGAGATACAATGTCAAAAGGTCCTATTAATAGTGAACTAGTAACCTAGGGTATACAGAAATGAGTAAATGACGTAAAAATCCACTTCCGGGGTCCACTTGGTGTGTGCTTGGGCTGAGCATTGAAGCTTTCATGTGTAGAGACTTTTTCTGGAGTTAAACGCCAGCATTTATGCCAGTTTGGGCGTTTAACTCCAATTTTTGTGCCAGTTCCGGCGTTAAACGCTGGGAATTCTAAAGCTGATTTGCAATGCTGGTTTGGGCCATCAAATCTCGGGCAAAGTATGAACTATTATACATTGCTGGAAAGCCCAGGATGTCTACTTTCCAACGCAATTAAGAGCGCGCCAATTGGGCTTCTTTAGCTCCAGAAAATCCACTTCGAGTGCAGGGAGGTCAGAATCCAACAACATCTGCAGTCCTTTTTTAGCCTCTGAATCAGATTTTTGCTCAGGTCCCTCAATTTCAGCCAGAAATTACCTGAAATCACAGAAAAATACACAAACTCATAGTAAAGCCCAGAAAAGTAAATTTTAAATAAAAACTAATAAAAACATACTAAAAACTAACTAAAATGTACTAAAAACATACTAAAAATAGTGCCAAAAAGCGTATAAATTATCTGCTCATCAGTGGGTAAGCAAAAGATGGGAAAAGAAGGATGTGGTCAGAGTTATGGATTTGGAAGAAAACTTCTTCCTTGTCAGATTCTCTAACCAAGAAGATTACTCCCATGCTTTGTTTGAAGGGCCATGGATGATTGCAGATCACTACCTCTTGATCCAGAGATGGAGACCGCTATTTATACCACAAGAAGTTAATATCCAAAAGGTTGCTGTTTGGATTCGGATCCCTAATCTTCCGACAGAACTCTACAACAAATTTTTTCTCTGGAAAGTTGGGAAAGCTCTAGGTACCATGCTCATAGTTGATGAACTCACCTCTATCCATTCTAGAGGCAAGTTTGCACGGATATGTGTGGAAATTGATTTGAACAAAAAATTAATTCCATATATTTCAGCTCTTGGTAAAGACTTCAAGCTTGAATATGAAGGTCTCCACCAGATTTGCTTTAAGTGTGGATGATATGGCCATAAGGTAGAAGATTGTCATGAAATTTTCGGAGATCTAATCGGAAAAGTGGTAGCTGCTGCCATGGAGGTTGATCGGAGCAACCAGGAATGTGGTGGTGGTAACCCAAGCAGAAATGGAAAGGAGCCGTTGGAGCAGGAAGACAATCTCGGGGTAGAATCTTCAAAGGAGGGAAATAAGGAGATTGATGGGAGTAATCAAGATCCTAAAGACAAAAAAGGCAATAATCTGGTCCCCAAAGAGGAAAGTCCATTTGGTCCTTGGATGTTAGTAAAAAGAAATCAGAGAAGATACAAGCCGAAGATGGAAGATTCTCATATGGAAAAAAGGAAAAATTTCAGTCAAGCAGATTTCAAGCTTTAGAAGGGATTAATTCAGAAGATTACGTGGAGGAAAATCAGAGTAACTATTATGGTAAACAAGAATACTACGCCAATAGCATTAAAGAGACTAAAGAGGGAAAGGAAAAATCCAACCAGCACCCAGATTTGATACCCAAATATTTGGGCCACCAAAAAAATCAGTAAAAACCTAAGGCTCCCCCCTCACAAGTAAAAGGAAGGGCCACTGAAATCAGTATGAAGAAACAGAGCATTCAAAGTCAGCCCAAGCAATCAAACAAAATAGACCTTGTGAATGCTAGTTCACAAGTCACAGATCCATCAACAAGCAATGCAAGGAGAGTTCAAAATGAGAAAAACAAAAATGACCACAGTGATTACTGGTGAAGCTTCAGCAGACTAAACAAAGAGATTACCAGAAAACATCAAGATGGAGAATACATCAATGTAGGTTATATTAACGATAGCATCACTAACTCTCTTATTTCCTCTATCATGGGAGGGGGAGCTAAGGGTCCAGAGGAAGTTATGACAGCAACTATACCCCCTGATCCTGGAGAGGATGATCCTTTTACAGATACGGAGGATATGGAGCCTTCTCCATCAAGTCCAAAGCCTATGGAGGCTTGAGTCTTCTTGTTATCAGGATGAGTTCTACCTCTTTTCTATTTAGTTTTTATGAATATCTTAATCTGGAATTGTAGAGGAGCCGCTGCCAAAGGGTTCCCTTCCATTATTAAAGATCTTGCTTTCAGATATAGAGCTAACTTGTGCATTCTTTTGGAAACTCATGTGTCAGGTCCAAAAGCAGAAAATATCATCAAGAAGTTAGGATTCGATTCGTGGTGCATAAGTGAAGCGAGTGGTTTTGCGGGAGGTATATGGTGCCTTTGGAGAAAGTCTTATTGGGAGATTGAACCTATGCATATTTACAATCAATTCATCCACATGAAGGTTTGCTACCAGCAAGTTAGCACCTGGTGGCTCATTGCTGTCTATGGCAGCCCACAACCAGCGAACAGAAGGACTTTATGGGAGTCCCTGGAAAGATTAGCTCCTAATATATCTAGACCATGGTGCTTAGGGGGGGACTTTAACTCCATATTATCGTTAAACGATACGGGAAGAAGTACAAATCTCTCTCAAGATAGAACAGATTCTATTCTTATATCCTTAATTGTGATGTCAGCGATTTGGGTTTTACTGGGCCACCCTTTACTTGGCAGCGGGGTAACACTAAACGCAGACTTGATAGATTTATTTGCAATGTAGATTTTGTTAATGCTTTTTCTAATGCAGGTGTTAAACATCTTCCGAGACTCAAATCAGATCATCTTCCTTTTCTTTTGGACTTTAATCAGAACAACAATTATGGAGGAACGAAGCCTTTTAGGTTCTTAGCCCTTTAGATTCTCCATGACAATTACAAGGATCTAGTAGACAGTAGTTGGGATAAAAAAGGATACCTTATCCTCAACATAGCTTCATTTACGGAAAAAGCTAATATTTGGAATAAAGAAGTCTTTGGTCATATCATTCGAAAGAAGAACCATATACTTCTCCGTATGGAGGGTATTAATAAGAAGTTATCTTTTGGTCACAACCCCTTCCTGGATAAACTTCAGAAAGATCTTTGGAAAGAATATGAAGTCATTTCCATCCAAGAAGAAAGCTATTGGAAACAAATGTCGAGGTGTAATACTATCCAATTTGGGGATAAAAACACTAGTCGTAGAAGAAGGAACCGAGTCACATCCCTTATGGACAGTCATGGTTCTTGGATTGAGGATCCTGTTACGCTTAAAAATATGGGAGTTTGTTTTTTTAAAAATTTGTATTCTTCTGATCAGATCTGTGTTCCTTTTCCCTTGACAGGTTTCTTTCCTAGGATTGTGGATGAAGATATTAAGGAACTAGGGAAGGAGACCTCAGAGGAGGAAATCAAGAAGGTTATGTTCAATATGGGAGGGTGGAAAGCTCTAGGGAAAGATGGAATTCCAGCTAAATTCTTCCAATTCTCTTGGGATACTATAAAAGATTCTTTGGTTACTTGGGTTCGGTCTATCTTTCAGGAACCTAAAAATATCATAAACGTTAACCAGACTCTCATCTCTATTATTCCTAAAGTTCCTGCCCCTAAGAATTTTACTCAATTTAGGCCTATTAGTCTCTGCAATGTTGTTTATAAGATTATTTCTAAGATTGTTGTAGAAAGACTTAAACCCCATATGTCTTTTCTTATTGCAAATACTCAAGCTAGTTTTGTTCCAGGAAGGGTTAGTGCAGATAATATTTTAGTAGCTCAAGAAGTGATCCATTCGATGAGGACAAAGAATTGCGGAAAAGGTTTTATGGCAGTCAAAATTGACTTAGAGAAGGCATACGATAGGCTCAATTGGGATTTCATCTTACATACCCTCAAGGAGATTCATTTACCAGAGAACTTGATCAATGTCATTGAGTATTGCATAACTACACCAACTATGGAATGGGTCTCCATTAGAAGAATTTTGTCCCTCCAGAGGCATTAGACAGGGAGATCCCCTCTCACCTTACCTTTTTGTTCTTTGTGTTGAGAGACTTTCCCACCTTATTAACTCTCGAGTTAATGATAGAAAGTGGAAACCTATTATGCTATCTAGGAATGGGCCTAAACTCTCTCATCTTTGCTTTGCAGATGATTTAGTTTTATTTGCACAAGCTAGTAAGGATCAAGTAAATGTCATAAGAGAAACACTTAAGGTTTTCTGTGATAGCTCTGGCCAAAGGGTTAATTTTCAGAAATCTTGTGTTTTCTTCTCAAAGAACGTAAATCACACCATCAAGCAGGAACTCAGTCAACATTTGGGCATCAACCTAACGTGCAACATAGGAAAGTACCTTGGTGTTCCCCTCATTCATGAGAAGTGCAACAAGCAACATTTTCAATTCGTCATCGACAAAATGAAGGCTAAGCTCTCTAGCTGGAACATGAAGACGCTCTCTTTTGCAGGAAGGTGTACTCTCATCTAGTCAGTCTTATCATCTATCCCTAGCTACGTGATGCAAACCATGAAGATTCCGAAGGAAGTTTGTAATCAAATAGACAAGATTTGTAGAGATTTTCTTTGGGGTGAAACTGAAGCAAATAAAAAGATCCATTTAATAAGGTGGGATACTATTTGCAAGCCGAAGAGTATGGGAGGACTTGGTATTCGAAAGGCAGAAGATACAAATGCTTTATTCCTCATGAAATTAGCCTGGGGCCTTATTCAGGATAATCAATCCCTATGGGTCAGAGTTATGAAAGAAAAATACGGGTGTGGAACTTAGTCGATTCCTAAGGTGCTTTCTAAAGCTAGTAGTTCGAATGCTTGGAGATGTATTACAAAGATTTGGAGCAAATTCAGCACTAATGTCATTTGGAGAATTGGAAATGGTGAAAAGATATCATTCTGGAACGATCATTGGGTGCCAGGCATAGGCTTGCTAAAAAATTTTGCTATCAGTCCCATTGACGGGGATAGGAGTGATGAGAAGGTGGCCGCTTATGCGAGAGCAGAGGGAGATTGGGATTGGTTCAAACTAAATCAAATCCTTCCGGAGGAGATTTTAGAGCTAATCCAGATTATAAAAGCCCCTCATTCTGATTTAAGAGAAGACAATATCAGCTGGCTACCAGAACCTAAGGGAGATTTCACTATTAAATCTGCCTATGAAGCCTATTTTACAAATAATGAGAACACAGACAAAAATTTTAGAGATGTTTGGAAGCTCAATATACCACAACGTCTTAAAGCTTTTTCATGGCTAGTAATGCATGAGGCTTTACTCACTAATTCCAGGAGGAAAAGGATAGGACTTACCAGCAATGAGTGCTGTCCTAGGTGCCCTGGCCAAGAAGAGACCCTGCTCCATGTTCTCCGGGATTGTCACTATATCCGTGAAACTTGGATGAGCAGCGTTGATAGCAGTCAACAAGGCAAGTTCTTCAACCAAAACTTCCAGGATTGGTTCAAGCACAATATTTGCGGGACTGCTCGAAGAAAGGATGGGAATGCTTAGCCCACCTATTTTGTTACTACCTGCAATGCAGCTTGGAGAAGCAGAAATGATTTAATTTTTAACAATTCGGGCATCCACAGCTCAGACCTTCCAAGAATAATTCAGAACTTAGCCAAACACTATTATGAGGTTCTTCAAAAAACTGACAAAAGCAGAAATGTCCTTACCTCAACCAAGATTATCGACATTAGTTAGTCTCCGCCAGAGGAGGGTTGGTATAAGATTAATACTGATGGCTCGATTCTCACTAATTCGGGAACCGGTGTTTGTGGAGGGCTTCTGAGGGATACAAATGGAAGACTCAAGGTAGGCTTCATGTTTAACATCGGCGCGGTAACCATTACCACAGCTGAGCTCCAGGGAATCTATTTGGGATTAAAGCTCGCAATTGATCTGGGGCTAAGAAAGCTTGTTATAGAGACGGATTCCCTGTGTGCTTTCAACCTTATCCACAGCGCTTCTACCTCCCAACATTCGAGTACCTCTCTGGTAAGGAAAATGAAGCGCCTTCTAGCGAAGCCTGGAATTTTTCAGGTGAACCACATATTTCGAGAAGCAAATTTTGCAGCTGATGTCCTTGCAAAACATGCACATCGCTTCCCCCATGGTTTGAGTTGCTTTGAAGAAGCCCCTCCTTTCCTATTTCTTTCGCTGGACGCTGATTGCAGAGGGATAAAGTTCCCAAGATATTTTAGTTAATTTGTTTGTTTCTTTGGGCTTTTGGCCCCGTGCTTTATCAAAAAAAATTAATTGGTGGTTAAAAGACTGGACGTTTAAAAGTCACAGGTGATTAAAAAGTAATAAGTGCACCCCACTAAACATTTACCGTGCCTACCTAATTTTGAACACTACTACATTTTAAACCTTTAGTAGCATTTATCTTTTAATATTTATTAAAATGTTAGTAATTATAACAAAATCACATATTAAATATTTATGCTAAAATGTTACTAAATGCATTTATTTATTTTTTTAAAAAATGTTACCTATTCCTACTCACTTATTCACATTCACAGGAACAAGAAAAACTCCTTGGTCACAAAATCAAAATCAGTCACTCCTCACATCCAAATCTCACTCACGTTGCAATCTAATCACTTATTCCTTCGCGCATTTGCTTCGATCTCGATCTCGCCGGATTTCAATCTCAATCTCGCTCTTGCTCGATTTCGATATTGCTCTCGCTCGATTCTCGCTTTCGTTCTCGCTTTCGCTCTCGCTCATTTCTCGATCTCGTTCTCGCTCGATTCTCGATCTCGCTCGATCTCAATTCTCGATATCTCTTCGGTGAGGCTGCAACCTTTGAACTCATCACCAATCTGCTCTCCTAAGTCATTGTTGCCTCTGTGATCATTACTGTTCCTCTATCCTCTTCATTGTAAGTGTCTCTGCTTTCCGCTTGCAGTCATTGTCACCGTCGCCCTATAGGTAGGTCATCCTTTGATCCTTAATATGTTAATTTATGTTATGAATTCGTAGCCAACCCCTAATTTAGTTCTTTTTTATTACGAAATATGTTAATATATGTATTAATTTTAATTACTGTATTTGATAATTTTTGTAATTTTTGATTACTGCAGTTGATTTTCAGGAAATTAAATTCCCTATGTTTAATACTGTAAAATTCAAACAAATTTTAGTTATCGACTTCATCATTTCACTTCGAAAATAATGGCAGTTAAAGGACATTAAAACCCAATTGAATGTCAAAAATTAATAATGAAAGGCCAGACTAATGTCATGACCTATTTATTGCTTGAAGAGATGAGGATGAAACAGGTATTGCTTGTATGTTTGAAGGACTTAAACATGTGTGTGTGTATGTGTGTGAACTTATTTTTGTATCTGTGTGTATGTTTAATTGAAGGTTGTTTGTGGACTAATTTTAAAGTTGAATGTTTGTTATTATTTAGAAGTGGTACTACTAGAGAATGTGGAGCTAATAGTTGGAAGAATATCTTTTCATCGACTTTATATCTTTTCTTCTCTAACAATTTAATTTTGAGGTGGTAGTAAGGTGCTGAAGTTGTTGAGAAAAGAGAATTTGCTAGCAAAGAGGCTAAGCTAGCAATAACGAGCAAAGTTAGAAAAGTTATCCAGTCGTGTGAGTGGTAAGTCTTTTGTTTTCAATTTGAAGTCCTACCCATTAAAGTTCCTTTTAGTGATTTTGTTTATAGTTGGGTTCTACAATCTCCCCAATTTGTAGTTTTTTTGGTCCCTATTGTATTTGTCCTAATTTTTGAAAAAAAAAAGGATTGGTTAGCTTTGTTGCATCTTTTAACTTTGCTAAAGAAGATATAAAATTTGGGGTATGAGCTTTTGGACTTGTCATTGTGTTAATTCATTCTTATTTTATTAAATGATAAACTGATAGTATCCTTGTTTCTACTAAGTTGCTCATCGTTGTAACTTAATGTTTCTTTCACTCTATTTTCTAGGTTTCATCTTTATACTTTAATTGCAGAAGCCTGAATTTGAGCCTCCAGTAAATGTGAGGCTCCATTCTTCTATGATTTAAATTTGCTGTGAAGCACATAATAACCTCTAAATTCATTAAAGCTATAGAACTAAACTTATATACAAAGACATTATAGCTCATGTTCTCCTCATAGTTACTATTATCCTCACCATTAGTTACTAATTTACCATTTATCAACATCTTCACTCTTGACTAGTGTTGATTTGATTTTCAATTCTCCAATGGTAGGGATCAATAAAACAATAGCGATGATGTTGCATTCTTCATACATCTAAGAAGACCTCAACAATATGCATGTTCATTATTGACTACAATATTGAGTCTCATCTTCATTTTAAAGCTGATATTCCATCTCTGTTATCTATTTATGATGATTATTTTTTTCTTCCTGTGATTTATTTGCAGTGAGGAGAATGTATATTTACTTTGCAAGAAGTTATGCACTGATGGGATAGCCAATACTGAAGGATCTGATATTTTTGTTGTTTTCATTTCCAATGAAAAGAAGTAGGCATGTACCATGTTATATACATTATTATTTATTCTTAGTCTTAGGGGTGATCTGTAATTTGCTTGCTAGTTTTTTTGTTCAAGGTGATTCACCTTGCCTAGTAACTTCTTTAATTTTTTTCTGCACCCGTGAATATGTGGAGGAAATATCCAGCTCCATTTGAACCTATCATTCATTCCAATAAGCCAAAGGATAAAAGGTAAATTTAACTAACTACCACTCTCACCCTCACTCAGGCTCATTCCTTTGCATTACAGATTGTTTATTTCTAGTTCTGATAAGATGCGAATTCTTCCTTAGTTGGATTTGGATATTTTAATATGAAAACTGTAATAGCAATTTTGAGTTCCTCTATCTGCATTATCATGTAACTCAGTTTAGCGAAATATTTACAAATTTTTGTTTGACTCTGGCCTTGTTCAACCAAAAAATTCAGGAGGCAACCGTGATGCTTCTGCACTTCTTGATGAGGTTAGTTGTTTCTTGTACCACACTTTTGATATGCATTTCGCATAAAAGAAGATTTATATGTTTCGAATTGAGGTATCTTCTCTGTCTGCAGGTTGATATGCTCCAAGAGGAGAATGAAAGCATACTTGATAAGGTATTTTAATATTATCTCTTTCTCCCTCTTGATGCTGATAGTACTAACCTTGGTTGAAACTGATACACACAGCTCAAAGTTGAGGAAGAGAGATGCAAGAAAGCAGAGGCCAGAGTTAGGGAGCTTGAGAAATAGGTACTTAGTTTATTTCTTTCTTGGTATATGATTGAGGTTTACTAAATGATTGTCTGCTTGTTCTCTATTGACATGCTTAAATAGTTTCACCTATAAGTATAAATGACAAAAAGCTAAGGAGGAATGCTAGAAAAAAGGCATGAAATAAAGACTTCTTATTCTTCATTTCATACTATTTGACAAAGTTATAGGACAAATCTGTTCTCATGTTATTTCTTCTTTAGTAATAATTTTTACTGTTGTGTTTCATGAACCTTTGGTTTTTCCAGATATAATTATAATCAGTTTTAAGCAGGTGATGAAGCCCCAGATAAGAGGAGTAAACTTGTTCCAGACTTGAATGGTCTTAGTGGAGAAGGAAATATCAAGAGTATGCTTTCAGTTGAAATGGGATTGAAGGAGCTTGTATATTTAAAGGTTTCTTTAAATGCATTGGTTTTCTTGTTTTTTTAACATTCCTCTAGTGCATATTTTCATAATTAAACCATTTAAAATTTTCATGTTTTTATTTAGAAGGCATTGTATTTGCTGCTTTGAATTCCCAATCAATAGTTGTGGTGCATAACCTGTCAAATAATTTTTTTTTCTCATTTTGGTTGCTTACTTTAGGTTGAGGATATTATTGTGCAAGTATTAGCCCAACAACTTTGATTTTTAAACTATTCAGGTAGTCTTTATTTTCTAGATTAGAACATTAGAGATCATTTTCAGCTAGTGAAAAATAGTTTAATTTTTACTGCATAGTACATTAGTGATTTTCAAGTGGTAGGTAAGCTCATCCGTATCCCCTTTGTCTTGAGTTTGAGCCTTTGGATGTATATGGAACTATATTAGGAGAAGTAGTTATTGTTCCTCCAGTCGGGTTGGTATACCAGCGGCAAAGACTCATGGTTTTTATTTTTACTTTAATTGTTCTTGTTAATGGAGTGTAAATAAAGAATATAAAAGAGGTTATACTTTCAATTCAAAATTTTTGTTTTTGGGGTAGAAACAGGTCATCTTTTGCTATTAATATTGTCAAAGCAAATTTTTATTGACATGCATAAATAGATGTTGTGGAATGGATAGAGTATTAGAGTATGGTTCTATTTATATGGAGGGAATGCACAAAATTTTGTATGTTATTTGTGAAAAGTTTCCCCTTTATCACAGAACATGTGTTTGAGAAGTGGCGCGTATGTATAAGCGACTCCATGCTATTTTTGGCTTAATATGTTCAATTGCATAAGAAGACAGTGATAAATTTTATGCAGGTTCCTGGTCTCTATGTGCTGCAGGAAGTTTGGGAGACTGAGTTAGTGCTTCAAATTGTCAATTACTCATGTTTTATGTACTGTGTATCACTTTTTCTTTTCTTTTTTATATAGAAAATTCATAGAGTTTAAGTGCTATAAGTATTTTTTTCTCATTTTATTTGCATCACGAAACAAATTTGTACAATGATTATTGATTAATGAAAGAGTCTATGAAAACTTCATTTTGTGAATTTGTGAATTTAACGAAATATTTTATGTTGTAGTAATTAATTTTAGTATATTTATATTGTGTATAATATAAAATAAAAAATAGTATAATATAACTAAAAAAATATTACTAAAGATCTTTTGTAATATTTTTTAAGTGTTACAAACATAGTTAGCAAAATCGGACCGGACCGGCCGGTTCGACCGAAAAACCGGTGAACCGGACCTAACACCGGTCCGGTCCAAACTTCTAACCGCTTAAGATAGAGAACCGGAGCGAACCGATCAAATCCGTACTAAACCGGTAAAAACCGGTCAAACCCGGTGAGCATCGGTTCGATCGAACCGCTCGGTCGCAATTGAAGGAGAACCTACGGCGCACCAGCGTTCTGCAACTCCACCGTGCTCCATATGCTCATTCGCTGCCAAGTGTCATGCTTTGATTTTGGAAAAATCCAAAATGTGATGGCTGGGTTCGAACCCCGTACCTAAAGATAGTAAGGATGCTAGCATGACCACCAGGCTGCAATGCTTTTTGTCATTATATATACAAATTATAATACATATAGGATGTTTTAGTTTACTTATATTCAATTTATTTTCATTTTAATGTCACTCATTTTTAAATAATTTATATTTTATTTAACTATACTTTTATATTTAATATAAATTAAAAAGATAAATAAATAAATTTTATTAATCACAATTTATTTATTTTTCATGATTATACGATATCTATTAATATTATTTTTTCAACAAATATTTATAGTATATAATAATAGGTAAAGACTCACATACATTTGTCTTCATATGAAGTTGATAATTGAAAATCGTTAAATGATAATTTAGTCAAACTTGTCAAATCATCTAACGATTCTTAAATATCAACTTCACATGAAAACAACTGTACGGGAGCAATGATCCAGTGACCTAATAGCTTGACTAGTGACCGGGTTAACCGGTTCGACCAGTAACCCAGCGGTTGAACCAGTAACCCAGTAGCTTGACCGGTTCGATCACTGGTTCGGTTTTGATAACTATGGTTACAAAAGATATCTATGGTAACATTTTTCTAAATGTTACATAAAATATATATTGTAATATATTTTAAGTGTTATAAAAAATATGGTAATATTTTTTTAAGTGTTACAAAAATTATTTATTGTAACATTTCTCTAAGTGTTACCAAAAAATTCTTATTGTAACATTTCTCAAAATATTACTATAGAATATCTTTTGTAACTTTTTTAGTAAATATTATTAAATATTTAGAAAAATATTAGTAAAACTCTTTAGTAACATAGGGTATATTTAACATTTGTTAAAATATTACTAATATATATAGGTAGCATTTTAATATGATTTGGTAACATTTTTTAAATGTTAGTAAAAGTTAATTATGTAGTAGTGATAAGCATATTTATTTCCAGCATATAATTCTTTTGTGAGCTAACAAACATATTAAAACTAATCAACATAAATTATAATTCACTATTATTATGAAAATCTTTCTCTTTTTAGTTAGACATATTTGTCACATCAGCTATATATGGTAGAATATTTTTGGTATAAATAAAGTGTTGTAAGTTATATTAAATACTTTTTCACTCCTTCCAAATGGAGAGAAAAGAATAACTGAGAGATTATGTAGGATAATTGAGAAAGATGATATTTGGCTTTATATTCTTTTTTTTTGAAAAAAAAAGCAATGTTAAATATTGAATAGTCTAGTATTAAAAGAAATGAAAAAGTAATTAGTCATTAACATTAATTTGGTGTTCATATATACGATAACCGGTATCACCAATAAAATTACACAATTGACTTACAATAACAAATCATAACTAACTATATTCTATCTATCTAATTTAATAAATAGTAAGCCAAAATTTATCATTAATAAAAAAACTTTATCCTCTAATATTTTTTCTCAAGATGGAAGATAGATGTTTCTAACTCCCATCTTAAACAACAACTCATGGAATTTTATTTTTAGTAGGGACTTTATTAATATGTCTACTAATTAATGTTGTGTCCTCACATGAACTAGCTTTATTGTCCCTTCTTATACCTTTTGCCTAGCAAATGGCAATCCACTTCTATGTGCTTGGTGCGCTCATGAAAAGTGGGGTTAGATGCAATATGAATCACTGTCTGGCTGTCACCCCTATGTTTATGTGAAAGTCTTTGATAAGTCCTCTCATCCAAGTTCTACAGCTGCTAATGCTCTGTATTTTGATTCTACTGACAATCTCGACATTGTACTTTGCTTGATAGACTTCTAAGACACTAAAAAGTCTCCAAAAAATATATAATAACCTGTAATTGACCTCCTAGTATCCACACATGAATCCCAATCAGCATCAACATAAGCTCTTAACAACAAAGGGGATGATGCTGCAAAGTATAGACCTTGTCCTGGTATGACTTTGGGTTAATGCAAGAGATGATGTGCTGCTTGAAGATGGGGTACTCGAGGCTTGGACACGAATTGGCGAAGTTTATTTACAGCATATGTGATGTCTGGTTGTGATAATGTTAGATACAACAGCCTTCTAATCAACCTTCTATATTGAGTAATATCTGGCAATAACTCGCCCTCCTCACTGTTGAGCTTCACAGCAAGGTCCATGGGAACTTTTACTGGTTTTGAGACCAAAGAACCAGTGTCTTCAAGGAGAAAAAGTGTGTATTTCTGTTGGGAAAGAAAAATACCTTCCTTTGAGCGTGCAATCTCAAGGCCAAGGAAGTACTTTAATGTTCCCATATCTTTTAACTTAAATTTATCTTTGATTTGAAGCATTGTTTTCTCCAAGATACATGCATTGGGACCAACAAGTATAATGTCATCAACATATACTAATAGAACAACAAAGGCAGCCCTAAAACCCTTTGTGAAAAGGGAATGATCTTATTGCGGCTATGTGAAGCTTGTAGAAATAAGTGTAGTAGAAAAAGTGGTGAACCACGGGAAGCTTGCCTTAACCCATATATTGACTTGTTCAGCTTGCAAACAAGGGATTCCCCCTTCTTGGCATACCCCAAAGGCACATCCATATATATTTCTTCATCAAGATCCCCATTCAAAAATGCATTGTTGATATCCAATTGGAATAGGTGCCAATGGTTCATGGTAGCAAGAGCTAAGAGTACTCAAATAGTGAGAACTTTGGCGACAAGGTAAAAGGTCTCAATGAAATTCTGGCCAGCTTGTTGGGTATAACCCTTTGCAACTAGTCACGTCTTATACTTATCTACTGAGCCATCAACTAGATACTTGGTTTTATAGACCCATCGACATCCAGTGTGTGTTTGTTTGGTAGAAGGGGTACCAAATTCCATGTTTTACTAACCTCTACAGCATCCAACTCTACTTTCATAGCCTTTTGCCATTCAGGAATAGGTACTGTTTTGTGGTAGAACTTAGGCACAAAAATAGAATTCACATTTATTATGTAACTTATAACACCCTGACTTTTAGTACTTCATGATCGTACTAAAAGCTCAAGCGTTATTTACCTCTAAACCTAATTATTCTATACTATTTGTATTTAATATTGAGCCTTCGCAAATACGAACCGAAACTTTCACCAAGAAAACGAAGAGTCGGTATTTTAAATCATTTAATCACAAAATTATATATATCCACGTAGCATTATATATATAGACTTACTCAAAGATCCTCAAATACAATTCCTACCCCTCTAAAAACTAAAACAATGAATGACGAGGGGAAAATAAAATCTAACAACTCAACTTGTAAACAAAATCTTTTATGCTCTTGTAGTTTCGTACTAAGCCTTCGCACCTGTAGCTTAAAGGGGGGTGGAAATAGGGGGTAAGAACTAGGGAGTTCTTAGTAGGGTCAAGGTTAGAAGTTAAGTTCATTATCCAAATTTAAAGCTCATATTTTTCTTATAAAAATTTCATGCAAAATGACATTTCATATATTTCACTGCTTACTAAGAGTCCATTTTAACCAAAGCTTACCACTGGTCCTTCTAATCACGGCCTTTGGCCCAAATCAAATCAACTCGGCCTACGGCCCAATTCAATACGAATCACCATCAAAACTCAATCACAAAACAAAATCAATCATAGACACAAACAATGCAAGACAAACACAAATCAGAGAGCAATTACAGAATATAGAATCTAATCACAAGCACACACAATCATGAAAACATAATCACAACAAGTATGTGCAACAAGTATGATGCATGTCTAGTCCTATACAGGCCATGAGCTCATGTGTCAGTTTGTTGTCCGATTTCCGACACTGGTCATGAGATAAGCGTCTCGTACCACCGTCCTTATCTCAGCCAACGTCCCTTCCATGAGCATTACGTATCGCCGTCCTCATGGAAAAAACTCCTTTTCGGTCTCCAATGAATATTATGCTTCACCGTCCTCACTGAGCTGTAACATTCCTTTCAGTCTCCAGTGAGCGTTACGTATCGCCGTCCCCATTAGACACTTGGCACTAAGGCCCAGCAGCATTCAATTTCTTTTCAATCTTTGTTCTGTATTCTACTGCGGTAGAGATCCCTTTAGTTAATACTTTTTTTCATTCTTGTCCTCTACTCTCCTGTGACAGAGGTTCTTTAGATTTTTTTAATTCTTTTGTTCTCGGTTATTTATTGAATTACATTTTCAGTTAACTCAGCAACCTTTGTCTGAGTTTGGCTTCCAGTGTCATAATCTCTGTAAGCAATCTCTGTCTTACAGATACTACCATCTCCTGGTGTGACCGATATATCTCTGGAAAGCAAATCTCAGTGGGCTCACCACCACATCTTTACTTATCTCATTTTCTTTTCGTTCTTTTTTTCTTTCTTTTCTTTCTTATCATTTCACAATATAATCTATCTTCACATTATTCCCTCGTCTTTCCCTAAGTGTCTTATGGAAAAGAATTATAAAACACTTTAATTAAGTCTGTGTTCTCTAAAACTTTTAAGATCACTTTATTTGCTCTTCTTTAACATATAATAATATTAATAATATCTTTACTAAATAATATTCTTAATAAAATAATAATAATATAAATAAGAAATTTTAAATAGTAAATAAATAATATATATATTCTTAAAACTTAGTTTTTAAATTCTTATTGATTACTTTTTAAACCACGAACTTTTTAATATTTTATTTTTAACCTTAATATTTTATAAAATTATATTTGGAACCTCACTTATTTTCATATTTATAAAAACAATCCTAATATTTTATAAAATACCCATTTTTACCCTTTTAAAAATACAATTTAATTACTGATCTTTCTTTTATATCAAAACTGAAATCCTTAACCCTTTCTTTTCAAAATATTACATATATTTTAATCCGTTCTCGTGTTTCCAATTCTTCGTAACTCGTAATTTAATCTCTCTATCATCAAATCTCACCAAATTTATACTTTATTATAAAAAATATTCCAGCGCAAAATTCACCAAAACACCCCAACTGGCTGTTCATACATAGCTGAACTAACAAATCACATGCAACAACAATAATTTAACATAAACTCATTCAAATTCAAACAATAATCAACATTCACTTATCAAATTCACATTTAATTATTATAAAGTTACTTAAACTCTACCTCCGTGTAAAATTAAAATACTCGAGGCTCCGAAGAAATTTTTTGACCGAGCTTGTCGAAGATGAGATTGTCAAAAATCGTCGGTGTCTGTTAGAACTTCAATTAGCCGAACTCAAGGAAAAAAAGAGTTACGTCATCGTCAACTTTTACTGGATAAAAATAACACCATCATGTAGAAAAGGAGAACACAAACATTTTTATTAGATTAAATTTTTCATTAAAGTTACGAATCTCAAGAAATCAAAGCTGATGCTCGGAAGTTCCATGATTTCCTAATCTCTCTCCCCCACGGCTTTTCTCTTTTTCTTTTTTATCAAGTTCAATTCGGTAAAGCATGAATGAAAGATATGGAAGTGATTAAAGCTAATGGGAATGGATGGAAATTTGTGGTGGTTAAGACATTTAAGTGTCATTAATCTTATGTATGTATACATTGCAAATAAGCCACGTTTACCTCTTCGTTTTGCTCATTTCGAACCTTGGCCAAGTGAAGAATGAGATAATTGAAAGAATAATACCATTAGATGATTAAAATAAATATTGGTTAGGTGTCAAGGTTAATAAATGAAAGAAAGCATATGTTATATATATATATATATATATATATATATATAGTAAGTCAAGTTCCATTTCCTTTTTTTGGTTCCTTTGAAGGCTACGTTAGGTACCTTTCAATAATAATAATAATAATAATAATAATAATAATAATAATAATAATAATAATAATAATAATAATACATTTAATTTTTGTCTACCAAAATATTTTTTGATAGATAATTCACATTTAATAGAATAAATCGTAATGAAATTAAAATTCAATAATTACAAAATTTTATTTAATTATTTTTGTTAAAAAATAGTTTTTTAAAAATAAAATTTTAATATAATATAATAACTCATAAATAACTAATTATTTAATTTTCAAAAATTTGAAATGTTACATAACTTTTATATTTGGCAGTAAATTTTTGATAACTTAAAGATGCAGCTATTGGATATTGAGTAGTGAAAAAAATGACATGATTGCAATAGTATTATTGCATGTAAGAAGGTACTTTATGTGGCCTAGTTGATCTTCGAGATATAAAGGATGGACTAAGTTTATGATGATCCAATAAAAAATGCTCTATAGGTATCAGTTGAACCTGAGAGATATCAACAATTGGTAGAGGGGTGTATGGTACGATGTTACTATCAGAAAGAGTCAGAAAAGGGGTTAATTGAAGCAAAATTCTGTGCATAAAAAGAAATGAAAAATATACTTTCATGAAAGAACATATTTCTAGAGACAAAGATAGACCTCTTTTATAGGTCATAAACCTTATAGCCTTTGTAGTCAAAAGGATAACCCAAAAACATACTGGTAGTTACTTCAGGACTAAATTTGTGTCTGCCAGGTTGAAGTGTAGATGTAAAGCAAAGACAACTAAATACCCTTAGCCTTGCGTAGTCTAGTGGTGTAGAATAAAGTATCTCAAATGGAGATTTAAATTCCAATTTTTTGGCAGGTGTACGATTGATGAGATAGACTGCAGTAAATACACATTCTGTCCAAAAAAAAGAGGGACATGAGACTGGAAATGTAAGGCCTTTGCCATATTTAGCAAGTATCGATGTTTTCTTTCGACGATAGAATTTTGCTATGGAGACTCAACATAGAAAAATTGATGAAGAGTAACTTTGCAAAGCAAAAAATTAGTTAATGCAAGTTTCCTAGCATTATCAGATCTCAAACATTTAATGGTGGTGGAGAATTGTGTTTCAACCACGTTAAAAAATTGTTACAATTTTGTTGTGGTCTCAGACTTAGAACGGAGGAAAGAGAGTCACGTGAATCTACTATAATCGCCCATAATGGTAATCAAATATCTAAATCCTGCACAAGAAATTGTTTGAAAAAGACCCTACACATTACAATGCATTATATCAAATGGTTTAGTTGCAAAATGATTGTTAGAAATATAAGGCAATTCACTTTGCTTAGCCAAAGAACAAATGGAGCAGTTATGTAGTTGCATCAAACAAGAAGATTTACAAGAAACTTTAGATTTATTTATTATAACACCAAGTACATTAGGTGACAAATTACCTAAACAGAAATGCCATATGTAAGGTGACACTAGACTACAATGATTGTCAGAAAAAAATTTGTTTTGTCATTAGAGGTAACCTACTGAATAGGATGAAAGACATAAAGTCCTTTCTTATAGAACCTATGCCAATAATGGGTATGTGAGAATTATCCAGTAATGTGACAAAGGAATTTGACATGGGTTTGTAATCATGAAACATGAACAAATGAATGCAAATGTAATTAGATGCTCCAGAGTTCAATATCCAACAACCATTAGGCAATTGTAAACCCGTTAATGCAGAGAGAGTGATACCTATAGTGCTAGAAGTTTGCACAGGGGCAAGAGCATTGGCTTGGGCATCCTAAGAGAATAAAAGACTCAATAGATGTTGATACTGTGTCCGCGTCATTGGTGGATCAGAAATTGTTAGTGATAAAGGAAGTCCGTTTGTATTGGTCAAAGTAAGATTTACAACACCTTTAACAGGACCTTTGTGTTTGAATTTTTCATATCCTAGAGGAAAGCCATGAATATGAAATTATTGATCAATCGTATGTCCAAGAACCCCGCAATGAGAGTACAAAGGTCTATCACGATATTTCTTGGTTGATTTTGGCTTAAATTCAGCCTTAGTAGCAAAAGCAAGAGGATCAGAGGCAAGGAGTTTGACACAAATATCCTTCTATTTCTCTTCTTGGAGGATTAATGAAAGAACCCGATTAATAGGAGGGAGAGGCTCCACGAGCAACAATTGACCTCGAATTGTAGAGAAGTGTTTATTGAGTCCCATTAAGAATGACATTATATATTCACTATCATGAAAATCTTGCAAAGGTTGAAGGCCACCACAACCGCATTGAACATTAGGATGATATGCATTCGATCCATCATAAATAGACTTCAATTTGGTAAAGTAAACACTCACTGAGTTAGAACCTTGAGACAGTGCCATAAGATCACATCGAAGTTGGAAAATTCGTGAACCATTACGCTGTTGAAAGTGCTCACGAAGGTCTTGCCAAACCTCCGAAGCTACTCGAGACCTTATAACACTACCAACAATATCCTTGGAAAGTGAATTGAAAATCCAAGAGAGTACCACATTATTGTTGCGTGTCCAGAGAGCAACGTGTTGAGGATTATCAGCAGCCGAATGAAGCAATGAACCATCAACAAAGCCAAGTTTGTTTTTGATGGAAAGAGCGAGCTCTATGGAACAGCTTCAAGAATCATAGTTATCACCAGTTAGGGGTTGTAAGATGAGAACGAGTCCAGGACCATCAGCTTGATGGAGAAAATATGAATTCACGAGATCGTCCATGATGATGAAGGAATCACGCAAGAATCGTGGAAGAGAAGTACAAGAGCAAAAAAAATTTTCTTGGAAATAGAAATTTTCCTGGAAAGTAAGCAGAAATAAAGAAAGAGAAGTAGCGAAAATGACTATTCATCTGATACCATATTGAAAGAAATGAAAAGTGATTAGTCATTAACATTAATTTGGTGTTCATATACACAATATCACCAATAAAATTACTCAATTGATTTACAATAACAAGTCATAACTAACTATACTCTCTTTATCTAATTTAACAAACAGTAAGTCAAACTTTATCATTAATAAAAAAATAGCTTTATCCACTAATATCTATTGTTATGATTGAAAATTATGGCCGTAAAGTAATGCTAAAACCCAAGGTGGTGTGATGGGGCCACAACTAGTGTGAAGACTCAAGGTGGTATGACGGAAGAATTCCCTATTGGTATAGGATTACACAAGGGATCATCCTTAAGCCCATACCTTTTCACATTAGTCCTGGAAGTACTCACAGAGCACATCCAAGAGCCTGTGCCATGGTGCATGCTTTTTGCCGATGATATCGTCCTTATGGGAGAGTCAAGGGAAGACCTAAATAAGAAGTTGGAGTTATGGAGAGAAGCTTTAGAAGTGTATGGTCTGCACATAAGCCGTAGCAAGACGGAATATATGGAATGTAAGTTCAGTCTGAGAAGGGAAAACCCCAATATAGAGATGAAGATTGGAGAAAACATCCTAGAAAAAGTTAAAAGTTTAAGTATCTTAGGTGCATCATACAGGATAATGGAGAGATTGAACATGATGTAAATCATAGGATCCAAGCAGGTTGGTCAAAATGGCGGAGTGCATCTGGTTTTATATGCGACAAAAAAGTGCCTTTAAAACTTAAAGGTAAATTCTATCGCACCGCTATAAGACCGGCTATGCTGTATGGTACGGAGTGTTGGGCGGCTAAAGGGGAGCATGAACATAAGCTGAGTGTGGCAGAGATGAAGATGTTGAGATGGATGAGTGGTCATACGCGATTGGATAAAATAAGGAATGAAGATATAAGGGAGAGAGTTGGAGTAGCACCCATTGTGGAAAAGATGGTTGAATCGCGCCTCAGGTGGTTTGGACATGTGAGAAGAAGACCGATAGAACATCCAGTCAGGAGGGTGGATGAGATGGAAGATGGACAAAGGGCGAAAGGCAGAGGAAGACCTAAGAAGACCATCCATGAGGTGGTCAAACGAGATCTACATATAAACGGTCTCTCTGTAGACATGATACATGACAGAGCACAATGGCGTCGTTTGATTCATGTAGCCGACCCCACTTAGTGGGACAAGGCTTTGTTGTTGTTGTTGTTGTTGTTGTAGAGTAATGCTAAAACCACAGTAGCTAAAAATTGTGACAACAAAAAAACTAAAATCACATTTAACAACTGTAGCTATAAAAAAGTTAATATCATGATTAAATGTTGTGATTATAGCACGATTAAGGCACAATTATAAAACCTACCATAGATCAAAAATCACATTTTTTACTTTTAAGAAAAAGACCGTAATCTTTGCTTAAAAAATCGTAACTATTTGAGTTTTGGTCATGACAATATTAACAACGGTTAAAACTGTGGGTTTTTCTTAAAAAAATGATTCTATAAATAAAAATTACAGTTTTTTATATCTATAACTGCAGTTTTAAAGCATGAGTTAAAGTCAACAATAATATAATTTTACGCAATTTTTTTTTTTTTGAAAATAATATTGTCTAAAGATCAATGTCGACAATAGTGCACTTTGTACATAAAAATGTTAGATAACAATTAATTTATTATGTACACTGTTTTATATATTCTTTTGTGATATTTAAAAAATATTCTGTTTATCTTCTCTCACTTATAATTATTTTTGTTACTAAAAGCAAAAAGTAGCAATATATATGTATATAGACTATGATGATTTTTAACTAAATCTCTTCTAAAGAAAGAGTTAGTTATCTTTTATGACATATTAAATGGTTATTCATCATGACTAACACTAATTATATCACTTTAATTTGAATTTTAAAAACAAATTACACAATTATGGTAAAACTATTTTTACAAATTATAAAATTTTTTAAATAAGTCTCAATTTATAATTTTTAACTTTTTGTTAAATTACTCAATTTATTTATCAATTATAGAAAAAAAATCAAAGGTTAAAAACAACCATAAACCAAATTACGTACTAATTTCACTGGTTCTTTAATCTCGCCTTTCAGGTATAGCAGTCGTGTGTTATTGTGCTGTATGCGTGCTTGGTGCGCTCAATTGCAATCTCAACTCTTTATCACAACTTTGCACAACTAACCAGCAAGTGCACTGGGTCGTCCAAGTAATAAACCTTACGCGAGTAAGGGTCGATCCCACAGAGATTGTTGGTATGAAGTAAGCTATGGTCATCTTGTAAATCTCAGTCAGGCGGATTCAAATGGTTATGGAGGATTAATGAATAAAACATAAAATAAAGATAGAGATACTTATGTAATTCATTGGTGAGAATTTCAGATAAGCGTATGGAGATGCTTTGTCCCTTCCGTCTCTCTGCTTTCCTACTGTCTTCATCCAATCCTTCTTACTCCTTTCCATGGCAAGCTGTATGTTGGGCATCGCCGTTGTCAATGGCTACAGTTCTGTCCTCTCAGTGAAAATGTTCAACGCGCTCTGTCACAGCACGGCTATTCATCTGTCGGTTCTCGATCATGTCAGAATGGAATCCAGTGATTCTTTTGCGTCTGTCACTAATGCCCCACAATCGCGAGTTTGAAGCTCGTCACAGTCATTCAATCCTTGAATCCTACTCGGAATACCACAGACAAGGTTTAGACTTTCCGGATTCTCAAGAATGCCGCCATCAATTCTAGCTTATACCACGAAGATTCTGATTAAGGAATCCAAGAGATAAACATTCAAGCCTTGTTTGCATGTAGAACGGAAGAGGTTGTCAGGCACGCGTTCATAAGTGAGAATTATGATGAGCGTCACATAATCATCACATTCATCATGTTCTTGGGTGCAAATGAATATCTTAGAACAAGAATAAGCTAAATTGAATAGAAGAACAATAGTAATTGCATTAATACTCGAGGTACAACAGAGCTCCACACCTTAATCTATGGTGTGTAGAAACTCCACCATTGAAAATACATAAGTGATAATGGTGATCATTGGCTTCAGCCCCAGAGAGGAACCAGAAGAACCAAGATGAAAATACAATAGCGAAAGGTCTTATTTATAGAGAACTAGTAGCTTAGGGTTTACAGAAATGAGTAAATGACATAAAAATTCACTTTCGGGCCCACTTGGTGTGTGCTTGGGCTGAGCATTGAAGCTTTCATGTGTAGAGACTTTTCTTGGAGTTAAACGCCAGCTTTTGTGCCGGTTTGGGCGTTTAACTCCCACTTTTGTGCCAGTTCCGGCGTTTAACGCCGGGCAGTCTTGAGCTGATTTGGAACGCCAGTTTGGGCCATCAAATCTCGGGAAAAGTGTGGACTATTATATATTGCTGGAAAGCCCAGGATGTCTACTTTTCAACGCAATTATGAGCGCGCCAATTGGACTTCTGTAGCTCCAGAAAATCCACTTCGAGTGCAGGGAGGTCAGAATATAACAGCATCTGCAGTCCTTTTCAGCCTCTGAATCAGATTTTTGCTCAGGTCCCTCAATTTCAGCCAGAAAATACCTGAAATCACAGAAAAATACACAAACTCATAGTAAAGTCCAGAAAAGTGAATTTTAAATAAAAACTAATAAAAATATAATAAAAACTAACTAAAACATACTAAAAACAATGCCAAAAAGCGTATAAATTATCCGCTCATCAGTGTTCATTAATTAATTGTTACGAATTTGAATTATTTGCATTGTTCTTTTGTTTGGCGTAAGAAATCATATTGAAGTAGTTCTAGCACATGTTATTTCAATTGTTTCGGTCATGATGTTATGCGTACTTTTGAGTAAGGCTGGAAGCGAGTCAAGTCAACTCATGAATCAGTTTGAATTTGACTTGTTAATAGCTCGATAAGCTAAATTTGTAAACTAATGAGTCAAACTTGAGTTTGGAATTGAGCTCATTAATTAAATTGAGCTCATTAGATAAGCTCAACTCATTAGTTCGTGAGTTGACTTGATTATATATATATATATATTAATACACATATCATAGAAAAACAAAGAGTGAACTACCAACCTGACCCTTGTCCATTTTTTCAGAATGACAACGCGATCACTCACAATAAAAAATGATCCATTTCGGTCCCTGTCCTCTACTTCAGTGACACAACGCGGTCCCTGTGGGTGTTTTATCGTCAACTCTGAACAGAAAATGCTGACGTGTCAGGTTCAGAAATGGACATGGGTCTAATTATCTCTAAATTCAAATTAATTAGAGATTTATTTGTCCTTATTCTTTAAACAATATCTTTTTTAAATTATTTTTTTATTATTATATTAATATTTTTTTCAATATTTTATTGAATATATGGTATAATAAGTACAAACTAATTAATAAATTATTCAAATTTAAAAATATCGTTTATTATGAAACTAAATAAATAATTTTTAAATATAATTTTTAAATATATAAATAATAAATATTAAAATACGGTTAATACATTAATAATAATAACCCTATGATATAATATTAGTATTATGATTTAGATAATTTTCACAATAAAATAAAAACTAATAAACATATTATTTGATATATAGTAAAATTTTTTTGAGTAATAACAAATTTAATTTTTTTTCTCTCTTTAATCTAAATTAATAATTTTATTTGATATCTTTGCACTAAAATACACTATGAATAGGCTACTAATACTAAATGAAATAAAACATAATATATATTATGAAGAACATTTATAAACTCAACAAACTCAAAGCATCAATAATATTATTAAGCTATTAATAATATATATTCTCATAAGGTACAGATGAATGAAGATTTATTTAGTATAAGAATAATATCGATTAATTATAATTTTATGTATATTAAAATTCAATTAAATTTACATATATTTCAATCAAAATATTATTAATAGATTAATAATATTATTGATGTTTTGAGTTTGTTGAGTTTATAAATGGTCTCCATAATATATACATTATGTTTTATTTTGTTTAGCATTAGTAGCCTATTTATAGTGTATTTTAGTGCAAAGATGCAAAGATATCAAATAGAATTATTAATTTAGTTTAAAGAGGTAAGAAAATTAAATTTGTTATTACTCAAAAATTTTTTACTATATATCAAATAATATATTTATTAATTTTTATTTTATTGTGAAAATTATCTAGATCATAATACTAATAGTATATCATAGAGTTATTATTTTTAATGTATTAACCAAATTTTAATATATATTATTTATATATATTTAAAAATTATATTTGAGAATGATTCATAATAAATGAAAATTTTCAATTTGAATAGTTTATTAATTAGTTTGTACTTATTATACTATATATTCAGTCATTTATTAAAGAAAGAATATTAATATAATGAAATAAAAATTTAAAAAAGATATTGTTTAAAGAGTAAGGACAAATAAATCCATAACTAATTTGAATTTAGAGACAATTAGGTCCTTGTTCATTTCTGAACTTGACACGTCAGTATTTTCTGTTCAGAGTTGACGGAAAAATTCTCACAGGGACCACGTTATATCATGAAAATAGAGGATAGGGATCGAAGTAGATTGTTTTTATTATGAGAGGTCCCGTTGTCATTTTGAGAAATGAATATGAGTCAGATTGGTAATTCACTCAAAAACAAACAAGAGATGTAAATTGTTCAAACTCTTTAATAGACACTTTTTTTAACTTTCTTTGTTAAAACTGAATAATAAATTCAATGGTTTGAAAAAAAAAGTTAAAAAATTATCAAATTAAGAAAATTTTAAAACTTTTTGTAATTTATAAATTTTTTATTATAATTAATTAAATAATTTGATTGTTAAACCTTATGTTAAATAAATGATTAGTGTTAATTATAATGACCTAATTAATATTAAATAAGTCATAATGAATAACTAATTTTTTATTTATGAGAGAGTTAGTTAGAAAAAAAATATATATATATATATATATATATATATATATATATATTTCTTCGTAGGCTAAACTTATCAATTTATCCCTCTTTATCATAACATGTTGTATCAAGATTTATCGATCAAAGGCGTTCAAATCTGAACTAATTAGTTGGAGTTTGACTTTTCGAATTGCACCAACAACTTCTAATGCTGTGAAATTTTATTTTTGTCAACTTCCTATGTACGGCCTCTGATCCTTTATTCCTTATATATAGTGGTTAAGGTCGTATACACCAATGAAAATTTTGTATCCGAAGGTATTAAGGTTGTTACACTAGAGAAAATAGACAATAACAAATTAACAATTGATATATTTTAGAGTCGAGTAAATCAAATAATTTTTTTTTCAACGCTACTACTTTCTTCGAACAACTACCACAACTGATCGATGTAGTCTTTGTTAAAAGTCGGTGGTTGTCGTGAAATTTTTTGTGTGGGCCAACGTATAACTTCTTGTTTCAAATTCTCCAATAGAAAATAACCATACAATTTTAATTTTAAATATATACGAATTATAAAAAGTAATTAATAAAATTATTACTTTTCACTTAAATTAGTTTTTAGGATGAAAGAGACCGACTTAATATCTAATATAATATTAGATTGTATCCAATTCAATTTAATTGGGCTGCTCTATAAATTATCATTGTTGCAATTAAACTTTACGCTCTAGATGTTCATGTTGGAATATGAGAGAAGTGTATTACAAGTATTTTATTTTTTAAGGATAAATTTTCTAGAGTAATCCTTTATTTATTTTGAATTAATTTTTTAGGTGAGTTACACTCATTTAATACCAATTTTAATATGGTATCAGAATTGTTCTTGCCTGATTATAGCTGAACTATAGGTCGTCCCCGAGCAATGGTAGGCCGAGCTTGTCCTTGAGCTGTAGTGTTCCACCACCGGCCAGCAGAACCAAAAAGGAGAGGGTGGAAGTACCTGCAAAAGTACTCCGACGCTCAAGTCAGTTTTGAAGAGTTTATTCTTAGAAGGTAACGGGTCAAGAAAAGTCTACCTTTATCGATTCTTTCTGATTGCTTTTTATAACCGAGATACCGTAACAGTCATATTCCTTAACGTACCTTTTAAGGCGTAACCGATGTAACTGATCATAAGGTTATTTAATGCCATAAACTCGGCGCAAAGGATTTGTCGGTTATCAAGACGTCGCCGAGTTATAACTCGTAACCGACGTATAACGGTCGTATCACAGCCCCCAAGCTTAGCCTGGACGTAGATAGGGCAGGTTGAGCTTTGAGATTTGATTTGACCGAGTTATAGCTCGGCGTAAGGAGCCCCCAGTTCAACTTGACGTATCGAGTGGGGTGCATTTATTATAGCATAGGAAAAGTTACCTGAACAGTTAATGATGATGCCTGTCTTTTCAATGCAGGTGCAAGTTCCAAAGTCACATTTATGCCATTGAAAGTGGGTTTGAACGGACGGTTAAGATTTAAACTTGGGAAATGAAAACGTTTTCTTAAATCAATGGCTATGAAGTGATGTTGAGTTACTTACGTGTGAGAGCTTTAGTCTCTTTGTCTTCTGAAGGCGGTTTTAAACTATGAGCAAAAGAGGTTAGAATTTCTGTTCTCTCTCTTCTCTTTATTTCTTCTTTTTCTCTGTCTGATAAGTAAAATGGGTGATTCGAAAGTAAAGCTACTGCCTAGGGTAGAAGATGATGGGTCATATGGTTGGGTCGGTGAGGATGTGAAAATTAGGGCTTCTTTGTTCTTTGATGAAGAAAGTGTTAGAGCAATATCTTTAGAGAAAGTAACGAGGCCCGGTTTTCACATCGAACTGATTCCGTGTAACCGTATGGATAGGGTTTATCACAGAGGAAAGGATTTTGAAAGCTTTTATTTGTATAGTTGTATCCTTGAGGAGTTGTTTGTGAAATTACCGTTTTCAAAGTTTGAATGTAGTATATTGAAACAGATGAACTGTGCTCCGTCCCAGGTTCATCCTAACGGATGGGCTTTTATAAAGTGTTTTGAGGTATTAATGGAGTTCCTGGGTATTGAACCTGAGGTAGAGCTTTTTTTCTCACTTTTTCAAGCAAAAGGTGTTTGGAAAGGTGTCTGGGTAAATTTGAACAGTACACCCGGATTTGCTGTTTTTAAATTATACAAATCCTCTTTCAAGGACTTTAAAGAGATGTTCTTTAAGGTGAGATCTGTGGAGAAGGAGTTCCCGTTCTATTTGGACGAGAATCTCGGCGAACAGTTTCCTCTTTTCTGGTGTTGTCATCCTAATCATATTTTGGGCCCTGAATTAATTTCGCCGAGGAATGAGTGTATTATCAATTTTTTAATGGAAATGGTTGATTTGGGCGGTTTGATATCTGTCTCTAACTTGTTGCCTTGGGAAGAAAATAGGGCTTCGGTGGTGGAATATTTGGGTAAGGGTTTGTTGATCATATGTTCTGTGGTACATTCTGATTGCTAAGGGTTTCGTTTTGTTGTTTTCAGGTGGCAGGTATCCGGGGGTTTCGGCGTCGAGTATGAGGGCTCGTTTTAAGTTAAAAAATTTTGAAGGTTCTTCCTCTAACCCGGAGAAAGTGGAGGGTGAGGTCGAGGTGAATCAACCGATTCCGAGAAAGAAAGGTATCGTGTTTAAGAAGAGAAAGTCTGAAAACTTGGAGGAGGGGAAGAAGATGGTTGAGCTTGACGAATTGGCGAATTTCATCGTGAAGCAAGAGAAGCTCCACTCGTTTGAGGAAGAAGGTGATGGTTCGTCACTCTGGGACAAGAATTTCCCTTTTAATGTGGTGGCAGACGAAGTTGTGCAGTCTGCTTCTGATGTTACTCGGATTGATGAAGTAGGAGATCTTGGAATAGACCAATTCATGCAGGTCTGTTGTGTTGTAAAGTATATATGTTCTTTTTTTTTTTTGAAGCAATTAATTGGTTCTGCAATAACGCAGGTTTTGGGCTTTCGGCTGGCTAGCATTGGTCGGAGCCAAGAAAAGAGGCATAGAAAAATGTTGCAGTGTGCATCTGAGAGCACCGAGTTAAAAGGTCAGCTTGAGACGAAAGAGAATATGCTTGCCGAGCTTGAGAAGGAGTTAGCTGCTGTGAAAGAGAAATTGAAAGTTGAGAAGGAGAAACATGAAAGTGTTTCCGAGGCTTTAGAGAAGAAGAAGGGTGAATTGAGTTCTATGAGTGAAAAAATCGTTGAGGTTACGATGAAAATGAAGCAAATGGAATCTAGTCGGCAGTCTGATGTCTTAGATGCTTTTGCAGAGGGTTTTGAACGTGCGGTGATTCAGGCTAAGTTTTTGTTTCCTGGCAGTGATTTTACTGCCATGGATCCGAGTAAAGTAGTTCGGAATGATGAGTTAGTTGATGATGAAGATGAAGCTGAAGAGGGTGACGATAATTTGGCTGACTAAGATATTAGGCTGTATTTTGGGTTATCTTTTTGTTTGTTTTAAAGTGGAATTATGTTATTCCTGTAAGAACTGTTTGTTTTTTGTTTGATGACTGACGTACAGTTGTTTTGGCCACTATGGCTTTGACGTTGCTTAATTTGTTATCTGATATATCTGTTGGATTAGGATGTGGTTAATCCTAATTTTATTTGTTCCCGTCTGAGGGTCTGATTAATTTGCGCATGAGTTATCAATGCGACTTAACGTTTGGCCGATGATATATAGATGTGTGTATTGCCAGATTGTAATGAGAGACAATGTATATGAGATATATAGAATTGTATATAGATATGCTAAAACAAATTTTATTTAGTGCAGTACCTTTACAATTGAGATAGGTAAGCTAGCCTCGTTAAAACCTTCTTGAGCAAAACCATATATGGAAAAATCTCAAGTTAGGAAAAAGAGTACTAGCGTGCTGCATCTTGTTAGCTGTAGTATTTCTTTAATGAGGTAACATTCCAGGTGCTAGGAAGTGTTGTTCCGTCTAATTCCTCTAGCTGATAGGCGCCTCTACCGATCACCTGACGTACTCTATAAGGTCCGTCCCATGTTGCGGCGAGCTTACCGTGGGTAGGTGGCTTGCGGGCTGTTTCAGTTTTGCGTAACACCAAATCGCCTTGGCGAAATGATCTCGGCCTGACCGTCTTGTTGTGACGTTGAGCTATTCGTTGCTGCAATGCTTTCTGCTGAATTGTTGCTATTGCTCGGATTTCTTCAACCAAGTCCAGCTCGGCTTGGCGGGCTTCATCATGGGCTTCATGTTGTGTTCTTAAGGAGCTTTGTGATATCTCAACCGGAATCATTGCATCGGAACCATACACCAAACGAAATGGTGTTTCCTTTGTTGTTGAATGCACCGAAGTGTTGTATCCCCATAAGATTTCTGGAACAAGCTCGGCCCAAAGGCCTTTAGCATTGTCGAGTTTCTTCCTTAGAGCTTGGAGAAGGACCTTGTTGGCAGCTTCTGCTAAACCATTTGATTGAGGATGTTCTACTGAGGAAAAATGTTGTTTCACTTTTAAATTCTGCAAAAAAGTCTGAAAATTATGGTCTATGAACTGCCGACCATTGTCAGTCACAATATGTTGTGGTATACCAAATCTGCAGATTATATGTTGCCACACAAATGATATCATTTGTACCGATGTAATTCTGGCTAGAGGTTGAGCTTCAATCCATTTGGAAAAGTAATCGATTGCGACAACTAAAAATTTTACCTGTCTGGGTGCCGTGGGGAAAGGTCCGAGGATATCAATTCCCCATTTATGAAATGGCCAGCTTACCGTTGACTAATGTAATTCTTCGGCTGGAATGTTAAGTATTGGGGCGTGCTTCTGGCAGTGTTCACAAGTTCGAACTTTTTTCTGGCTGTCTTTCCATATGGTCGGCCAGTAAAAACCTGCACGGAGAATTTTGCGTGCTAAACTTCTGGCGCCTGAATGTATTCCACAGATGCCCTCGTGAACTTCGGCTAGGGCTATTTCGGCCTCGGCTCTGTTTAAGCATTTTAATAATGGTCGAGAATAGCCTCGCCTGTATAATTCGTCATTCAACAATGTAAAAAATGATGCTTGTCGTTTAAACTTTTTAATGTCTTTTATTTCTAGCGGAAGTTTTGCATTTTTGAGATATTGAATGTATGGCCTTTGCCAAGAATCCTCGGGTTGCGGGTTGCCGATCATATTTATGCTCGGCTCCTGTAAAGTTGACTGCAAAAGTGAAGCATTATGTGACTGACTAGTAGCTAATTTAGATAGTATATCTGCCCTGTGATTTTGATCTCTTTCTATGTGGGTAATTTCGACTTTCGAAAAACGAGTAATCAGTTTATTAACAATTTCAAGATATCTTAGTAGAATAGGATCTTTTGTTTGAAAATGCTGATTTACTTGTTGAACCACTAACAAAGAATCACAATAAACGTGTAAGTTATTGACTTGCAATTCGATTGCTAACCTGAGCCCTGCAATGAGGGCTTCGTATTCGGCCTAGTTGTTACTGGCTTTGAAGGAAAATCGGAGAGAATGTTCAAATATAACTCCCTCGGGATTTTCCAAGCGTATTCCTGCACCAGCTCCTTGTGGGTTTGATGCTCCATCAACGAATAGCACCCATTTTTCGCCATCCTCATTCTGGGTGGGTCCTGTAAATTCAGCAATAAAATCAGCTAAATATTGTGACTTTATAGACGTCCTAGGTTGGTAACAGATGTCGAACTCCGAGAGTTCGATGGACCATTTGATCAACCGTCCGGCAAGCTCGGGTCTGGCGAGTATTTGGCGTAATGGTTGAGACGTCCTAACATTGATCGTGTGACTCTGAAAATAGGGACGAAGCCTTCTTGCTGAAAAAACAAGGGCGTAAGCTAGTTTCTCCAACTCCGGGTATCGAAGCTCGGCGTTCTGGAGTGATTTGCTCACAAAGTAGACTGGCTGTTGAGTCTTATTGTTTTCTGCAACAAGGACAGCACTAACTGATATATCAGTGATAGACAAATACAAATATAAGGGTTCGCCGACTTTGGGCTTTTGTAAAACAGGTGGTTTAGAAAGGAATTTTTTGAAATTTTGAAATGCTAGCTCACAGTTTTCATCCCAGTGAAAAGCTGTGTTTTTCCGTAAACAGTGGAAAAAACTCGCTGATTTAGATGCTAAACATGGTAAGAATCTAGACAGTGCTGCTAGTCGTCCTGTTAATCTCTGCACTTCATTTATGTTTGTGGGACTGCTCATATCTAGAATGGCCTGACATTTCTCTGGGTTGGCCTCGATTCCTCGGTTGGTCAGAATAAACCCGAGGAATTTCCCACCTTTGACACCAAAGGCACATTTTTCTGGATTAAGTCTCATGTTGTAAACTCGGATCTGACCGAATATCTCTGTAAGATCGCTGACATGGCTCTCCCCGATCTTTGTCTTGGCCACCATGTCATCAACATAGACCTCTAGGTTTCTGCCGATCTGTTGGTTGAAGACTTTGTTCATCAGCCGTTGGTATGTTGCTCCTGCATTCTTTAAGCCAAAGGGCATGACGTTATAGCAATAGTTACCATATTCAGTTATAAAAGCAGTTTTTTCTTGATCTGATGGATGCATAAAGATCTGGTTGTATCCAGAGTATGCATCCATAAAACTTAATGTACCATAACCGCAAGAGTTATCTACTAAAGTATCAATTGAAGGTAGAGGATATGCGTCTTTTGGACATGCTTTATTTAAGTCAGTGAAATCAACGCACATACGCCATTTACCGTTATGTTTCTTTACCATTACGATGTTGGCTAGCCAGGTCGTGAATCTGATTTCCCGTATGAAATTTGCATCGATTAGCTTCTTAGCCTCGTCCATGGATGCCAATCTTTTTTCTGTGCCGAGGTTTCTTTTTTTCTGGGCTACTGGTCGGGCTGCCGGGTTAATGGCGAGCTTATGCGTAATGACAGAAGGGCTAATTCCTGGCATGTCCCCTGACGTCCAGGCAAATAGGTCGGCGTTCTGTCGTAGGAAGTTGATGAGCTTGTTTTTCTCTTCGCCTTTTATGGATGCGCCGATAAAGGTAAATTTGGTTGGATCATCTGTCAGGGTGAGCTTGATCAGTTCCTCATTTGGTAGAGGGCGATCTTGAAGGTCGGCTCGGAGATCCAGCTCGGTAAGCATCGGTTGCTCTGCGCCTATGGAGTTTACACGTCTGTCACTATTTCTTTTGATGGGCTTTAGGCTAGTGTTGTAACAGTGCCGAGCATCTTGTAGGTCGCCATGGACTATGGCCACGGTATTATCCTGCAGAGGAAACTTGATACAAAGATGAACAGTAGATACAATTGCGGCAAACCTGTTTAAAAAGGGTCGCCCTAAAATAAGGTTGTAAGGGCTGAAACTGTCGACCACCAAATATTGAATGTCTTGTGTTCTAGATGCAGGTTGTTCTCCTAATGTGGTTTGTAACCATACTGAACCCATGACCGGGACTCGCTCTCCTGAGAAACCGACCAAGTCCCCTACAGATGATTGCAGAATGTTAGTACTTAATTTCATTTTTTCAAATGTAGTGAAGAATAAAACGTCGGCACTGCTGCCTGGATCCAGCAGTACTTTCCGAACTATTAAATCGCCCAGCTGAATAGAGATGACAACAGGGTCATCGAGATTCGTGTCATGAGCATGATAATCAGTCTGGGAGAACGTTATCTCAGGTGCTTTTTGTGTCGGCTGAGTATTGTTGGCCGTATCCGTCAGGGCGAGCATTGCTCTGTATGTGCGTTTACGTGCAGAGCTTGTACATCCTCCCCCAGCATAGCCCCCAGAAATGCAATTGATTATACCCCTGGGTTGGGCAGGAACTTTCTCTTTGTCCTTCGATGGAGTTGCTACCGAGGATGGTTCCGCGGCAGAAGTGGATCTCTTTTGCATGTGACCTGCAATGAATTTGTCAAGGTGCCCCTATCTCGCCAAACGTTCAAGGAGATCTTTAGCGATCACACATTCATCGGTTGTATGACCGAACTTCTGATGGAATGTACAATACTTGGATTTATCAACATTTTTTGGTTCTGGATAACTCCCGGCTTTCCGTGGAGGTTTGATCAGCTTAGAGTTTAATATCTCCTTGATAATGTCGTCTCGCTTGGTGTTGAACTGTGTGTATGACTCGTATCGGGGTACTGGTTTGAAGTTTTTTCTAGTTTCGCGGGGCTTCTCGTCGTCTTTGGTGATTGCCGACTTTTCTGATTTCCGAGCTTGACGGAGTTCTTCGATGTCTATTTGTCCTTTAGCCTTCTCGCGGAACTCGGCCAGGGTTCTTGGTTTAGCTACCGCGATAGCTTCCTGGAATTTCCCTGGACGGAGCCCACTCTTAATAGCATGTAGGTGGACTTCAGGATGGAGGTCGGGGATCCTCATCGCTATCTTTGTGAAACGGGTGATGTAGTCCTTTAGGCTTTCTTGAGGGCCTTGTTTAACAGTTGTCAAATAGTCCGAGTCATGTAGGTAAATAGCGGACGCTGCAAAATGGTCCTCAAACTGCTTTGCCAGTTCTTGAAATCGGGAAATAGAATCTGCAGGCAAAGAGCAAAACCAGTCAAGTGCAGGACCATCTAAAAAAGAAGGAAAACAACGGCATAGAATAGGATCAGATACACCGTTAACAATCATAATTGATCGGAATTTCTTGATGTGTTGCTTTGGGTCTCCCAATCCATCATAAGGAGTCAATGTTGTTGGTAGAGTAAACTGCCTAGGTAGCTGGAAATTCATGATGTCCGCCGTGAATGGTCCTGTGGAATTGTCAAGCTCGTCCTTATCGGTTTCGGCTCTTTTTTCGCTGTCGTGCGGACCGCCGCCTTCCTCGTCCTGAGGTGTCTCCGACACATGTGTGCGATGTTCCTCGTCATTATTTCGCTCATCATGATTGTTACCATGTTCAATGCGGGCGTTGATTAATTGCTCGATTTGTTGTTGTATCCGTTGATTCTCGTTTCTCATATGCTCGTTAGCCTCAGCCATGCGCTGATTTGCCTGTTGAAGTTCAGTCACCATACGAAGGAGCTCCGATGGGGTGGGAGGAGGTGCGTCAGCCATCGTCGAGATATTTGGGACCTGAAAGAAAGGGACTTCAAGTTTCGGGCCCCACGGTGGGCGCCAAATGTTCTTGCCTGATTATAGCCGAACTATAGGTCGTCCCCGAGCAATGGTAGGCCGAGCTTGTCCTTGAGCTGTAGTGTTCCACCACCGGCCAGCAGAACCAAAAAGGAGAGGGTGGAAGTACCTGCAAAAGTACTCCGACGCTCAAGTCAGTTTTGAAGAGTTTATTCTTAGAAGGTAACGGGTCAAGAAAAGTCTACCTTTACCGATTCTTTCTGATTGCTTTTTATAACCGAGATACCGTAACAGTCATATTCCTTAACGTACCTTTTAAGGCGTAACCGATGTAACTGATCATAAGGTTATTTAATGCCATAAACTCGGCGCAAAGGATTTGTCGGTTATCAAGACGTCGCCGAGTTATAACTCGTAACCGACGTATAACGGTCGTATCAAGAATAAAGTGAAAAATTATTATTGGATTACTCTCGCTTTATACAAGTGTAAGTCATTGCTTCAAGTCCTTATTCCATCTTGAGCGTGATGGAGTGCACAAAATCGTATATTATCTAAAAATAAAAGTCGTGTAATAACCCTTATAAGGATAGTGCAACACTTGCCATTTAAATTAGCTTTTATGATGAGTAAGATTCATTTAATTTTTAATAAATAAAGTATAATTGATCATAAAAATTCGGATATGATATTTTAAAAATATTTATCCTAAAAGTTAAAGAATAATAAATATAGATAAAATTATTGTGGTATGATTTCGCTAAGTTTAGGGTATGGTAAGGATCTCAAAAATAGATTCGGTCATTATTTCGAGTCGAGTCCGGATCAAAGCGAATCCAATTTCATTCGGTCCATGTGCACCTAAAGGAACTAAAAATATATATATATGTTTTAAATTAATTTCAATATTATGTTATATTAATTATAAGTTTATTATTTTATTTTTAATTACACTTGTTGAATTAGAAAATAGATCAAAGAAGTATCAAATTAAAATTTATAGAAAAATTTAAATTTAAATATGGATATCAACTTTTCGGTAACAAATTTCTTCTTTATAAATAAGTACATCATGAATAAATTTTTTTATAAATAAGTTTTTTTTAATAAATTATTATTAAAACTTTAAAGACCTAATTTTCACTCAATTTAAATCTGATATAATTGTAGGCAAAAAGTATTTAAATTTCAACGATTTTAAAATCATATTAGGGTCTAAAAAATAAATTCAATATATATATTTAAAGGCGAAGTTAGATAAAGACGAACTTAATTTTACGCAACCTATAAATACCCCTAAAATTAAGTAGAAAATAAAAGGACAAGAATTATCAATTTCTCAATCCCTCCCCTTCCATTTTCTTTTTTCTCCTCATTTTCTCCATGCGAATACTCTACAAATAGTATTTGTGAACACGCAATGCATTACATAAACTTGCGTAACTTTTTTTTTTTATTTTGTGTACTCTGAAGTCTAACGGTTAGATACATAAACGTGTCCATCTATTAAATATTTTAACCAAATTTCCAAAATAAAGGATTTCATGATAATAGCAATGCTACTATAGTTGAAGTGAAAAAATCAAACTGCCAAACCTAGTAGTAATTCAAAAGTTCTCATGGGTCGGTCCATCGATATTTATAATTAAAAATATTAAGAGATTAATAAATTTTATGATTTATAATTATTAATTAATTATCATTAATATTTTTAATGATGTAAAATTATTTATTTTTTTATCAATTAAATACAGACTAAATTTTAATAAAAATATTAGTCTCTATATTTTCTCATTTTTAATTAACAGATACGATCCTATATATAGGGTTTAGATTTACTCCGTATTATAATGTTTTATGACTGAAATTAATATTGATTAATAAAAAGGAAATGTCTCCAACTATTGTGCACATCATAAGACAAGGTTGATTTTCAGTTTAGTCAATAATATATATTTGTCCAATATTTTAAGGATGCAGTGTGTACATGAACAAGGCTTTGACCACAGAAAATGCCGCCAGTTGCAGTTGAATTTAGCTCCAATATTGGATATACGTACATCTTGTCTTTCTTTAATTACTTTGTTTTTTTCCAACTCTTATTCGGTTGTTCATTTAATTTCTTCTTCATTTTGTCAGAAGGTATATAATAGAGAGAGAAAGAGAGAGATAATGCCACGTCAGAGATACAAATGTTCTTGGTTTGATTTTAGTTAATTAATTTCGTGGTTATGAAATTAGTTAATCTAACCTAACCTGTTTAGATAACAACAGTCAATAGTTATATATATATATATATATATATATATATATATATATATATATATATATATATATATATATATATATATATATATATATACGTACTTTAAATATTAGTAACATGAAAAATATAAATATTATTTTATAATTATTAATAATTTATATTTTTAAATATTAGAATATTATTTAATTTTATGTGTTTTTATTTTATTTATTTAATTAACAGATTGAGCTTTATATTAGAAATTTTTAAATAAATAAAACAAATATTTTACCTATGAATGTAAATAATTTGGAGCGTTTTTATCAATTTGCATTGCATTACTTATCTCATTTACAGTGTTCTCATTTACAGTGTAAATGAAATAAGTGTGTATATTTCATTTACACTATAAACAAAATATGACACATCACGAAGTCCACGTATCGCATTTGCACACGTATTATGAGACGTAGCTTATCTCGTTTACAATGTAAATGAGATATACACACACTTATTTCGTTTACACTGTAAACGAGATAAGGCTTAGACGCGCCTATATAAGCAACTCGTTCACAGTGCCTCAAGTGTCACTTTCCTTCCTCCTTAACCTTTATTTCTTCCTTTGTCGGACGTATTCTTGATATTTTTGAGATACTCAGATATTATGGCGCGCACAGATGCACGAGACGATAACATCAACCGCCTGAATGCGACTTGGGACATCGCGGGAACAATAGACTTCTAGGTTAGTATTGTTTTTTTCTTTTAAATAAATAAGTTTATGATTATAGTTAGAGTAATTTTATAGATTTAGTGTTGTTATACATGTTGAGTAGAATATATTATGTTTTGGTAACATAAAATAGGTTAGTTGGCATGTTATTAATATTTGTTAGGTGTGAAATATATTCTTATCAAATTGGCTGCAGTCGTACACCATCAAGTGCCCATCATAGTACAGTACGGTTCTAAAATCACATATTGTATGTTCTGGGAGAACAAATCTGCAATGCTTAGAGCAACCTCAGCACCTTATTATATGACTCCTCCCAGTCACTGTATATCTGCGCAATTGCCTTTTGCTTCGTCATTCAGGACTTTCTGTATGCGAGTTTGAAGTGATAGTTTTGCTTAACTGCACCTTGTAGAATAGGGATAGTGACTAATGTGCAGGACTGTATGAGGGACTGCACACACAGAGAAATAATCTTGATAAATATACACCACAATTAAACTTGACCGCACTAATATCTGAAATTTTATCAGAGGACAACACGGAGACTCCAAGGACATCCTGCTGCAAATTGGCTGCAATGCACATGGTACTTTAATCGATCCGACTCCATAATTTAGTACTCAACACTTCTACAAATGTTGTAATTCTTCACACCTTGCATTATTACCTCTCTGCTTTTGAATCTGTTACCAACCCTAAACTCCATACCCCCGTCTATGTTGTAATCTTTTCTACCCATATTGGAAAATGGTGTTTTCTCGTGCATTGCATCCAAATTCAATGTATGATAGTGACTGACAGCTGATAAAGCCAAAATTGATTGTGGGGTTGGCAGAAGACACCGATCTAATGCATCGACTGGAATTTCTGGTACAAACTCCTCCTCATCATCATCCTTAGAAGAACCACTATTGTTGCTACCGGCAACATACTCCTCATTGAAATTCTCACCATCCACGTCCATGTCTGTCGTTGGACTAGCATAGTGCAGCAGTGGTGGTACAAGAGGTGGATCATCCTGGACAAAATTTAAGTGGCCAGATCCACCACCACCAACATCACGATCCTCTGTAGAAAGGTCCATCACTTGTTCCACCATGATTCTCCTGTAGATGTCAAACATGAGGCACACATGCTCATCGGTATGGAGCTAAAACAGACGAACCCGAAAAACTCCATTTTCCATTGGTGCTAGCAACCTATACCCAATTCTTCCAACCTCTTTTGTCCCACTAGCACCGATGTTCCTCAATATTAGACTCTTTTGCTCAGACAAAGAATTTACTCTCTGAGTGCGTAACAGAATAGGATTATCACACTTAAATATCACCCTAGTGTCATTGTTTCTCATATGACAATTGGAATACACACTTACAACCACAAATCCACTACCACTAGACATTTTTGCTTAATTTTTGGAAGAAAAATGGAGGAGAAAAAGAAGTAAAATATTTGTGGAGAATACAAATAGTTGCATATAGTTGCTCGAAATTTGTCATACTTTTTCTCCTTTACAGTGCAAAGTTTGTTTATCTCATTTACAGTGTAAACGAAATAAGTGTGTGTATATCTCATTTATAGTATAAACGAAATACATGTTGATCATTCTCTTCCATGTATCACGTGTGCAAACGTGATACATGCAACGACAACGTGTCTTATTGGTATGCGAAATTGTGATTCACACTTTTCACAACTCCGCATAGTTGACCAGCAAGTGCACTGGGTCGTCCAAGTAATACCTTACTTGAGTAAGGGTCGATCCCACGGAGATTGTCGGCTTGAAGCAAGCTATGGTCATCTTGTAAATCTCAGTCAGGCAGATTCAAACGGTTATGAGATATTAATAATTGAAAGGTAAATAGAACGGAAAATAACATAGAGATACTTATGTAATTCATTGATGGGAATTTCAGATAAGCGTTTGGAGATGCTTTGTTGCTTCTGAACCTTTGCTTCCCTATTGCTTCTATCCAATCATGCGCACTCCCTTCCATGGCAAGCTGTATAATCCTCTCAGTGAAAATGGTCCGGCTACAGTTTCTGTATGGCTAATCAACAGTCAGATTTCTCGTCTCGGATGAAAAATACCAGGCACAGCTACCGCAAGGCTAATCATCTGTCGGTTCTCACTTGTGTCGGAATAAGATCCATTGATCCTTTTGCACACTGTCATTGTGCCCAACATTTGCGAGATTGAAGCTCCTCACAGTCATCCCTTCCCAGATCCTACTCGAAATACCACAGATAATGTTTAGACTTTCTGGATCTCAGGAATGCTGTCTATTAATTCTAGCCTATACCACGAAGATCCTAATCACGGGGTTGGATGCTCTGTTGTTAGGAGAGACGATACGAATCCATGGATTAGAGACCCAAGAGAGTATACTCCGGCTGGCGTCTAATGACTACGTTGAACATCATGTAAACCGCTTTGTGGTTGTCAGGCACGCGAATCTTGGCTAAGCGAGTACTGAAGATAATAGGTGATTGTCACGGGTCACCCCTTCAGTCTGACTCAACTGAATTAAGTACAAGAGTATATTTTGGAGAAAAAGTAGGCGTGAATTGAAGAAAAAACAATAGTACTTGCATTAATTCATGAGGAACAACAGAACTCCTCACCTTAATCTATGAGGTGTAGAAACTCCACCATTAAAAATACATAAGAACAGAAGGTCTAGGCATGGCCGAATGGCCAGCCTCCCAAATGACATAAGAATTCGAAAACAGGGGAAGAAGACCTGATCAAAGGATCGAAAAGTCATCCCAAGATATGAATACCATATTAAAAAGTGCTATTTATACTAAATTAGTAAACTAGGTTTACAGAAAATGAATAACTAAGTGTAGATAGTGCAGAAATCCACTTTCGGAGCCCACTTGGTGTGTGCTTGGGTTGAGCATTGAAGCTTTCACGTACATAGGCTCTTCTTGGAGTTAAACTCCAGCTTTGGTGCTAGTTCTTGCGTTTTACGCCAGAAAAGGGTCTCTGGTGGGCGTTTGGACGCCAGTTTGGGCCATCAAATCTTGAGCAAAGTATGAACTATTATATATTGCTAGAAAGCCCAAGATGTCTACTTTCCAACGCAATTGAGAGCGTGCCAATTGGGCTTCTGTAGCTCCAAAAAATCTACTTTGAGTGCAGGAGAGTTAGAATCCAACAGCATCTACAGTCCTTTCTCAGCCTCTGAATAAGATTTTTACTCAGGTCCCTCAATTTCAGCCAGAAAATACCTGAAATCACAAAAAAAATACACAAACTCATAGTAAAGTCCAGAAATGTGATTTTTGCATAAAAACTAATAAAAATATACTAAAAAGTAACTAAAACTTACTAAAAACTACCTAAAAACAATGCCAAAAAGCGTATAAATTATCCGCTCATCACTTATCTTGTTTACGCTGTAAATGAGATATATACACACTTATTTTGTTTACGCTGTAAACAAGATAAGTAATGCAATGCAAATCGCTAAAAATGCTCCAAATTATCTATATCCATAAATAAAAGATTTATTTTATTTATTTAAAAATCTTTTATATTAGTAGGTTTACATTTTTATCTTTAACCTAATATGAGGGGTATCAATACCTCTAAAATTATTATAGTTGTGAGAGAAAAAAAGGAGAGGCATGAAAAGCCAATTTCTGGTTTCCTGATAAAATCAGAGTGAAAAAGAGAGGTTGAGTGAGTCCTTCTCATATTGCATCGAAAAATTGCATTGAAGGTAGAGTGATATCATATTTATTCTTCATGTGCCTAAATTAAAAAGATAAACAAAAAGACAAAGATAAACAATCGAAAGAAAAAGATAAATTGAAATTGAAATGGAAGGAAATCTCTGTATTTTCTATACAATTTCTTGATATAACAAGAAAAAGACTTACTCTATCTCACTTGTTCACACTATAGTTTCTGATAAATTGAAACTTAATCAAAGAAAATTATTCTACCTTCTATTCAAGTTCTTGATACAACAAGAGAGACTCACGTAACCTCACTTGTCTACACCATAGTTTGATCACGAAACTAAAAAGTAGATTTTCATGTCTCTAATAATGTAACAGCCCAGACCACCCGCTAGCACGATATTGTCCGCTTTGGCACACAAGGCCTCACGGTTTTTCCTTTGATGATAGGAATGATAGTCGAAGCCCCCACACTCACTCGTCAAAACATGTTATGCTAGGGAGAGGTATCCACACCCTTATAAAGCATGCTTCATTCCCCTCCCCAACCAATGTGTGACCTTACAATCCACCCCCTAAGGGAGCCCAGCGCCCTCGCTGGTACATTGATCTGGGTTCCGGCTCTGATACCATCTATAACAGCCCAGACCATCCGCTAGCAGATATTATCCGCTTTGGCACACAAGGCCTCACGGTTTTGTCTTTGACGATAGGGATGATAGTCGAAGCCCCCTACACTCACTCGTCAAAATGCGTCATGCTAGGAAGAGCTATCCACACCCTTATAAGGCATGCTTCGTTCCCCTCCCCAACCAATGTGAGACCTTATAAATAACATCTCTATCATATGGCTATAATAAATTAAGAGGTATTTATACACATCATATTAGATTAAAGATAACAAAATTCTAAACCAAATAACATAAAACCCAATTTCTAACTAAATAAATAAAATCAAAATACATAAAATTAAATCAAATATTCTAATACCTAAAATTATAAAATAATACCTAACATTATAAAATAATAACTACTAAATAATATTTGCATTACTCATGTTACAAACATCTAAAGTATGTATCAAGACAAAGATATATATATATATATATATATATATATATATATATATATATATATATATATATATATATATATGGTAGTTCTCATCATATAGTCTATTTAAGACAAAGATAGATACACTTATATTTCATTAAAAATACCTAATATTCATAATTTCCAGGGTCTTAAACCCCAATCTTCCATCTTTCATAGGCTTGCACAATAATTCCTAACTTGAAACTAATTAATTTGAAATCTTTCATAGGTTTTCACATTAATTTCTAATTTAAAATTAGATTAATTTGAAATAATTGAATTTTTTAGGAAGGACTTAATTTTAGCAACAAGAATTTTAGTAAAGCATTTGAAAATCATATTGCAGAAGACAATTGGCCTAAATTGAGTTATGAATTCAAGTTGTTGAATTTTGGGTATAAGTGTTGCAATGATCTTATTTATTTTTCTAATGAAACTCGAGTCATCCCAAAGTTTGGTTATGAAGGGGCAAAAAGAAAATTTTACCAACTTCCAATTTTCTTTGAAAAATTATGTTGGATATCCATCCTCACCAGTTGGTTTGAGAGAACCAATATTAAAGAAGGATTTTTCAATATCTTGATGACTCAAAGATTGAGATTAGTATGGACATCGAGCATATTTGGAACATCTTCTTCGTACAAATTCTTGAAAAAAAATTAGAACAATACCTTTCAATTCTTCATTATTATCACTTTATCTTTCATCAGATCTTGTCATTTTTAGGACTCTATTTTTTTCTTCTAATATTTTTTCTCTTCTGATGGTTTTTTAGTGTGATAAAATTTGGTGCTCCTACTGTAACAATTTAATTTTTCAGTAAAATGACTTTTCGGACTTTCTACGATTAAAATTTACGAAATTTGCATGACAAAGCTCGCTTCAGATTAAAGGGCCAGACCTATAGAGAAAAAAAATAATATAATAAAATATTTTAATATTATTATAGTCAATAAGCACCTCAAAAGTTAAAGATGAGATTTTTTTAATCATATAATTATCGGGTCCGAAATTCAACCAATAAGAGTTTTTATCAATACTCTTTATTCAAATAAATTGCACCAAAATATTTTAAAGATATTTTAGTGTAGAGATAACTATAATACTAGTATCATTTATACTAATAAATGAGTTATTTGATCAGATAAAGTAAAAATTTATGCTCAGATACCCACTATTCTTGATAATTCTTAGTAAAGGCCGAAATCTGAGGAGGCATTAGTGGCGTTGAACGCCAGTAAGGAGGTCCTTACTGGGCGTTCAACGCCCAAGGAAGCACCATCACTGGCGTTGAACGCCAAAGCTGGGGAGGAAGATAATGAATCCATCATCCTTGGAAGACCCTTCCTAGATACAGCCAAAGCTGTGATTGATGTAGACAGAGGAGAACTAGTCCTGCAATTAGATGAGGACTATCTTGTGTTCAAGGTTCATAAACCTCATTCTACCTCAACTGAAAGAAGCACCATTCATAAACATGAAGTGCTTCAACCACTCCTCTCAGTACAGAGTCTAATAGAGCCCCCAGACACCAATTATAAGTTTGGTGTGGGGCAACCATCATCAAGCTCTGAGAGGAATGGCAGTAAGAAAGTGCCCAAGGGCTGGAGGGATAAGAAGAACCCTACTGAAAGCCTCTCATCTGGCATGAGAATTATCTTCACTGACAATCCTGTCATTCCACACATTGTGAACAGGATCTTGTCTTTAGAACATGTAGAACTTATCCATGAGAGCACAGGCAAGAAGTTCACTTTAAGGGGTGAAATTCTGAGCCCCTATCCATCTCCATAAGGAGCCAATTGTCAAGCTAGTGACGTTAAAGCAGCGCTTGTTGGAAGGCAACCCATCAATAATTAATGTTTTCTTGTTTTTCTTTAAGTTTATTTAAGTTATATTAGTTTAAATTTCATGTTTTCTTTAAGTTTATGATCATGTGCAGTAGTTAGAGTAGAAACAGAAACAGTCAAAGCTGAAAAAAGAACACCCTGGAACAAAGACCTTGCTGGCGTTGAATGCTAACTGGTGCACGAAATTGTGATCTCAATGGTGCCAACAAATTGGTACGTACAATTGTAATCTCAACTCTTTTTCACAACTTCGCACAACTAACCAGCAAGTGCACTGGGTCGTCCAAGTAATAAACCTTACGTGAGTAAGGGTCGATCCCACGGAGATTGTCGGCTTGAAGCAAGCTATAGTCATCTTGTAAATCTCAGTCAGGCAGATTCAAATGGTTATAGAGTTTTGAAAATTAAAAGATAAATAAAACATAAAATAAAGATAGAGATACTTATGTAATTCATTGGGGGGGAATTTCAGATAAGCGTTTGGAGATGCGTTATTCCTTCTGAATCTCTGCTTTCCTACTGTCTTCATTCAATCATTCATATTCCTTTCCATGGAAAGCTGTATGTTGGGAATCACCGTTGTCAATGGCTACCTCCCGTCCTCTAAGTGAAAATGGTCCTCTACGGTTTTTGTACGGCTAATCAACTGTCGGATTTCTCGTCTTGGATGAAAAATACCAGGCACAGCAACTGCATGGCTAATCAGCTGTTGGTTTTTGATTGTGTTAGAATAAGATCCAATGATCCTTTTGTGTCTGTCACTACGCCTCACAGTCGCGAGTTTGAAGCTCGTCACAGTCATCCCTTCCCAGATCCTACTCGGAATACCACATACAAGGTTTAGACTTTCCGGATCTCAGGAATGCTGCCAATTGTTTCTAGCCTATACCACGAAGGTTCTAATCTCAGATTCAGATGTCCCATTGTCAGAGGGGAGTCGATGTTAATCGTTGATTAGAAACCCAAGAGATATGCATTCAAGCTTGTTTTCATGTAGAACTGAAGTGTTTATCAGGCACGCGTTCATAAGTGAGAATGGTGATGAGTGTCACTTGATCATCACATTCATCATGTTCTTGTGTGCGAATAAATATCTTAGAATAAGAATAAGCTTGAATTGAATAGAAGAACAATAGTACTTTGTATTAATACTCAAGGAACAGCAGAGCTCCACACCTTAATCGATGGGGTGTAGAAACTCCACCGTTGAAAATACATAGGTGATGAAGGTCCAGGCATGGCCGAGTGGCCAGCCTCCAAGTCTAAGGAAAAACATTCCAAAGATCGGTCTAAGGACTAATCATCCTAAGATGTGAGTACAATAGTAAAAAGTCCTATTTATACTAAAACTAGTTACTAGGATTACAAAAATGAGTAGATGATGCAGAAATCCACTTCCGGGCCCACTTGGTGTGTGCTTGGGTTGAGCATTGAAGATTTCTTGTATAGAAACTTTTCTTGGAGTTAAACGCCAGTTTTTATGCCAGTTTGGGCGTTTAACTGCAGCTTCTATCCTGTTTCTGGCGTTTAACGCCAGAATATGGCAGAAAGTTGGCATTTGAATGCCAGTTTGCATCATCAAAACTCGAGCAAAGTATAAACTATTATATACTTTTGGAAAGCCCAGGATGTTTACTTTCCAACGCAATTGAGAGTGCACCATTTGGGTTTCTGTAGCTCCAAAAAATCCATTTCAAGTGCAGGGAGGTCAGAATCCAACAACATCAACAGTCTTTTTTCAGCCTCTGAATCAGATTTTTGCTCAGGTCCCTCAATTTCAGCCAGAAAATACCTAAAATCACCTAAAAACACACAAAATCATAGTGAAGTCTAGAAATGTAAATTTTGCTTAAAAACTAATAATTATTTATTAAAAAGTAGCTATATCCTACTAAAATCTACCTAAAAATAATGCCAAAAAGCGTATAAATTATCCGCTCATCACAACACCAAACTTAAATTGTTGCTTCTCCCCAAGCAACTGAAAACAAAATATGATAAAAAGAAGAGAATATACAATGAATCTCACAATATCAATGAAACTTAGTCCCAATTAGATGAGCGGGGCTAGTAGCTTTTTGCTTCTGAATAGTTTTGGCATCTCACTTTATCCTTTGAAATTCAGAATGATTGGCATTTATAGGAACTCAGAATTTTGGATAGTTTTATTGATTCTCCTAGTTTAGTATGTTGATTCTTGAACACAGCTACTTTATGAGTCTTGGCCGTGGCCCTAAGCACTTTGTTTTCCAATATTACCACCGGATACATAAATGCCACAGACACATAACTGGGTAAACTTTTTCAGATTGTGACTCAGCTTTACTAAAGTCCCCAATTAGAGGTTTCCAGAGTTCTTAAGCACACTCTTTTTTTGCTTTGGATCACGACTTTAACCACTCGGTCTCAAGCTTTTCACTTGGACCTTCATGACACAAGCACATGGTTAGGGACAGCTTGATTTAGCCGCTTAGGCCTGGATTTTGTTTCCTTGGGCCCTCCTACCCATTAATGCTCAAAGCCTTGGATCCTTTTTACCCTTGCCTTTTGGTTTAAAGGGCTATTGGCTTTTTCTGCTTGCTTTTTCTTTTACTTTCTTTCTCTTTTTTTTCGCCACTTTTTTTTCGCAAGCTTTGTTATTCACTGCTTTTTCTTGCTTCAAGAATCAATTTCATGATTTTTCAGATTATCAATAACATTTATCTTTGTTCATCATTCTTTCAAGAGCCAACAATTTTAACATTCATAAATTTCACTATAAAAAATATGCACTGTTCAAGCATTTATTCAGAAAATAAAAAGTATTGCCACCACATCAAAATAATAAAACTAATTTCAAGATAAAATTTGAAATCCAAGTACTTCTTGTTCTTTTGTAATTAGGCACATTTTTCATTTAAGAGAGGTGAAGGATTCATGGAATTATTCATAACTTTAAGGCATAGACACTAGACACTAATGATCATGTAATGAAGACACAAACATAGACAAACATAAAGCATCAAATTCAAAAAAATAGAAAAATAAGAACAAGGAAATCAAAGAACGGGTCCACCTTAGTGATGGCGGCTAGTTCTTCCTCTTGAAGATCCAATGGAATGCCTGAGCTCCTCTATGTCTCTTCCTTGCCTTTGTTGCTCCTCCCTCATAGCTCTTTGATCTTCTCTAATCTCATGGAGAATGATGGAGTGCTCTTGGTGCTCCACCCTTAGTTGGTCCCTGTTGTAACTCAAGCTTTCCAAAGAGGTGTTGAGTTGCTCCCAATAATTGTGTGGAGGAAAATGCATTCCTTGAGGCATCTTAGGGATTTCTTGATGAGAAATTTCCTCATACTCTTGTGGAGGTCCATGAGTGGGCTCTCTTGTTTGCTCCATCCTTTTTTTAGTGATGGGCTTGTCCTCTTCAATGAGGATATCTCCTTCTATGTCAATCCCAGTCGAATTGCATAGGTGACAAATGAGATGAGGAAAGGCTAACCTTGCCAAAGTGGAGGACTTGTCAGCCACCTTGTAGAGTTCTAGAGGTATGATCTCATGAACTTCCACTTTCTCTCCAATCATGATGCTATGGATCATGATGGCCTGATCTACAGTCACTTCAGATCGGTTGCTAGTAGAAATGATGGAGCGTTGGATGAACTCCAACCATCCTCTAGCCACAGGCTTAAGGTCCGGTCTTCTCAATTGAACCGGCTTGCCTCTTAAGTCTCTTTTCCATTGAGCTCCTTCCACACATATCTCCATGAGGACTTGGTCCAACCTTTGATCAAAGTTGACCCTTCTAGTGTAGGGGCGTGCGTTTTCTTACATCATTGGCAAGTTGAACGCCAACCTTACATTTTTCGGACTGAAATCTAAGTATTTCCCCCGAACCATTGTAAGTCAATTCTTTGGATTCGGGTTCATACTTTGATCATGGTTCCTAGTGATCCATGCATTGGCATAGAACTCTTGAACCATTAAGATTCTGATTTGTTGAATGGGGTTGGTGAGAACTTCCCAACCTCTTCTTTGGATCTCATGTTGGATCTCCGGATACTCATTCTTCTTGAGCATGAAAGAAACCTCAGGGATCACTTTCTTCTTGGCCACAACTTCATAGAAGTGGTCTTGATGAACCTTTGAGATGAATCTCTCCATCTCCCATGACTCGGAGGTGGAAGCTTTTGCTTTTCCTTTCCTCTTTTTAGAGGTTTCTCCGGCTTAGGCGCCATAAATGGTTATGGAAAAACAAAAAGCAATGCTTTTACTACACCAAACTTAAAAGGTTTGCTCGTCCTCAAGCAAAAAAAGAAAGAAAGAAGGGGAAGAAGAAGAAAATAGAGGAGATGGAGGGAGAGATAGGTTCGGCCAAGGTGATAGGAGAGTGGTTGTGATGTGTGAAAATGAAGGAGTGAAGAGGGGTATTTATAGGGAAAGAGAGGGAGAGTGGTCGAATGGAATTGGGTGGGTTTGGGAGGAAAAAGTGTTTGAATTTTAAAAGTGAGGTATGTGGGGTTTTTGGGGAAGAGGGATGGAGGTGATTGGTGAAGAGAATATAGGAAAGAGAATAGGATTTGATAGGTGAGTGGTGTTTTGGGTAGAGTGTTATAGAGATGTGTGAGGGGGGAGAGAGAGAGAGGTGCGGTAGGTGGGGATCCTGTGGGATCCACAGATCTTGAGGGGTCAAGAACTTCTCATCCCTGCTCTATTTAGGCGTGCAAAAATGCCCTTAGAGTGCAATTCTGGCGTTTAACGCTAGACTGCTGCCTGTTTCTGGCGTTTAACGGCAACTTGGTGCTCTGTTCTGGCGTTAAACGCCAGTCTGGTGCCTATTTCTGGCGTTAAACGCCCAGAATGGTGCCAGACTGGGCGTTTAATGCCCATCCTGCTACCCTTGCTGGCGTTTAAACGCCAGCAAGTTTTTCTTCCAGGGTGTGCTGTTTCTAATGCTGTTTTTGAATTTGCTTTGATCTTTGTAGTTATTTTTGTGACTCCACATGATCATCAACCTAAAGAAAATATAAAATAATATAGATAAATAAAAATTGGGTTGCCTCCCAACAAGCGCTTCTTTAATATCAACAGCTTGACAGTGGACTCTCATGGAGCCTCACAGATAATCAGAGCATGGTTGGGGGCTCTCAACACCAAACTTAGAGTTTGGTTGTGGCCTCCCAACACCAAACTTAGAGTTTGAATGTGGGGTTTTTGTTTGACTCTGTATTGAGAGAAGCCTTTCATACTTCTTCTCTATGTGTACAGAAGGAGAAACTTGAGTCTTGAATACAAGGTAGTTCTCATTCAATTAAAGAACCAACTCTCCTCTGTTAACATCAATCACAGCTTTTGCTGTGGCTAGGAAAGGTCTGCCAAGGATGATGGATTCATCCTCATCTTTTCTAGTGTCTAGGATTATAAAATCAGCAGGGATGTAAAGGCCTTCAACCTTCACTAGCACGTCCTCTACTAGTCCATAAGCCTGTTTCATTGATTTGTCTGCCATCTCTAGTGAGATTCTTGCAGCTTGTACCTCAAAGATTCTTAGTTTCTCCATTACAGAGAGTGTCATGAGGTTAATACCTGACCCTAGGTCACACAGAGCCTTCTCAAAAGTCATGGTACCTATGGTACAGGGTATTAAGAATTTACTAAGATCCTATTTCTTTTGAGGTAAAGTTTGCTGAACCCAGGTATTCAATTCATTAATGAAAAATAGAGGTTCATCCTCCCAAGTTGATGACAAGTCATCATATACCCATTTTTCAAGCTAATTTCACTTGTTTCACTAGTAATTATGCACTTTATTGCATCCTAAGTAAGCAATTTGGAATGAAAATGCATGACTTCTTTAAATCAAACAACCACCATTAAATTGATGCTAAATTATGAGGTTTGAGCTAAAATTTATTGATTTTTAATGAATTATAAACCTTATGAGTTTAGAGATACTTTGATTGGTTGTTTTGGTTTCTTGTAGGTGAAGAAAGGAAGAAAAGAAGAAAAACGTAGCTTAAGAAGTGTGGCCAAGAGATGAGAAGTGTGGTGCAACATAGAAGGAGGAAGCAAACACTGTCCTCCACAAGAGCACACTGCCCTCCAGGAGAGCAGCATAATGAACCAAGCCATGAAAAGCATCACTGCCCTGCCCACAATAAGGGCGGAGCACAATTTGATGCCAAGGACCAAAGGAAACAAAAACTCTGCCCTGCCCTCCTCAAGAGCAATATCGGGCTTCATCCAAGAATAATTCAAAGGAAATTGCTTCCTAGTGCTTCCTATGGGTTTCGAACCCAAGAACAAGGAGGAAAGGAGTAGCGCTCAAACACAAGGAAAACAAGCAAAAATTGGCTTGCTTTCAATCTCCAAGAATCGAACACGACACCATGAGGAAGCAAGGAACTAGGCGTTACTTTGGTGCCAAGAAAAACAAGGAAAAAGGAGCAGCATGTGCCTCCACCGAGTTTCGAACGTGGGACTTCACCATTGGCATATTGCCCTGCCCTCCACAAGGGCAGGGCAGTATTTCTTGGTGCATGGCGCAGCATTTTGGCACGGCCAGGACTTGAGCACTCGGCCAGCAGCATGCACGCACGGGCAGCACTTGGCGCACCATGGCAACTCTGCCCTGCCCTCCACAAGGGCAGGGCAGCATCCTGACGCATCACACGCACCAAGCGCACGCAATGAGACCGCATGCACCATTTCCTGCTCTGCCCTCCACAAGGGCAGGGCAGCCTCCTGGAAGCTACTTTCTCATGGGCTAAAAATTGGATTAAAAATCCAATTTAATTCATTTCTTCACCAAATCAAAAGCCCATCCAAATTCCAAATTCCAAGAATAGAAAGTGTATAAATAGGGGATAGTTTGATGTAATAGGGACATTTCTTTTGATTTTTGAATTTTCACATCTTTAGACTTGATTTTGAGAGCTTGGAACTGAGATTTTAGAGAATTGGGAAGGAGAATTGATCTCTCTTCTTCCTCGTTCTTGCTTGAGCACTTTTTACTTTTCTTGTTTGAGTTTTGGGTGTGAAGAATTGAGGAATTTCTGTCTCAATCTCCATTCAAGATCTCTTTAATTTCCTTTCTGCATAATTGAGTTGAATCCAATTTCTTTTACTGCTTCAATCTTTAATTTCTTGTTAATTGCTTTGTGAACTTGGATCTGGGAAGGCAATTGAGATCTAGACTCTGCTATCTAGTCTCTGGAGCCCTGAGATCTAATTCTCTTTTTGGTTCTTCTGTTGAACCACTGCTGCAATTACATTCTCACTTCCTGTTTGAATTCTAGTTACTTCCAATTCATCTTCTGCTTTATTAATTGCTGCAATTTAATTTTCCTTGCTTAAATTCTGAATTTCCAGTCCTCAAATCCCTTTTCCATTCAAGCAATTTATATTTCTTTCACTTTAAGTTACTGCAATTTACATTTCTTGCACTTTAAGTTTCGGTCATTTAATTTCTTGTCCTTTAAGATTCAGCACCTTTACTTTCAATTCTCTTTAATTTCTCCAATTCTTCCCTCCCCCTTTACATTTTCTGTCATTTACTTACTATTGGATACAAAATCACTCAACCAATACTTGATTCGCTTGACTAAATCAACCACTAAACTAAAATTGCTCAATCCTTCAATCCCTGTGGGATCGACCTCACTCCCGTGAGTTTTATTACTTGATGCGACCCGGTACACTTGCCGGTGAGTTTTGTGTTGGATCATTTTCCACACATCAAGTTTTTGGCGCCATTGCCGGGGATTGAATTAGATTGACAATGATTAAGTAAGGTGGTGGCCTAGATTAAGCATTTTTTTTCTTTTTAACTAAGCACATTAACTGTTTGACACATTGTGTCACCTAACCCTCTAACCACATTCGAGCATTAGAATGTCCATATTTCATTTGGTTTATTTGTGATTCTTGCAAGTCATGGAGGCTGAGGTGCGTGAAGAGGGAGTGATCAACAATACCCAGCCTGCAAGAAGGGTGTTGGCCTCTTACACTATCCCAATGCAAGAAACTGCGGGAGTAGCATACTCACTCCCAACGTTCATGTAAATAATTTTGAGTTGAAGCCTCAACTTATCACTCTGGTGCAGAACAATTGCTCCTATGGAGGAAGTCCACTTGAAGATCCAAACCAACACTTATCCATCTTTCTCAGGATTTGTGAAACTGTCAAAACAAGTGGTGTGCATCCAGACATCTACAAGTGATGAGCGGATAATTTATACGCTTTTTGGCATTGTTTTTAGGTAGTTTTTAATAAGTTTAAGCTACTTTTAGGGATGTTTTCATTAGTTTTTATGTTAAATTCACATTTCTGGACTTTACTATGAGTTTGTGTGTTTTTCTATGATTTCAGGTAATTTCTGGCTGAAATTGAGGGACTTGAGCAAAACTCTGAAAAAGGCTGACAAAAGGACTGCTGATGCTGTTGGAATCTGATCTCCCTGCACTCGAAATGGATTTTCTGGAGCTACAGAACTCCAAATGGCGCGCTCTCAATGGCGTTGGAAAGTAGACATCCAGAGCTTTCCAGAAATATATAATAGTTCATACTTTATTCGGAAATTGACGACGTAACTTGGCGTTGAACGCCAAGTACATGCTGCTGTCTGGAGTTAAACGCCAGAAACACGTCATGATCCGGAGTTGAACGCCCAAAGCACGTTATAACTTGGAGTTCAACTCCAAGAGAAGCCTCAGCTCGTGGATAGATCAAGCTCAGCCCAAGCATACACCAAGTGGGCCCTGGAAGTGGATTTATGCATCAATTACTTACTCATGTAAACCCTAGTAGCTAGTCTAGTATATATAGGACATTTAACTATTGTATTAGACGTCTTTTGACCACGTTTCATCTTTGGTCTCAGTTTTGTTTTATTCTTCATCTTAGGAGGCCATTGATCACGTTTCAGGGGGGCTGGCCATTCGGCCATGCCTGAACGTTTCACTTATGTATTTTCAACGGTGGAGTTTCTGCACACCATAGATTAAGGGTGTGGAGCTCTGCTGTACCTCAAGTTTCAATACAATCACTATTACTTTTTATTCAATTCTCTTTTATTCTTATTCCAAGATATACGTTGCACTTCAACTTGATGAATGTGATGATTCGTGACACTCATCATCATTCTCACCTATGAACGCGCGTGATTGACAACCACTTCCGTTCTTCTTTAGGCCGGGCGCATATCTCTTATATTCCCCAACAGAATCTTCGTGGTATAAGTTAGATAGATGGAGGCATTCATGAGGATCCGGAAAGTCTAAACCTTGTCTATGGTATTCCGAGTAAGATTCTGGGATTGAATGACTGTGACGAGCTTCAAACTCCTGAAGGCTGGGCGTGATGACAAACGCAAAAGAATCAAGGGATTCTATTCCAACCTGATTGAGAACCGACAGATGATTAGCCATGCTGTGACAGAGCATAGGACCATTTTCACTGAGAGGATGGGATGTAGCCATTGACAACGGTGATGCCCTACATACAGCTTGCCATGGAAAGGAGTAAGAAGGATTGGATGAATGTAATAAGAAAGTAGAGATTCAAGAGGAGCACAGCATCTCCATACGCCTATCTGAAATTCCCACTATTAATTTACATAAGTATTTCTATCCTTTTTATTTAGTAGTCTTATTATTAATTTTCGAAACCCATAACCATTTAATCTGCCTAACTGAGATTTACAAGGTGACCATAGCTTGCTTCATACCAACAATCTCTGTGGGATCGATCCTTACTCACGTAAGGTATTACTTGGATGACCCAGTACACTTGCTGGTTAAGTTGAACGGAGTTGTGTCCACACATAGTTGAAAAAGCAATGAATTTTACAAAATACAATAACAAAGGAATCACAATTTCGTCCACCAAGTTTTTGGCGCCGTTGCCGGGGATTGTTCGAGTATGGACAACTGACGGTTCATCTTGTTGCTCAGATTAGGTAATTTTTTTTTCAAAAATCTTTTTCAAAATTTTTTCTTTTATTTCTCGTTTTTCCAAGCTTTATTTTAAAAAAAAATTAATAAAAATCCAAAAAAAATTAGAAAATCATAAAAATAAAAAATATTTTGTGTTTCTTGTTTGAGTCTTGGGTCAATTTTTAAGTTTGGTGTCAATTGCATGCTTTAAAAATTTTTCTTGCATTTTTCGAAAATTCCATGCATTCATAGTGTTCTTCATGATCTTCAAGTTGTTCTTGATAAGTCTTCTTGTTTGATCTTGATGTTTTCTTATTTTGTGTTGTTTGTTGTTTTTCATATGCATTTTTCGTTTGTTAGAGTCCATGCATTAAAGATTTCTAAGTTTGGTGTCTTGCATGTTTTCTTTGCATAAAAAATGTTTCAAAAATTATGTTCTTGATGTTCATCATGATCTTCAAAGTGTTCTTGGTGTTCATCTTGACATTCATAGCATTCTTGCATGCATTCATTGTTTTGATCTAAAAATTTCATGCATTGAGTATTTTTGTTGTTTTTCTCTCTCGTAATTAAAAATTCAAAAATAAAAAAAATATCTTTTCCTTATTTCCCTCCAAATTTTCGAAATTTTGGGTTGACTTGGTAAAAATTTTTTAAAATTAGTTGTTTCTTACAAGTCAAGTCAAAATTTCAATTTTAAAAATCTTATCTTTTCAAAATCTTTTTCAAAAATTCTATCTTTTTCATTTTTTTCTATTTTTCGAAAATTTCAAAAATCTTTTTCAAAATATTTTCAAAATCTTTTTCTTATCTTTATATCAAATTTTCGAAAATATGCTAACAATTAATGTGATTGATTCAAAAATTTGAAGTTTGTTACTTTCTTGTTAAGAAAGGTTCAATCTTTAAATTCTAGAATCTTATCTTGTAGTTTCTTGTTAGTTAAGTCATTTTAAAAATTAAATCTTTTTCAAAATATCTTTTTATTAAAATTTTTATCTTATTATCTTATCTTATCCTTCTCAAAATTTTTATCTTTTTCAAAATTTGATTTCAAAATATCTTATCTAACTTCTTATCTTCTTATCTTTTTAAAATTTAGTTTCAAATCTTTTTCAATCAACTAACTAACTTTTTGTTTGTTTCTTATCTTTTTCAAAACCACCTAGCTACTTTTCCCTCTCTAATTTTCGAAAATATCTCACCTCTTTTTCAAAAATTCTTTTTGTTCTAAATTTTAATTTTAATTATATTTTATCTTTAATTTTCGAAAAATTACTAACCCCTTTTTAAAATTATTTTCGAAATTCTCCCTCTCTTTTCTTGTTCTATTTAATTAATTATTTACTAACACTTCTCTTCACCTCTCTTCATCTAAAAATCCGAACCATTCTCCTTTCCTTATCCCCTTTCTTTTTCTACTAACACAAAGGAATCTCTATACTATGACATAGAGGATTCCTCTTTCTTTTCTTGTTTTCTTCTCTTTCATATGAGCAGGAACAGGGAAAAAGGAACTCTTGTTGAAATTGATCCTGAACCTGAAAGGACTCTGAAAAGGAAACTAAAAGAAACTAAATTACAACAATCCAGAAACAACCTTTCAGAAATTTTCGAACAAGAGAAGGAGATGGCAGCCGAAAGTAATAATAATGCAAGGAGAATGCTTGGTGACTTCACAAAGCCAACATCCAAACTTGATGGAAGAAGCATCTCCATTCCTGCCATTGGAGCCAACAACTTTGAGCTGAAACCTCAGCTAGTTGCTTTAATGCAACAAAACTGCAAGTTTTATGGACTTCCATCTGAAGATCCTTATCAGTTTTTAACTGAGTTCTTGCATATCTGTGAGACTGTAAAGACGAATGGAGTTGATCCTGAAGTCTACAGACTCATGCTTTTCCCTTTTGCTGTAAGAGACAGAGCTAGAATATGGTTGGATTCACAACCCAAGGATAGCCTGGACTCCTGGGATAAGCTGGTCACAGCCTTCTTGGATAAATTCTTTCCTCCTCAAAAGCTAAGCAAGCTGAGAGTGGATATTCAAACCTTCAAACAAAAAGATGGTGAATCCCTCTATGAAGCTTGGGAAAGATACAAGCAGCTGACCAAAAGATGTCTATCTGACATGTTTTCAGAATGGACCATATTAGATATATTCTATTATGGTCTATCTAAATTTTCGAAAATGTCACTGGACCATTTTGCAGGTGGATCTATTCACCTAAAGAAAACGCCTGAAGAGGCTCAAGAACTCATTGACATGGTTGCAAACAACCAATTCATGTACACTTCTGAGAGGAATTCCGTGAATAATGGGATACCTCAGAAGAAAGGAGTTCTTGAAATTGATGCTCTGAATGCCATATTGGCTCAGAACAAAGTGTTGACTCAACAGGTCAACATGATCTCTCAAAATCTGAATGGATGGCAACATGCATCCAACAGTACTAAAGAGGCAGCTTCTGAAGAAGCTTATGATCCTGAGAACCCTGCCATGGCAGAGGTTAATTACATGGGTGAACCTTATGGAAACACCTATAACTCATCATGGAGAAATCATCCAAATTTCTCATGGAAGGATCAACAAAAGCCTCAACAAAGCTTTAACAATGGTGGACGCAATAGGCTGAGCAATAGCAAGCCTTTTCCATCATCTTCTCAGCAACAGACAGAGAATTCTAAACAAAACACTTCTAATTTAGCCAATCTAGTCTCTGATCTGTCAAAGGCCACTTTCAGTTTCATGAGTGAAACAAGATCCTCCATTAGAAATCTGGAGGCACAAGTGGGCCAGCTGAGTAA